>NW_027137444.1:2056859-2331887 GCF_001889945.1 Aspergillus brasiliensis CBS 101740 | reverse complement strand
GGGGGGCGTTAATAATGGTAAGGGAGTAGGAGGGCATACATCACTGCGGACTTCCCCTTGCAGAGCATCGCCCAGCAGTCTACGTCGTAGGTGAGGGCATCTTCGCCGCGGATCTCGATCTCGCCTTTGATGGGGTTTGATTTTGAGTCGCCTGGGTTGGAACGTGGGTAGAGGGGGAGGGAGAGGTCGGTGGTGGTTGGGTGGGCGAGGGCGTTTGGGAGGGTAAAGAAGATGGTGAGGAGTGGGAGTAGGGTTGATGAGAAGATCATTTTGAAGAATGGATTGGTGGATTGGTGGATTGAGGGATAGAGATAGAGAGGTTTGAGGGCTTGGTGCTGTGTTGGAGGGACATTTTGCTCGTTCTCTTTGTATTTTTTATATCATGTTGTGGATTCTGCTCAGGGGAGGCATTCAGGCTGTACTACTGTGGTCTGCGTTGCTTTTGGGGGTGTTGGATCGGAGATCTAGTAAGCTGTTCATTGTTTCATTGGGAGTGGTTGTTGTTTGGGTGGCCTGAGGGTGGAACAGATTGTCTCAGACTGTGAGTTCTTGATGTACATGAGAGATGTAGTAAGGGGAATTAATGTGATTGGGTTCAGTTCAGAGACCCTGCTTGAATGCCATATCAGGGTCCGATGAACGACCAGAAGACTGTTGGAAAAGGTACATCTGCAGTCAGCTTATCCAACATTTTGTCCATTGGAAGGGTGGTGGTATAGATTATTACCAAAGTAGCAGCCTTGTTGAGCGAAATTGGTAAATGATATCGTAGTAAGGACATTCATGCTGGTTTCGACTCCAGGTGCTAGGATATGTTCACGGTGTGTAGACGTAATAGTTTGCTTGAAGGGGTTAGTATTCAACGACAGAAAGACAAATTGCGAGGTCCCTGGCGTTTGACGAATCTCTTCATTATAAACGGCTACATAGTACTAAACTGGTCCAAGCCAATCTACTATCAGTTTGATGACGGATGTAAGAGGTTGCTTACTTGTGTAGTACGATAACTCCCAATCATAGATCGAGATAATTGTTTCGCCAATGACTGATCAGGACTGACCCCTGCATAAGAGCCGCTGACCACAGATTAATAGATCAGTCTGGCCGTCGAAATGAGTGTATTAGTAGAAGCTGGTATGAGCCATGCGTTAGAAGTTGGCGATGACTCGCTCCGCCACATGCACAAAGGGAAACTAATTACTGAAGCGGGGCGAGCAGTCCGCAAACACAACGAACTATTTCACTAATCGTCAGCCTGACAACCTGCGGGCCTCAGACGGTCCCTTTATTTATTTCAGGTAGTGAAACAGTTGGTATGAGAGGTTTTTGAGCTGCTCTTAATCAGCTGAGCAGATAAGCAGGCACTGACGCCCAGCAGATGGCTCGCGGTCATAGATAGGATAGCAGATGTGAAAGGAAAGAAAGGTATAGAAATTACCTAGTTTTCAGCCAAATAATTGCCAGCGGATATCTCCAATATCACACAAGTCTCCGCAAGAAGGATCATCTTATAGATCCGATCAAGTTCGAGACTAGCTACTAGGCAGGTGAGTGGGCCCCACCCCAGAATGTCTAACATAAGACTGACTATAAGAGCCTCCTCTCATCTTCAGGCCCTCGATCCCGCTCTAGTCAACTCACGTTCAATAAAACCACCTGTTCACCGCTGCCACATAGCAATCATGACGAGCATTTTCCTGTTCTGCACCTCTGACATGCCAGCAAACGTATGTAAGACCTATCTTGAATAACAACAAATCATGACTAACTTCTACTACTACCACTATCAGATAATCAACCAATTCATGACAGAATTTGCCGACGCCAGCGAAGACCCAAACATCTTCTGTCTAGTCCGTACTCCCGACCAGGAACAGTTCGATGAATGGGGCACCGAACCACCCGTGCAAGACTTCACAACAGGCTTCAAAGACACCCCCGATTCTGATCTCCGCCTCTACACGCAGAATCGAATCGATGAGCTTAAGCATGCAGGCAAAGCCGGCGGACTATCTCCCGTATGGCTGGCTAAGCTTGACGAGCGATCCCCACATGACTCGACAGTGATTCTGCAGTACCGCAAGATCAAGGCCAACTGGGCTCAGGCGTTGGAAGATGCTGAAGAGCAGTTTCACATCCCCGGTCAGGCGGACGTTGATGATCAGTATATCTGGTGGAAGTGGCGTGTGCCATTTGCGGATTCATTTCAGCTGTTTAACAGCGTCGACGAGGGTGTTCCAGATATGATTCGACTGTTTACCCGACCAGAATTTGTAGACTCGGAGGGCGTGCTTCATGTAGACGTCCCACGTCAGATCATCAAGGGGGAGATGCCAGATCCTATTACGGAGAGTGCAAGCTGAGGGCTCGCAAGTCATCTAATTTCACCTGGTTGCTTATCTTAGATCTACTCGCTTCCCAGTTTGAATGCACCAGAGGCCATCCATACAGCTGTCAAAACACCCAAAACTCAATGGACGTATGCCGTAGACGTACAGACATCTTGGATGGCCTCTTGGGAGTAGATGGTGCGACGTGACACAACTTTGTGGCTGACGTCTCAGCCTTAAGTCGACGTGCAGCACGGTGGATTTCCACGAGCCTCAATGTTTGTAGTAGCCAAGCAACTTTCGTGTTAGTCGGTCAAATCCTAGGATTTCCACCTCTATAAGACATAGATGAAAGTCTTCTACTCAATGGATGCTGGTATAAAGGCGGTGATGGAACTGCCAGCTGTAAAGTCCAACTTGCCTCGATAGGCAGGCGGGGAGGGCGGCATGGTGTGGCAGTAGCCCCACCACATTCCCGATGGGGAAATAACCTAGGGGGCGGCGGATCGCATTGGGGAGAACGGCGGAACCCGTGTCTAAACAGTAGACAGACTCAACCACAATCAGATACATTTCAGCATATCATCATCATGGCGGACGCTCAATTCGATAGTGCACTGTAAGTAACTTAGCTCTGGCTTTGTTCCAAACAGATAAAGCCTGCATATTCCCAGAAAGCAACCGGTGCATGCCGCCAACCCCGCTTGCTGCCTCCCGCTGACCATCATACCTGCTTCCAGGGACCTGCTCCGGCGCCTCAACCCCCGTGACACGAAGAAAAATCTCCAGGCAATCACCTCCATCGTACCCGACCTGACCGAAGACCTTCTCTCTTCTGTCGATCAGCCTCTAGAGATCCGCAAGTGCCCCAAGACAGACCGCGACTACCTCCTCTGTGACTACAACCGCGACGGAGATAGCTACCGGTCGCCCTGGAGCAATGAATTCGATCCCCCGCTGGAAGACGGAACCGTGCCCAGTGAGAGAGTGAGGAAGCTTGAGGTCGCTGCCAACGAGGCATTCGATGTCTACCGGGAGCTGTACTATGAGGGCGGAGTAGGCAGCGTCTACTTCTGGGATTTGGACGATGGATTCGCCGGTGTTATATTGCTGAAGAAGGGTAAGCTCGAGTGCTGTATCGATACATTCAGGCTGAGAATGCATGCTAACATCCCGCTTTTGTGTAGGAGTTACGCCGGGTGCTAAGAGCTCTGGAGAGTGGGACAGCATCCACGTCTTCGAGGCTACCGACAGAGCGCGCATGTCTCACTACAAGCTAACTAGCACCGTCATCCTGCACTTGGCTAATGAATCTGAGTCTTTGGGTGAGATGGACCTGAGCGGTAACATGACCCGTCAGGTGGAGGTGGATCTGCCCGTCGAATCGGATGCGAGCCACGTCGCCAATGTTGGTCGACTTGTCGAGGATATGGAGCTGAAGATGAGGAACTTGCTGCGTATGTTTTCTTCGCGACTGTCGACAATATCTGGGCTGGTTGCTAATCGAATTTTTCTTATAGAGGAAGTATACTTCGGCAAGGCCAAGGATGTTGTGGGTGAACTCCGGAGTAAGTGCAGGTCTAATCTGCTCGCGGGCATATCAGACTAACAGACGAAACAGGTCTTCCCTCTTTGTCCGAGTCGAACAGAGATCGGGCTACCCACCTGGAGATGATCCGGTCTATGCACAGCTAGTCTTCGGTTTATCGGTTAAAGAAGCCATTGTAGCGTCGTTTTAGAGGCTGTTATTCCGTTACCATTTGTTGTATGTACTTCGAGCTCAAGGTTCCTGGGGATCCCAATATTACTCGTACACGGTGAACTGGAGGCGTTATGCGATCCTGCGCTGTAAATACCCTACTATGTGATGGCATGGCTAGCCATTGCCGCAATGAACTCTCCATTGTTCTTAAGCAAAATCAATCGCCAAAACATTCAATACATTTGGGTATCATAGGCTGTCCGCTTAGCTCCACCTGCAACCACAAGGCAAGATATGGTACAGAACTCCAAACTAGTAGGTCAATCACCATATTCGCCGATTGAGGACCAAGCCATATCAAAGTTTCATAATTCATCCCAACATCGATGCCGCCTAATCAACCTCCATCTTCTCCTGCTGCCCGCCCTCTGTCCTCGTTGCCGAGCTCAGAGACGCCGGATTGCTGATCTGCTCCACAAACTCCCTGGCAGCAGCCCACAGCTCCGCCTCCTTATCCTTCCCCACTGTATCCTTCCGACTGTTAAGCCAACTAACATCAAGTGGGTTCGATGATGCGCCTGCTACTCCACCACTGCTCGCACCAGGTAGATTTTCCGCTCTCGACGACGCGATTTCCGGCGCAAGAATAGACGCTTCCTCCAGAGCATACACTTGACGACGGAGTCGAACGTCAATGGACGAAAGGAGGGCGAAGTACTGCGACGTGGCCTCCTTGAAGCGGGCTTGGTGGGATGCGAGAGAGTTGTCCGAAGGTGACTCGCCCGACCGAGCGTTGGTCAGGGCTTGGATTGCGAGACCCGCGGAGTGAATTAGTTTGGCCACATCCTGTAGTAATTTGCGGACAATTAGTGAGGGTGGAATGAAGTCAAGCAAACAGCATAATAGTGTAATGGCGTGCAGGTTGAGCATAGATTGCTAGCTAGGTAGCATTTCGATGATTGTCGCGCGGGGAATTGATTCCCGGGCCTCTATTTCTTTTCTTTTAACCTACCTTGTCTATTTCGTTCAATTGTCGGATGCGATCCGCTGATGTGAAGACTTGGTCGGGTTTGCGGGTGTCCTTGACGTCTGCCATTTTGATTTGCACTGTTTTTAATGTTTATGTTCCAGGCTGCCAGCAGAAGGAAGTAGTAAGTCAGAAGTGACAGGTAGAATCGACGATGGAGTACTTGATCTGGACCTGCAACCGACAAGCTCCGTCACGTGCCCGCCCAACCCGGGGAACTCTGCTTACCTCAGCCGGGGCCCGACGCGCTAGTCCCGGAACGCGATAGTGCGATATCAGAACTTCAAAACCTCCCCGTGAATACTTGCGCGCCTCGTCCTGCCGTCACCTTGTTGGCACTTGCGCCTCGCTGATTACTCCATCTCTTCCCGCTCGCTCTTCATCCTCTCTGTCAGAGGCTATCGGTTGATCTGTAATTGATCGTTCAAGCGCGATGTCTGCGCCAGGCGGGGCCCCCAGCCCTGCTCCCCGAAGTGGAAGCATGGGGCCCGGTGGTGGTGGCATGTCTATGCCTCCTCAGCAGCCCATGACCAACGCCGGGCCTGTGACTCCGGGTCCTCCTGCGCCTCCGCCGCCGCCTCCCGGAGGTCCGATGTCGCAGCAGAATCTAAATCAGATAGTAAGTCATTGTTCTATCTTTGAATTGTCTACGTTTGTTGCTGGGGTGTACTATGTTTCATTGCGTCATGTGCCTGTGGCTCGGATTGCGGTGTTAGGGTGGTGTGTTATCCCGGTGTATACTTTACGCACATGTCTTGGCTACTATACTGAACTGAGTCGGTTGGGATTGTTCTTTTCCTCACCGAGGAGGTATGGGAATGCCGACATTTGCTGTCTGCGCTTCCCTTCGTCATCCAATCTTGTCGTTTATTATGCCGGTCGTAGATTGCTACTGCTATGCACCATGCCATCACAGTGTACACTAGCATCTTTACTAATGTATTTCAGGTCATCGATTATCTTGCGAAGAAGGGCTATAGTCGCACGGAGGCTATGCTGCGTATTGAGTCGGCACATCAAGAGATCGATGGCCGTCCTCCTATGCCCCCTCTTGGCGAAGATGCACGACCCAAGTACAGGATGGGTTTTGGTAAGTCAATCCTGTACTCAACGATACGAAGCAATGCTAACAATGCATAGACTTGCTCAAGGTTTGGGTTGAGGACAATCTGGATCTTTACAAGGTAAGAAGCAGACGCCTGCTCACGTGTATCGGATCCATACTTACCGCTTAAAGCCTGAACTGAGACGCGTGCTCTGGCCACTGTTCGTTTACACCTTCATCAACATGGTGTCTTCCTTCAAGCCGCAAGACGCCAAGCAGTTTTTCGATCTCAACAAGAACCTCTTCCTGCCCGAGCACACGGAAGATGTGCGGGCATTGGAGCCAATCAGCCTACCGGAGCACGTGCAAGCCAATTCAACTGCCAAGCTATATCGCACAAACAAGTACCGTTTGGTTCTTAGCAATCCGGCGTTTTCAAATCTTATGCAGTTCTTAGAAAGCAAGCAAAAAGAGGGTGGCTCTGATATGACTGCCATCCTTAGCAGCTATTGTACTATCATCACCAAAGAGCGTACTGCGGATGATAGATTCAGTTTTGCAGCGATGCTTGGCCAGACAGACGGTCAGACATTCCCCAGTGAAGACGAAGGCATTCCTGGGCATCATCCTGGCTCAGCATACACCGGAGACAACCCGAACATGGCAGGAACTCTGCCCAGACTTAAGCTCGGGAAGCTTCCCCTGGAGCAAGCCCTTGAGACAGATGTCAGGGGCGAGCTGACGGATGAAGATGTGAAGAACCCTCCGGGCCCTGGGCAGAACACTCTGATTCAAGAGTTTGACCAGATGATCAAGAAGGAAGAAGACGAAGAAGCTCCAACTCGTGCCGATATCCCCTATCCTCCGTCAACTGCTCGAGACGTGGCCATCGAGGTTCAGAAGGTCAAGGAAAACCGTGACAGGTTCAGAATCGAGGGCAGGACTGGTGGCGTGGGTCCCGCTGTGAGCGTCTGCATGTTCACCTTCCACAACACTTATGATGGGTAGGTAGCACGGGCCCCTCGGTATAAAGTCTTGACTAACAATAAACAGAATCAACTGCTTGGACTTTTCGGATGATCTTATGCTCGTCGCAGCTGGTATGCAAGAGTCATACATCCGGGTCTGGAGCATGGATGGCAAGAAGATCCAATCGACCTACGACAACGTGGACGATGCTCCACCTTCGAACTCCCGCCGTTTGATTGGACACTCCGGGCCAGTCTACTCAGTGGCATTTGCACCATCGATTACCAAGACAGACAATGCCGTCGCCCCGACAAACGCTCGCTGGCTGCTTTCATCGTCCGCAGATAAGACCATCCGTCTTTGGTCCTTGGACCTTTGGCAGTGTATGGTGGTCTACAAGGGCCATGACCAGCCGGTTTGGGACCTTCAGTGGGGCCCCTACGGCCATTACTTTGTCTCTGGTGGACACGACAAGACTGCTCGCCTCTGGGTTACGGATCATATCCGCCAACAGCGTATCTTCGTCGGACACGACCAAGACGTCGACTGCATCTGCTTCCACCCGAACTCGGCATACGTCTTCACCGGTAGCTCTGACCACACAGTCCGCATGTGGGCCGTTACCACAGGAAACGCGGTCCGCATGTTCACCGGGCACACTGGCAACATCACCGCTTTGGCATGCAGCCGCGATGGAAAGCTCCTCGCATCAGCCGATGACCAAGGATCCATCCTGCTGTGGGACCTTGCTCCCGGCCGACTTCTCAAGCGCATGCGTGGTCACGGCAAGGGCGGAATCTGGTCCCTGAGCTGGAGCGTCGAATCAACGGTCCTAGTATCTGGCGGTGCTGACGGCACTGTCCGCGTGTGGGATGTGACGGGCCCCGCTCAGGACCCCTCCCAGGGCCGCGTCGTCGGCGAGGGTGGCGCAGGCACCAAGGTCGACGGCAGTAACCAACCAGCACCCAGCACTACACAAGCCTCAAGTGCGGTCGCCCCGGGTATGGGCAAGAAGAAGGGCAAAGATGTGGTGGTGACGCCCGACCAGATCAGCGCTTTTCCTACGAAGAAGAGCCCGGTCTACAAGGTGAAGTTTACGAACATGAATTTGATCATTGCTGGGGGCGCCTATCTTCCCTGAGTGAGGGACATGTATGCAACAGCGCCAGATACCCTTTCTTCTTTATCTTCTTTTCCACATTGATCTATATTATCTTTCTGTTCTTCGTTATAACGATATCCTGTCTTTTTCTGCTTCTTCATTCCATATCTGTGGCAGGATACTCGGTGCCATGTGGCGTCTTGGGGGGCATTGTGAAGGGTGGGCATTGGTGTTGGTGGCGGCATTGTATTTAATTAGGGATGGAAAGATCCTACTAGTAACTGCTACTAAGCATCACAAATACTCAATACACATACTATAAAACAGCACATGCTACTCCTTCCGTGAGATATCATTTTATACAGAGTGAAATGCTATAAACCTATATTCAACATCTAGTATACTACTACTATAGTTATATCTTCTTAAACAACCCTCCAGCACCACTCCCAGCCCCCTTCTTCATCGCCGCCGAAGCCTGCAAATCCGCCACTTTAGGCGGCAAAACCAAGGCACTGCGATCATTTCTCTTATAGAAATCTACCAAAATCTGCGCCGTCTTGGCCGGTTGATCCTCCTGAATGAAATGGCCTGCTTCGGGCAGGACTTGTAGTTGATATTTACCTGCATAGACATTAATCATCAGCATATCATATCACCACATAACTAGTTTAGCTTTCAAAACACAACAACCGTTCATCAAAGTTAAACTAAATTAAACTAAGAGTAATGGGGTTGGGGTATACGCACCCTGCATCTGCCCAATCATCAGTTCCTTATCGAGACGATCCGTCCCCGCTAAGAGGAGTAATTTCCCGCCACGAGCATCGAGGAACTTGCGACTTAGGCCGACGAACCAGTTCTCCCAGAAAGGTTTCGTGGCGGAGAGATTGGTTCGCCAGATCCAGGGTTTGGTGGGGTCGGAGGAGTTGGGGTCTTCGTAGAGGAGAGAGGGGACGGAGACGCGCGCGGAGGTTTTGTTGCGGATGGTGCGGGAGCGGGTGCTTTTGGGGTTTATTTAGTAAATGGTTTTGTGGATAGGGTTGATTGGTTGCTTACTGCCATTCTATTCCTGAAGTGATGGATGGGAAGCGCGATGGGCGGGTCATGAGATAGGTCTCCATGCTTTGGAGGGCGTCCATGGCGGATCCTGTTACACCTTGTTAGTATTCTTCTCTTCTTGTTGTGTGTTGGGTGGTGTGAAAAACTTGCTTACCCTCTACAACATCCAAAACTGCATACGCTAATACTTTACTTCCCAGTTCGCCCTGTCTGGCCACATCGGTAATTACTGCACCGCCCAGACTATGGCCGACAAGGATTAAATCGGGGAGACTTTCCCAGCCCATCCGGGTCTGGGTCTCGCGGACCACGAATACTAGGTCCCGGTTCAGGGTCTCGAGGCTGAGATCTAATTCGACGCCCGCGTCCCCGTCTTCGCCTGAGGCGTTCACCACCGTCGTGCTGCCGTGATCGCGCGCATCTATGGACAAGATGCCGGCTTTGGGGATGATCTTGCGGATCTCCCCGGCGCAGGCGGCAAAGGACAGGCCCGATGAGCCGGCGCCGTGGTGCATGACGAAGAGGGGACTGGAGGCCTCTGTTGGGGGTGTGAGATAGACGTGGTGAGTGATTTTGGTGTTGTTGGTTGTATCTATTTGTGTAAGATAAAGCTCCTGAGTGAAGTAGTCTGTCCACGGAAGGGTTGTTTGTTGGACGGATCTGATAAGTTGTTAGTTTGATGGTAATTCAAAAGTTAATTGGGGGAAGGGGGGAAATGGTGTGAGGGTATACGCACCCTCGACCTGGCCTTGCGAATAGCTGTCTGCCAGGTGAGGGAACTACTGTCCCTGTGGATGAGGTCGAGGAAGAGTCATCATCATGACTGACCTCCTCGTCGAGGGATTGCATGGACGGCCCGGTTGGCGGTTGGAGAGGCAGCTTGGCCAGTCTGGACTTGGCAAATGATTTTTGCAGCTCGCTCATGGATGCTGCGCAGTTTTAACGGGGTATAAGGGAGACTGAGGTTGTGGATAGGATCCGCTTTAGGCTAGGAGGCGTGGATGTTGACATTGGAGAGGAGCTTGAGCCGGAAGTTGGAGCTGGAGCTGGCGAGTGGATCATGCGGTTGATGGAGGGGATGTTTAGTGGCGGGTGAGAAGATCTGGAGGGGAATGATAGGCGTGTGTACTGTGGGCGACCACAATAGACTAGGACCGATTGTTGTTGATTGAGATATAAGTTAATATGTCACCGTATAAATTGAGTCTAAAGTACAAGAGGTCTTATAGAAAGTATACGCTGACGGAGGAATGGATTTGCTGCATCCCAAAAAGGCCGATACCTTACATACCGTATCGTATCGTCTGATGATACTTGACAGTATTTTGCAGATCTGGTGAAATTGAAGAGTGGGGAGTCCATGCCACATTCTTGTCAGGGATGATTCTTCTAGTGGGTCATTGATCTTATCATCTGGGGTCTATGTAGAGTGCAATTTAATGTCTACCCACAATTATGCTCTGTTGATGGTCTAGATGAATATAGAACAAGTATGCACCAGGATGGGTTTCCCCACGGTGCGGCAGGTCAGCTGACCGGGCGTGTGCCTGATGGAGATCGACGCGCTAATTATGGACTTCTTTCTACTCCGTTGATGTCTCCCTTCTGATTGTTCATCAGAGGAGAGCTGTTTTCTCCGTCATTTTCCCATCCCTTGCAATTCTAAGCATGCTCATCTATTGTCTCACACACTCATCCTTGCCATTGACTCTGCATTCCGCTCCAGCAGATGGCGGTGATCATTGTCCATGACGGTGATATAAGCCTGCCGTGACGTCACGGCTGAGGATTGCCGCCAGCCAAATGGCAGCCGGTGATGCTCGCAGCCATCATGGATCCCCCTACTTGTGTTGCTTCTGGAGCCTTGCCGGTTCCACCATCCAACAATTGCCATGCCGTGACGTCAGCATCTATCTGCCTCATGACCCTCTCCATCGGCATCCCGATCGCTGTCGCGCCTTCGTTTCTTATCTCGCCCGCCTCATCTGCCCCCCACGCACCCATCTTTGTATAGCGCACCAGGGTGAAGGAATCCGCACAATGGTGTCTCTCAAGTTTAGACGAAGCGACGAGTCTGACAGGACCGGCGAGCAGCGCGATCGAGAGGAGGAGCGACGACACGACGAGCCGGATGAGCGCACACGATTGCTCCCGCGCGACCCCCCGGCCTATCTCAGCCCTGATGATCCTGCTGTGAGTTTTACATGAGAAACACCTTCTTTCGTTTTGCATCATGGCTAACACCAGGCTCGTCAGGTCTCTCCCTACAACCTCTGGGGCATCCGAGCCCTACGAGGCCTCTCCTCCCTCTTCCTCGCCATCAGCTTCATCTGGTGGACCTTCCTTCTCGTCTCCCTCTTCGTCAGTCCACCCATGATGCACTCTCGCGGATCCGGGTTCTTCAGCTTCGCCTACACGACCCTGACAACCGGATATCTCCTTCTCGGACTCCTGTTCTTTGCTATCCCGTCCAAACCCATGTCCGTGTCCGGTATCATCATCGCCATCTTCCTCCTCATCGACATGATTCTCACTCTAGCCGTCCCTCGCATTCGACTTGAAGAAGGCTGGGTGGGAATCGCATCGGTAGTCTGGGCGACCTTCATCGCTCTCTATACAATTGTCCAGAACCACTCCGTGGCATGGGGTAAGCGGGAGGAAGAGGAGCGCCTGACGGGGCGGCCAGAAACCCGCCGTCCCCTGCGCGAATGGATCGCTGTTCTCATCCAGACTGTCTTCCTGGTCGTTTTCGCTATCATCGTCATCCTGTTCACCGCCACCCTGATCCTTCGCGCCCGCGACGCATCCCTTGCTGCCCCCGGCAAGAAATTCTACGTCAACGGCGATAGTTACCAAGTTCACCTCGCCTGTGTCGGAAACACTACCAACAGTCTCGACAATGACACCCCAACCATCCTCATTGAAGGCGGGGACTGGCCCGTCGAAGATACTCTCCAGCCCTTCATCCACGATGCATACCAATCCGGCCTCGTCCCTCGCTACTGCTACTGGGATCGTCCCGGCTTCGGCTGGTCTGACAACGCCCCGTCCCCCTTCTCCGCTGGCATGGCGGCAGATGCCCTATCCGAAGCACTCGCTCTAGCCGGCGAAGAGGGGCCCTGGATTCTCGTTTCCGCCAGCATCGGCGGCATCTACAGCCGCATCTTCGCTAGTCGCCACCTGCTCGAGATCTCCGGGATTGTTCTCATCGACAGCCTCCACGAAGACTACCTCACTAATATCGGCTCCCCGGGCCGCGGCTTCACCCTATGGCTTCGCGGTATCTTTTCCCCGCTGGGACTGGACCGGATCGCCGGTGCCATCTTCAAGGGACGCACGCGCGAAGACCGCGTCTACGGCCGCAGCTCCTACCAAACGGGGAAGATCATCAAGGCAAAACTACAGGAGAACCTTGTTGCAGAGTCAATGACTTCAACGGAGATTCAGACTGCCAGACACGTCCAGATGGCGGATACGCCACTCGTGGTGATTAGCTCGGGTGTCGAGGTCCGCAAGAGTGAGAGATGGGCGAAGAGACAGGAAGATTTGACGAAAATCACCAAGAACCTCAAGAACTTTGATATTGTCAAGGGGGCACCGCACGAGGTTTGGCGGGATGTGGAGGGGAGGAGAGTGATTGAGAAGCGATTGGGTGAGTTGATTGGGAAGGATGAGTAGGGACTGTATTTCTTTCTTTTAATATCATTTCCTGTTCTTCTTTTCTTTCCATATTCTGTTCGTGTTTTTTTGGTCCCCCACCTTTACCACTTTCATATCTCCACCGATCTATTGCCTGTGATCCTACAAACAACTTACTGCAAACTGGCATGAAACTTACGAAATTGACGATACATTATGGCTTTACTTTGTCTTTTCCATACTGTACTATATGAACTATGATACGTACTCAACTCAACTACTTGTTCGATTTTCAGAATAACCTGATTATCCCGAGACTATGGCATTGATATATGATATTGATAGTATGAGATAGGTATGTTGAGTATCCACGTATTGATAGATAGAGGAGTACAGGTCTCATATTCACTTGGGGTCGAATGTACCATGCTATACTTCGTAGAGATATCCCGATTTCCTCGATTTCCTTCCCCGTTTCCTTGCTTCCCTCCGTTCCTTCCTTCCTTTCCTTCTTCCCCCTTTCCTCCGGGTCGTCCTCCGCTTAGGTACACGTGTACGGCACGGACAAACGTTTGTATATGTATTGGTAGTGGGAGGTGGTCGTGATAGGATGATGATGCTGAGACTGAGAGGTTGATGTTGAGGCCGAGACACATAGTGAATAGACAGGCAGAAAAGAGAGGAAGAGATAAGATAGACGGAAGGAGAGATTGGTATAGGATTGACCAGGTGGGAATTCGGTGAAATCGGACTAGTCAAAAAAGTAATCTCATTCTAGACTAGCTCCCTTAAACCTCTTAGCAAGACGTTCACTTTCAGATTTGGGAGACTCGGGCCTGAGATGAGAGGAGGAAGAGGAGGAGGAAGGGGGGATGGAACGTTTTCCGGGGTTGTAGGGTACTGAACGTGGCGGGTAAGGCTCGGGTGTGGGCAGCCAGGGGCGCTTAGGGGGGCGCTCACCACTTTCCTGAAGAATGGTCACCAGGGTTGCCCATCCAGGGGTGTTGATCAGCTGCAGTCCATCTGCGGGGGCACGTTGCGTCGCGACGCGGCAGAGTAGTGCTTCTTCGTCCTGTGAGAGATGGGTGGGTTTGGTTAGGACAGTGGGTTCCTGAATGGAAGGACGTCATGCAGGCGATGAGGGTTTTACCTTGTTGAATGTCGACAGGGAATGCAGGAAGCACAGCATGTGGAAGTCCGAGACAGCTCGAATCGCTTTGTCCGGGTCGCCGTGGGTCACTAGCTTCTTCGCCACGTGGACGAGTTCCTGGCTCTCGCCGATGACTTCGCGGTTCTCGATGGGGAAGCTGCTGTCGGTGAAGAGGGGAGAGGCGTCCGTTGGGAACCCGTGTGTCAAGGTGACCAGGAGGTACTCGACGGGGAAGCTGGGTTTGGCATTTTGCTGGGCGCTGATGCCGTACTCGTTGATCTTGCGATAGAAGACCTCGGGGATGTACCGCGACTTATTGTCGGTGTCGTCGTCCTCGGATTGCACCAGCATGACTGAGGGTTCCGCCGATGGTTCGACGATGTCCGCGCGGACCATCTCGACGGCAGCTACCGATGCCTGATAAGCACTGACTGAAATGGCGCCCTCCTCGTCGCCACTCAGTACACAGGTGACAAAATTCGAGCCGAAGCGGCCCGTCCGGCTCCATTTCGTGGCCTTTGGGTGTTGCGCTTGCAACCGCGCTGCGAAAGCAATCTCCAAGGAGGACAGGTAGTAGGAGTCGATGTGTCGTTTGCAGATCACCGAACCATCTCCACGACCCGCGTCCAGCAGGTCGGTAAAGATCACGCCCACCCTCTCCAAACCACATAGATGTGCGACCTCGTCCACCTCCTTCTCATTGGGCCATTCATGGAGTGTAACCCCATCCACCTCATCCACTTGTGGTGGTTCATAGATAGCCTGAACCACGGCCTTCACACCCAGCGGAACCTCCTTATACTCCTCATAGGTGCCGTAGAGAAACCCTAACCGCTGAGCACCCGACTTCCGCCAAAAGTCGAGCAACGAGTTAATGAGATCCGGCGACGAGAACTCCACATGGTCCACCATCCGGAATTCTTGCGGTTGCAGACTGATCGCGCTCGGTTGGCACTTGGTGCAAATGCCCTCCGGCCACTGGGGGTGTCCAGAGGGACAATCTCGCCGTACCCGGTAATACGGCTCACTGAGCGGGGGCATGAACGAGCTATTGAGTTCGGCCTTGTTGGTTGAGGCGTTGATCTTCCGAAGGTATGAATGAAATGAGAGGTGCTTGATCTTCTTCTCTGCCAAATACTTGGGGTCGTAGGGCTCAAGCGGCATGCAGTAGTCGCACATTCCCTTGGGACCGTGTCGGCAGAACTTCGTATCGAGGTTTCGCTTGATCTTCCCATCCTTCTTGTCCAGCATATCATCTAGCGGCGATTGTTGCACCACATCCCAAGGGTTCTTGATTGTGGCTGTAGGCGAGGTCGGCTGTGGAGGGCGGAAGGATACCGTTTCGCTTTGAGGCACGGGAGCTCCATTTAGACGTCGCGACGCTTCACCTGCGCTAGAGGTTATGTGACCGTTGGCTGTGCCATTCTGCTGTCCTTGATTTTCCTGATATCCGATGAAGAGCTTATCGCCGTGCCTGACAAGAAACAACCGATCAGTGTTAGTGGCTGTGACAGGTAACCTGGAACGGCGCACAATCTGCCAACATGTGGGCTTCGACTCACTTGAGACCAACTTTGTCCAAGCCTACCCCATCCAAGCTGTTGAGAAGTCTCTCCTCACCACCGGTGCCGATAGGTCGGTTGGAGAGGCTGATGGAAGAGGGATCGACGTTCGGAGGGAGGCGCTCTAGGATCTAGAAGAGCCAAATAAGCACTCATTCGAGCTTTCCAGTGCTATGCCATGAGGTATGGGAAACACACCTGTGGCTGCAGAGACGGAAATAGGTCTTGCGGGTTGACCGTCAACCGGAACTGGCCGTTGCGGCTTTCGAACCTCAGTACGATTGGGCGGGAAGCCATGGTGGTGACACCCTGAACCGAAGGGGATAACCGAGATAGAAGGGTTGAATCAGTGTTCCTGCAGCTTCAGTAATTCATCAAACTCATCAGATCATGGCCGAGGCGTGAGGGGGGGGGAGGGGAGAAAAGAGTTGGGCAAGCGATCGAGAGTTGAGAGAGCTTGGAGGAGAGCCGAAGAAGGCGGCAGCGGAGCTCTATCGTCATTGTCACCCCGTTACCGCCTGGTACCACCCCACCATCTCTTCTCCGCTGACAAATGGTGTATCTTTGGTAATCCAGATACTTCGCTCTTTAACTACTGCATCCATAATCGGAGTTGTGACTACAGACAACAATTACAGCACATTCCTTGAGCCAGAAATATATATTTTATATATGTATATTTATAGATTATGGTTCTGTTCTATTTATATTATGGGAATCACATCACAAGAACAAGAGACCCAGTCCTCCGAATTAAACGCCAATATCCAAAACCAACCCGGTCGAAGCAAAGCAAGGCACGAATGAAACTGCAGGGTATCAAGAGTAAACCGATTTACATGATGGTGCACTTCTTAGGCAGACCACATGGTCCCTCGTTACTCTTGTCTGCATCACTCGCTCCCTGAGCATTCTGGGCTGGCGCAGGCTTGGGCTCCGGAGTCTGAGTCGTCTGTTTTTGCGATGCTGCTGCGGCCGTCGCAGGCTGCGACTCCGACTTGGCCTGCTCACTATCATGTAGTCAAGCGAACTTGTGGGCAGCAACGTGCTCGTAGAAGGCCTTGCCCTGGGCCTCAGCAACCTCGATCTCGAGAGCGGAGGGCTGGCGGGAGCCGTCGGCACCCTGTAACGAAATGCCATTAGTATTGCTGTTGCAGACAGACACAGTCCAGGAACAGTTTATCAGGAGAGAAAAACTTACGGCAAAGGTACCAGCACCCCAGGCGCTACCACCGTGGACCTCGTTGAGGTTGGCCAGCTGGGCGAAGACGGTCTTGTAGCCGAGAGGGACGTAGACGAAACCGTGGTGGGCGAGAGTGCTCATGGCAGCAAGGCAGGTGGACTCCTGGCCACCACCCTGGGTACCGGTGGAAACGAAGAGACCGGCGTACTTGCCCCAGTAGCCACCGGAGGCCCAGATACCACCAGTGCGGTCCCAGAAGGCCTTCCACTGGGCGGGGAAGTTACCGTAGCGAGTGGGGATACCGAACAGGACGGCGTCGTACCCAAGGAGAGTGTCGGCCTCGGCAACGGGGTAGCTGGACTTGGGGGGAGCGTGCATCTTAGCCAGAACCTCGTCGGAGAGGGTCTCAGCGATCCTAGAAGGTAGTTATATGTTAGTCACCGTGACAATTGCGAGTTGACTCAAAATATTGCAGCCCATTGAACATACTGGTAGATGTCGGCGGAACCGCCAGCAGCCTCGATACCCTTCTTCTCAGCCTCAGCCAGCTTCTGGATGTGGCCGTACATAGAGTACTACAATAAGTTGGCTTGTTAGTCATGCGGGTTTCCAATAACTCTGGTAAAATCACAATAAAGTGGGGCTTTACTCACGAAGACGATAGCGATCTTGGGAGCCATGGTGATGGTTGGGGGTGGTGGGGTGAATCTGGCGGGTGTAGAGAAAGAAAAAGAGGCACAAGGAGGACAAGACTGTTGTCAAGGAGGTTGCTTCTGGAGAAGAAAAGAAGAAGACAAGCAAATGGGACCGGCCATGGTAACCAGACTTTATAGCCTCGAGAGGGAGGGGAGCTCCGCAATTCTCAGCAGCAGCAGCAAGCTTCTTCTCACTCAGCGTTTGGCAAGCATCCGTAATCGATTACCTACTGTAGGGACCCTGGCTCTCCGGCACGCTGATTGGTGTCGAGGTACCTAAAAGTGGATGGCCCAGAGCCACTCGTTGCGATGCCATCCAATCAATCGCGATAGTGGAGCCTTACGGATCATTGACAAATGGAGCTCGGATGGACTCGACCGGCGCTGAACGATCTCTTATTCACCATCTCATAAGCCCCTCTCCCCTTCTCCCCGTGGGAAGTAGGAAGAGAACTGGAGACTCTCCTTCAACGGCACGGATTTGATCCCCCTTCCTTTCGGGAATTGAAGGCCCCCGATGAAGATTAGAAGATCCTGACAAGCTGCTTTTTCATCTTTACTAGGGATGCCACTGTCTGTTCGCTGGGCTGGCAGTCATGATGTCATCTGGAATTCACCCAGTCACTATCCACTTAATGCAATCTCTCTCACATCTCTGCTTTGGGATGACTGGTCTTTCTTTGTTGTAGGATTTGCTGCTGGTCCTCGATTCCCTATCTACGGAGTAGTATCTACAACAGCCCAATCGAGCAGGCTAATTGGCAGCGGAAATCCGTGCACGGTCTGGCTAGACCCCCCATCGACTCCCGTTCCCGGCGTCATATTAGATTGCCCTGATGTTTATAGTAAACACAATATACCCAATCACGCAATCGAAGCACCAACTCTACTTCTTCATCATTCTTCTCGCATTCGTTCATTCATTCATTCTTCTATCTACCTCTTATGTATGTGAGGATACATGACAAACGGAATCCAAATGCAACCATGATAGATCTAACCGTGTAAAATAAGCGTAAACATGCCTCTCAGCTGGGTATCTTGACAATTTTGTAAGCTCAAATCTGCAAAACAAATACAACCATCCCCCTTTCCCCTTTCATCATCATCATCAACAACATCTTCATCTTTTGTTTCTTCGTCTATCCGCGCCCACGCCCCCGGTACCGACCTCGCATGAAGCCCCCACCACGACCGCGCTCACTCCTCCACTCCCTCTCACGTTCCTTCTCTTTCTCCTGCTCCTCCCGAATCAACGCCCGTTCCCGTTCCAGCTCTTCTTCAGTCTTCTCGACCCGGATCTGCGGACGAGGAAGGTTCTCCGACCAGCGGGGGTGAGCATCCACGCAGGCCTTACCGTCCGGACAGAACCCAGCCAAGTAGTATTGACACAGACGCCGACGAACATGCCGCTTGGCACACAGGGGTCCCAGCTCGCAGAATCCCCGGTCGTAGTGTTCACAGGGGGGCAGGCGCGCCTGCTCCCGCACATGCTGATACAGGCAGTCATCGCCGTTGGGACAGTAGCCGGACCGTGAGAAGGACTGGCATTCCGGCATGCGGCGGAGGTTGTATTCATGCAGGTACTCGCACTTGAGACCCTTCTTGCAAAGTCCCTTGAGGAAATGCTTGCAGACCAGCGATCCATGTGTAGTTGAGGGTGCTAAGCCCGAGGCGGTGGTTGTCGACGTGGTGACACGCGATGGGGTCGGATGGCGATCGGGACAAGCTGGTCCCAGAGGGCAGTGGCCTTCACTGTAGGCTTTGCAGACGGGCACATCACTGGCGAGGCCGAAGCCATAGCTCTGGCGGAGGAAGGGAACAAAGGAGAATTCGTCAAAGCTCGGATCGCGGGGGCTGTTGGAGGTGAGCACGCGTGATGCTGCATGGCTCACGTCTGCCGTCATGGTGATTGGCTTGGGGTTGGACGACAAGAGGGTAGAAAGGATAGAGAGGTAGGAGCAGGAGCTTCTCGCTCGTCGACACGTTTAGAGCGGAGGTCCTTGCTTTGTTTGCAGTCAATCAGATGACTGAAGTTGGCTAAGATGTAGACCCAATTAATGCCCTATTGCCTCGCGAAATGTTTGGCACCCTCAGACACTTAGCATATGGAAGAGAGTAAATTTGAAGAATGATCAGTCTCCATCGGATGAGTCCAGATGAGCGACTCCGAGCCTTGAAAGGGCAGTATGTTGAAAGAGGAAGGCGGTGGCAAATATAACATGCTTATTCAGCAATGCCATGGAAGTCTA
The DNA here is from genome assembly GCF_001889945.1 of Aspergillus brasiliensis CBS 101740. Taxonomy (NCBI): domain Eukaryota; kingdom Fungi; phylum Ascomycota; class Eurotiomycetes; order Eurotiales; family Aspergillaceae; genus Aspergillus; species Aspergillus brasiliensis. The sequence goes on along the minus strand of NW_027137444.1, from coordinate 2,312,169 downwards.
TCGAACCATGTAACTAAATGACTTATTATTAGATCGCATGAAGGAGCAGAATAATCAAGAATCGTAATCCGAAAAGCATCTACTAGTCACATCTACAGTAAGATCGGGCCCATCCAAAAGGGATCCCTCGACGATGCTTATTCCCCGCCCTTGTTTGGGCACAGTCAGCCATCCATGCTGCAGCGAGACGCACCCCGTCTTTCCTTGATGGTTGACGGCAGCCTGGGGGAGCGCCGGGCCCAGGTGCAGCAGGCAGGCCAATGGGTACGTTTCCCAAGCGCAGGCAAGCCTGGCTACCCCTGCATACGAGCATTCCTACAACTTACGGGATCACATGGTCCGTTGCTCGATGGGTCTGACGCCCGACTCCCTGCTTGACTGAGAGAAAAGATGCGTGTGGTACAGTGTAACTTGGAAATGGGGAACAGCCCGGGGAGTAACCCAGATCCGATGGACAGCGCAATCTCAATGTTCTCATGCTTTTCTCCTCCTCCCTTTTTCCCATCTTTCTATTTCCCTTCGTAGTTGAATGACTTCAGCAACAATATCGGGCGGTTGTCGGCGCTCCGGAGCGGCTCCTGTCGCTAGCGAGTAACACGCCGGAGAAAAAGTGTACTTGACGCTAAGAACCCGAGAAGTGTCTCACCCCTCCTCATGCTCGGTGTCTATTCGCTCGGGGATCAGATGCACATCCAGTATGGATGAATGGTCTCCCACTCAGCATCAAGGTATTTGAGTCGCGGTCCTTCATGCGGGGATGGGGCGTCACTAGTCGTCCGCGGCTGCGTCTCCCCCACAACCAACATTTCCCTCAGACGAGGGTACGAAAGGGAAAGAAAAATAAGGAAAAAAAGCAACGACGGTGGGAACTCTATCTGCAGCCATAAGGAAATAGTGGGCAAAAACTGCATTTTTTCCAACCCAGTCGATCCCCCAGTCCGATCCGGAACAACCGAAGCGAATACTTCATAAGGGATTATTGAGCATCTCCCCCATCGTGGCCAATCGCTGCCATGCTGAGACGTCCTAGCATTCGGTCTGGGTATATTGCATCAGCAGTCGATCGCTGAATTGACCTCTCCTCAGTCAGATTCAATAGTCCCGTGCGACGAGTCTATAATCTCATCGCGAGCTATTCGGGTTTTGGCAGGAAAGGAGGCTTGGTGACAGACGCTACTGTCATTGGACTTTTGAAGGTCTCGAAGCCACCAGGATCTCACCGGAGAGTATCGAGAGGGTAAGAACCGGGCCCTAAAAAAAAACCTTAGCAAGCCGCGTCCTCTGGCCGGTACACCAGATGAAGGGGGAGAACATCCCGGGGCGACCAATGACCAAGACGATCGCTTGATCTGCTCCTCCGACCTGGGAATCTGGGACAGCAAAAGGCGGGGTGACAACGTTTGGACCGTGTCTGGGGCTGTGGCTGGTCATCATCAGATGCTCCCATCGTCGGATGTTGATCTGATTGACCAGCCCAAGCCAATGCTGATGGAGGAGGGGGGTTTACCGACCGAAATAGGCCCCTAACCTTAGCAGCCTGCATGACAAAGCTGCATAGGATGTTGCCTGCAAATTGGCCGCATTGCAACCCTAGAGACGAGAGAAATACGTTAGTAGTACGTGGTAGGGTACAGGGAAGGGGAGTTGTAGAAAAGCCAAGTCCTCGGATCGTGAAAAGAGTGGGATGATACTGATGTAGCCACTGCGTCGGGTCAACTCAGTGGTTGTACGTGGTTTTGGCCGGAGGAACGAAAGAAGCAGCTGTCGTTGTCGTTGTCGTTGCTGTTGCTGTTGCTGTCGCTGTCGCTGATGCTGCTGGATCATCCTGGTTGCCTTCTTTCCTTTCTGCCAGTCCATCCATCGTCAGTCCCGTCGCAGTGTTTCTCCCGTTGCTCCTGCTCCTCCTGCTGCAGATCAAAGGGTTTAAATTGCTCAAGACCTCAGCAGAAAAAGAAAACACCACTGCCACATTGATCGTACGATCCCTTGCCCTCCCCAAAAAACTCGCGTGGGGGAAGCAGATCAATAAGAAAAAGAAAACAAAAAGTCCCCAAATTGCATCGCCAGACCAGGCACTCCCACACGTGACGCTGGCTATTCTGGGGCTTGTTCGTCTTTAATCCTCGCATCTCAATCTTAAGCTTATTTTTTTGTATTTTGACCTCACATCCTGGTCTTGAGAGAGTCAATCCTGCCCCCTCTAGTTCTACTGCACCTTCATCCCCCTTTCTTCCCCCCTTCTTCCACCACTACTACCGGCCATGCCGTTCTCCGGCTCCTCGATCTTCCCGCACTGGCGGCGCAAAGCAGCCGAACGCTCCAGTAATAGCTCCTACGAGGTGCCCTTTTTCTTGAACGCTGCCTATTATCCCAATTGGAGGATATACCGGAAACAGCCCCCGTCGGCCCTCCGATTGGGCTTCATTTCTCATATCTTCTACGCGTTTGCATGGTACTAGTAACCTCAAGTCGGCACCATGCTGATGGTCCCAGTCCATACACAGAGACAGTTGTTAACCAGCCTGCTTTCCTCGTTCACAGGGTCAAAGAAGATGGCACCGTTTATGTAACCAGTCCTCTCTCCCCATTATGAGGGGCTGATCTCGCTGACAGGACATGACTTCATAAACAGCTCAGTGACGAATGGGCCGATGCGCAAATGCCCGTCGACGGCACCAACGGCTGCCTGCGGGCCTTCGCGCAGCTGAAGCCGCAGTATTCCAAGATGAAACTCATCCTTTCAGTCGGAGGAGGCGGCAAGGGCAGCGAGAACTTCGCCCAAGTGGCCCGCAGTCAATCCCGCACCGAGACGTTTTGTCGGAGCGCGAGGGCGCTGGTGGACCAATTTGGTCTGGATGGCATCGACGGTACGTGTGATCGTTCCGAGCCCCTCCCCCCTTATCATCATGGATGCGTCATGTCAGTATCTAGTACGCAGAAAATAAGGTAGAATTGTGTGCATGCCCTAAGGCTAACCAACCCTGTGTTGGCCCAACAGTGGACTGGGAGCACCCCTCCGACCCACAAGAAGGATCGGACTATATCCGTCTGCTGGCGCGACTGCGCGAAGTCCTCCCGGCCCCGCGTTATGTTCTGGCCTCCTGTCTCCCAGCTGGCCCATGGGCTCTCCGCAACATCGATCTTTCCAAGGCGCAACTCTATCTTGACCTGATCAATATTATGGCGTATGATTTCTCGGGCCCCTGGGAGAACCAGACGGGTCATCAGGCCCAGCTCTTCAGCAAGCATCCCTCGGCCATTTCATGCCAAAATTCCGTTTCGTACGTGCTCAACCAGGGCGTCGACCCCAAGAAGCTTCTTCTGGGGATCCCCGCATATGGCCGCTCGTTCCTGGGTAGCAGTGGAATTGGTCAACGGTATGTGGGCTGTGGCGGTGAAGACGGCGTCTTCGACTATAGCCAGCTGCCGCGACCGGGAGCCAAGGAGCATCACGACAGCAGCCTGGGAGCAGCATACTGTGTAGGCGGGGATGGCGGATTTGTCACGTACGACACGCCCCAGACAGTGCAGCAGAAGGCGAAGTTCGTCACGAAGATGAAGCTGGGTGGGTTATTCTATTGGCATATTGGAGGCGATGCGCGGGGACCGCGAAGTTTGATTGAAACGGGGTATAACACGTTGCATGATATGTAGTTTTTCCTTCGTCCCATTGTCAGTATAGTCAAGATTGGGCATTTTCTTGTGGAAGGGGAAAGTAAGAGTCAAGACGAAGAAAAAGAAAGGCCAAAAAGTTATACCAGGGGAGAGATATCCAAAAGGAGGCACACGTGACATTCTGTTTTTTAGCCATTGTTATTCTGATCGAGACGAAAGAGAAGAAAGCGAAAGGGAGCGACAAAAAAAAAATGAGAACGATATTCTTAAGGTATGTCATGACAAACAAATTATCTCGCTTAAGCATCCCAGCTGGGAAGATGAGACAATCGTTGCATTCCTTGATAAGCCCCTGCCTTTTCATAGGGGGTTTCACCATGTAACCACCAAGTAGTAGCATGCAGCAAAGCAATGTCTGTGCATCCGCAACTATTATCTAATTAACCTATCTCATTCCTTTATTTCCCACTCCATATATTAGAGTAGTAACGTAGCAAATGTTAGATGATTATATCATAGATTATTACATATACTAATACTAATACTTATACTATACTATACTAGGTGACAATTACTTAACCTAAAACCAACGATGACAACAAGTCCAGCTCTCATCCATCCATCCATCCATAAAAGCACATGGGAATCACAACATCATCGTAAGTAGTAAGCCGTAAGCCATATATAAACAAAGAACGAACATCTTTCGAGTATCCCAACCCCCCACATATATCTCATGCAAGGTATCCCCAACAAAGAGAAAATCAGTCCGTGAAACAAGAGAATACAGACTTTTTATCTGTAGAGATAAAACTGCTTAACAAGTCTGAAGCTGAGATCAACCGCCCAATGCCTGGGTCACGTTCAATTGGACCTGCAGCTTAAGCGATGCCAGCGCTTCCTCAATGTAGAGGAGGGGCTGGTTGTTGTAGACGCTCGCGTTGCCGGTGATGTCGATGGGGAGCATCATGTCCGGGTAGCTGCTTAGCATGCCGGCGACGGTGAGGGTGCTGACGTTGGCGGTCATGGGGACGGTGTTGTTGCCCGGGTTGATGGTGAGGTCGTAGATGAAAGCCTGGCCGATGGCGGTGTTGTTGACCTCCAGGTTGAGGGTCAGGTTGCCCTGTTTGGATGTTGGGTTAGTGGGGATGCTGGGTATGGTGAATTAGGGGAAAGGTGGAGTGGGGGGTGTTGCATACCACGGCGATGCTGATGTCAGAGGGGTTGGGGATGTAGACGGTTCCTTTGGAGTTGGTGCCGTCTGTGTTGTTGGTTCCAATTGACATGTCCACGAGGTCAAAGCCCGAGAGCTTGTTAAGGCCTAGACCGGAAGATATGGGTCAGCGGGCTGTAAAAGGTAACTTTAAATATGGTGGTGAATGAGGGGAGCTTACCCGTCACCATGGCGGTCTTGTTGTAGGTGACAGTGGTCTTGGGTAGACCTCCCTGTTTTAGCTTGGGCTTGCCGTAGACATTGAGAGGGAACTGCTCGTTCAGGATGGCGGCCTTGCAGAACTCGGCGAATGCCGTCTCGTTGGTCAGGTTCGCACGCTGGTTCACATCGATGACAACGCCATTGTGGCCGTTGAACTGGGGAACCTGAACGTGGGTGAAGACAGCGTAACCCAGCAGACTGATGGCTGCCGAGAAGGAGTAGAAGGTTGGGTGGAAAGAGCTGTTGGATCCAATGACCTGTAGTTGGTGAAGGTCGAAGGATGAAGGGGAGGGGTCACTGATGATCATCGATGTGACGGTCAGGTTGGAGTCATTGACGATGTGTTGAGCCATCTTGGGGTATCCGACATAAACTCTGTTTTCCCACGCATGACATGTAAGTCGGAGATTGGATAACGGATAGGGGGCGGAGGGAGACTTCTTTTGCCTTAATAGGAAACTTACACAGGAAGCACCACCACAAGAACAATCACGATCAAGGCGATGACATACACCCACCACCATCGCTTGAAGTGCCTGGCCACGCGAGAGCCAAAGCTAGGCTTGGCCGCGGCCACGGCCACACCGGCACTTTCAATCACTTCGGGTTTGCTGTCGCTGGCCATCTTGGTTGCAATGCGCCGCTATTTCAGGTCGTACCGAACCTCTTCTCAGACACAATGGACCGACGATGTCGGTGTGACAGTGGCGGGGATTTCTCCTTTCCGCGAGGACCGAGCCGAGGAATGTGGGATGGCTAGCACAAAGGCTGTCTCTACACAGAGACGGGTCTGAGGACTTGGGGGCTTGATTGAAGTAGACGAGCTGCGACGAGGTCAGTCACGGACAGGCGGGTACGGGAAGAAGTACTATATATGCGGCCACCATGGTGCGACAGCAGCAAAGATACATACCCACTGGTCTGGTCAAGTGACGGACAAGTGCTATGCAAGACCGACAATCGATAGGGTTGAAGAATGACCACGGAACCCAAGACACCGAATCAAGGGAGGAAAGGGAGGGAGGGGAGAGGAGAAGAACCCACAATCAGCCAGGACAAGGGAGAGGAATAAAAAAAAAAAAGGAAAACAACCGGATCTACCCCCCCTGCCCGAACGCTAGGTAGCTAGCTAGATATATCTTCTAGATGTCCCCGAGAAGAAAGAAAAAATAAATAAGAAAAAATAAAAAGAGCTGAGACCATCACATGTCTGGTTTGAGCAACCTCGATAGTCGATCAGGTCTGCACACCGCAGGCCATACTAGTGCACCACCAGGGCGTGAGACGGCGCGGACGAGACATGCCGCTACTGACCCTAGTAGAAGAGTTGTAACGGCGTAGGTTGAGGGGCGAGCCACCAAAGAGACGCCATGCCAGGACCCAGTATGCGGGAGGACGATCCAGATAATGAGGACAAGATCCATTAGGCCCGGCCCCGCGCAAGGACCATGGCCAGCTTGAGTTTCGCATGGAGCTACACACACACACACACACACAGTGGGTAGGTTAGATCAGGCATTGTTCATTATCGATGATGATGAAGACAGCGATGCACCTGCAAATCCTGCTTGAGGATGCAAGTGAACCGAGGCAAGAGGTGAGCCATCGCATCATCCCGATGCGAGTGATTGGAGGAGGCGCACGAGGAGGAAGAGGAAGAGGAGGAGGAGAAGGAGGAGCGAAGTGTGAAGTGTGAAGGGCTAATGCAACCCCCCAATTTCCCCCGGACGATCAGGGCAGCTTTGGAGTGGGACCAAATGCCGGCGCGATGCCAGAAGGTCAAGCTAAGGCTGGCTTTCTTCCTGTTTGGGCCATTAGGCCTGCATCCCATCGCCACTCTTTCTCTGCTTTGGGCCAATTCTCCGTGGGCTGCGCTCGAGCACCGGCCAATCGCCCGACTTGGGCTTGGACTAAAGAACCCCCGGGGTTTAATATCGCCTGCCAATCAACCGAGCCGGTCACGACGGTAAGTCCGGAGTTCTGGTGCATTCGTGATGGATTGCATATTAGCTTAACACAATTTCTTTTGGTCGAATTGGAAGCTGAGGCCGGCAGGAAGGAGGGGAAGGTTTCTTAGCCTGTTCCCCCGCTTAGTAGTTAGTCTCCAGCCAAGCCACCCGGTGATCCAACTAACTGAATAGTCCGTTGACTGGGTGCCCCCAATCATCTCACCCACCATGGCACCAAGAGCCAAAACAGCTATTCTTCCCTAGCTGGACACTACATTGCGGGTAATTCTCTTTGTCTCTCCTCTCCCCCCGGGGGTTCGTCGCCACTGGGGGCATCGGTTTAATAATTGATCACGCTGGATCGGCAATCACTACTAACTTCTCACTGGCCAAGGTATCCAAAAGCATATCCAAAACTCGATCCATCAGTTGATGGATGAATATCCGATTATGTAGCAATTCCTCGTGAGTATCATCAGGTATGATCTCGGTCGACACACAAATACACAGCTATCTCTAACAAGAAATAGAAAGAATGGTATTACAGGAGTCAAAAAAAGAAAAAGGGAATGGAAAAGGTCCCAACGATTGAACATGGACAAGTGTCCACGGAAAAGAAGGAAAAAGAGGAAGAAGTGGAGAAATGAAAATGGTTATGAAGGGAAGATCCACAAAACGAAGGGAAGGGGGAAATAGTGTTGAATTCGAGAAGAGAAGAAAAGAAATATCACACAGTGATGAGAAAATGATGGGTATCCAAGAAACGAATATCGCTGCTTGCAAATTGGAACGAGTAGTCAAGCGAGAGCCACTTGATCCGGTGTCCAAGATGTGGAGCAACTAGCAAGGCCTGCTCAAGGAGAAAAAGGAAAGGTGCAAATAAATAGCGCGAAATGAGAAGGGGAAAAAGCAAAGAAAAGGGAATAGTGGCAACCCACAAATGGGTCCAAACGATTGAAACGAAGTAGAATAGAGGGTTTCTTCCTCATCCGGCAGCAAACGATGCGTGCTGATGCCGACCAGAGATACTGAATGGTTGAGGAAGGACAGCGATATATCAATGGGAAATCATGCCAAGACCCAATGTAGAACAAGCCTTCTGCTCTTCTTTTTGCTGACAAGATCAAGGGTGCAAACAAGCCCTCGGGTCGACCACGAGGGCACTGCACACCCGCCTATGCTTCAGCTGCAACCGACTTCTTGCGGTGGAAAAGGCTGCGGGTTCGGGATTTGCTGCGTTGTTTCTTCTCAGGAGTGCTGCCAGGCTGGCCCCGACCACGCGAGTTCGAGCTGGACTCTTCGTCCATGTACTTGTCCTTGTAGATCCTATCAAAGCTGGGTTAGACCCACCCCAACCATAGCCGAGCCGGTGGAGCAACTTACCAACTGTTCCCAACCATACTGATGCCCTTCGCTTCCGCCTGCCGGTAGAATTTCGCCGCTTTCTTCAGGTCCTTCTTGCATCCAATTCCTTCGGCGTAGCAGAAGCCGGCCTCCGCTAGGGCATCGCCGTCGCCCCATTGGCCCGCGATCTCGAAGCAACGCAGGGCTAGGGACTTGTCCTGCTCGATACCCCATCCGTTCAGATGGCTCACTCCGAGTTCGTAGATACTCAAGGCAAACTGCGCCCGATAAGCCTTCTGTAGCTCCTTAGCGCGAGCGGGAATGGTCGGGTTCGAATCGTCCATCAATTCGATACCAACGGAATCCACCGCCTTGCGCAACCACTGCACACCCTCCCGTTGATTCGGTCGCATACCCCAGCCATGTCGACAAGCCAATGCGTAAAGTAACATTCCGGTCGGATGGTTCTGCTTGGCCGCAATGCGCAGGTGATACGTCGATTCATTCAAAGATCCTTTCTCGTGGCATTCGATACCCTTAGTCACATGCTCATCTGCAGTAATCACGGCCGATGATGTCGTGTTTGTCCGGGCGGTTTGCGGCCGAACAGTGGATTCAGAACCTGCAGAGGAAGTGGCATCGGTATGATCTACCTTCGGAGCCTCTGCTTCCCGTTGTTCCGTATGAGTATGTTCGCTGGGAGCAACCTCGGGAGGCGCGGGCTCGGTAGGCGCGGGCTCCGCATGAGATGGCTCAGGCTCAGGCTCAGTCTCAGTCTCAGGCTCGGGAACGGGAGGGACCGCTGAAGATGGTCTGACTTCTGGAGACGGCGGAGTTTGTTGAGGCAGAGGGGGCTCTGGAGTCAACAACTGACGAGCGGAAGCGGGAGACTCATACATCGAGCGCGTCCTCGAGGTGAAAGAACCCTGGTGGGAGGGGGAGGGTGACGGCGTCCTTGCGCACTGGGGGGGTCCCGCCGTGCTGTGCCGAGTTGGGCTCTCAAACAGCGGCTCCTGCCACTCAAAATGAGGCGTTTGGAGGCCGGAGAAGACCACCGAATCCCTCGAAACCGCACGTCCCCGAGGCAGCGAGTACTTGGCATAGGTGTAGTGAGAAACAGCAGAGGACGGGTCTTCGTTGGGATTGATGGGCATGTCTGATGGCGATGGTACCATGATGGGACTAGGCTTGTGTCCACGATTGAGGGCGCCTTGCGAATTAGCAGCCGGCGGTTCTGGCGAGCACCTGGGACCAGGGGCAGAGAGACTCGTGCTAGACCGACTCAAGGGACGCGAGAAGTTATAGGGCCGTTGAAGGTAATTACCCGCGTTTGAAGTTTCGGAGCTCATGGACGGCGACCGGGGGTGCGAGCGAGTCACGGACGAGGACATCGAAGAGTATGGCAGTGATACGGCACTGCTGGCGGACATCTTTCGGGGCTTTGAGAACGTCGATCCAGCATTCGAGCTGCTGTAGTCGTCGTCGGAACTCTCAGGCTGTCCTGCTCGAGAACTACTCGATGGCCTAGACAGTGGCGATCCCGGGGGTGCTAGGCCTCGTGGAGGAATGTTCAAGCGAGAGACAGAATCAGTCGAAGAGGTCCGAGAGGGTGCCACCATCGAGACGCCCAGCGAAGGAGGCGGACCACCCGGAGTAAGGCCAGTGGGGGAGACTGCATAAAACCGAGGAGGGCCCTCCGGCGGAGCTTCGGGTGCGCTGTGTGAGGACATGGCATCCTCGGGTGATACGGCGCGTGGCAGGTCAAGGGCGTTTATGCTCGGCTCCTTTTTCGGTGTCGTATCTTCGTCCTCCTCGAGGTAATCTCCCACTTCGCTGGCCAGGTGCGACACCGCACTCAGACGAGGATGTTCCGACTGCGGGCGAAATTTGGGTTCCTCCACCTCGGGGCTTAGTTTCTGCGTAGGTTGTCTTGACAGCTCATTGCGTCTACCGTGACCTCTTGCGCTGGTGGAAGAATCGCTCGACGATGGGGATCGAAAATAGCCGGGGCGAGGTTGCGAGAGAGAACGAGCGACGCTGGACGGAGGCAGTCTGCTCATGCGCCGGTTCCTCCGCGCCGATTCCTCCAGTTGACGAGCCAAAAGCCGACCTTGGGCGGCGAAGGCATCGAGCGGGGAGAGCGCAGGAGGGATTTCACCATCATAGTGCTCAATGCGTGGAGACGGAGCCCCGCTGCGAAGGACATCGTGGGAGGGAGAGCGGTGTTCAAATTTGGGCCGGGAGGCCATGGTTTCTATTCAGGTGTTCGACGATTTGTCTTCAAAGGATAGAGAGATGTTCGATCTCGTTTCTGGGAGTCAAGACAGGAACCGCACGTAAGGTCGGGTCTAATTGATTAGATCATTAAACCACTATGGACGGGCGAGGGGTTCGATGGTGCAATCGCGTTGCATGAAGAATGTGGGATGACGGAGTTTGGAATGGGGGGGGGGGGGGGAGTTGGCAGCGCTTGATGCTCTCTACACACACCCACACTGGTAAGCCGAAGGCGCGCAAAAGAACAGTCTCCGAAGCACCACACAGCTGACAGGTGCGGACAAAAGGAGGGGGCGGAAGACACAAAAGGAATGACAGCCCCGGGAAAGAAGATAAGCAGGAGGGTTAGAGAAGAGAAAAGAAGCGAACGAACAGCTCCGAACAGTAGATGGTAGATAGATGTATGTGGATGTGTGAGGCTGTAGAAGAGCCGGAGGGGGGAACAGGCGCCCAATTGGTGTGGGTTGTTGGTGTGATGATGGTTTTCCCCGGCGGATAACACTCACTACTAATCACTACCACCGCTATATGCGTAGTAGGGAGTGATAGGCGGTTGAACAATCAACGAGTTGACAGTCCAAGAGTCGTCACACAAAGAGACCATGAACAGGCATTGCGGAGGGAGAGAGGGGAGAGGGAGAGAGGCGGGGGGGTATGTGGTGGGAAAGAGAAGGGAAAAAGGGACCAAGAAGGAGGCAGATTGAAGCGAGCGAAACTGGACGAGCGTGTGAAGGACGTTTTGGCCATTTGATCAGGTTCGAGGCAGGAGGTTTCGTTACTTTACTTTACTTTACGCCCTGACGATCCCCAAACAAGGACCGTCGTTCTGGGCGTCTCCACGCGGAGGGGAAGAAAAGAACGGTAACGCCATTACCGACGGGTGCCAGGCAGTGTCGCCCCAATCGCCCCTGCTGCTGCTGCCCACAGGCCCATTCTTTCAGGGGTTGCCGTTCCCCCCGTTACATACCCATACCGGACAGCTGACAGTTCCTCGGTCTTGGCCTCCACCCAACTGCAGGCGGATCTGTACCATACCTCCATTACACCACCTTTTTTGGTTTTTATTTTACCGGGGCGAAGTCAGGGGCTTGCATTACTATTGTTTGCTTTATCGAAGCATTATTGATGCCCGGACTCTCCAAAGGTACAAAAGAGAGTTTACTATCGAGCACGGGGAAAGCCTGTCCGTCGGGGGATGACCAGCTTCTAGAAGGCAAATAGCATTCTCGACAGTCGACACATCATGAGTCTGTCTGTCTATTCCGTAAATGGCGTCGCTCGATTGGTGTCGTGTTAGTGGTTCAGCCTGAGTCGACAGTGGAGTCTGAACCGCACCGTGGCTCTGCGATGCTATTTATATTCGCTTCTTTTCCCCCTGCAAATTTTCGTATCCCAACCTTGGAGCACCGCTGCTGATTCGTTCATCGCGTACCATGGGTTCTTCCCTTCCAGGTACCATTTGTTGCTCCAACGACCGTTCGTTTCGTCTCCCGGCTAGTGTTATTATTGCGATAGTCGCCCGTTGACTAGCCAGCCGGTCTCTATGGTGCAAGGAGGCAGATCTTGTCTAAGATTTTGGGTAGATGCTTTCCACCTCTTTTCCATCATCTTCATCTCTCGTGAGAAATCCAGAGAACCAGTCTGACGCAAAAGATGACTACCATCTGGAACAAATGTCTCATCTGACTGCATTTCTATCCCTTGGACCTCTTTTAGTAGAGACTATGCTTTTGATTGAGTCTAGTATCTATTCCGTACTAGCTAGTTCACTTGGCTGAAATGAGCGGCATCGTGAGGGATGCGCGTCCTCAGCATTAACGCCTGAATCAAAGGGAGTCTTAGCCATCCCACATCATCGCCAAGGATGAGGATTAATCATTCGATGACGATGGTGTTTGATGTCTTGGTGATGCTTTTCTTCGTGTCCCCTCCGTAAGGACCCAACAATTGGCCCCGGGGCAGGTGCTCCTTTTGTCAGCTGGTCCGGAATCAGGCACAACGTTGCGGGAACGCCAAACAGTCTAAAAGGATCGCTTGCCAGTGATGATTGGTGCGACAATTAAGACGCTGGAGCATCGGGAAATTCTACCGCTGGGCCTCCGACCAGCTTCCTCTTAAACTTTTCCACAAGTCCATCTAGTCTAGTCGTCCATTATCAATAGTAATAATATCGGCTGCCTGAGGTACACATATAGCTCTTGTCAGGCCCTACCCAAGGTTGACACTCATTTGAGTCCATATTGAACCTTACGGGTTCGCGCCTGGTATCACACCTGCTTACTATTGAGCAATCTGTGAATGTCGGCAGGAAGCCCCGCCCGATCTTATCATAAGATCGACTGCTTGCTTAGCAGGAGAGATAATGAACAGGGATGTTCCTATCCTGCAGCCAATCTTGTTCCTGACATTCAGTGGCTGGCAAATAGCGCAAGGGAACCCGACAGCCGTTGGAATGTCTCCATCCACTGCAGTGACATAAAACGGATTCCGTGGGAAGGGGAATAACTAATATAAATTGAATAAGAAAAAAAAATCTCTTCAACCTCACAGACCACTCTCCCTATTGTGAGCTAATTGAGGTACGGAGGAGCAGCGGAGACGACCATACTTCGTCGTGTCCAATCATGACGCACGCCAGGCCGACTAAATGAGTAACTCGGCCACGCTCCGCAGAAGCTTAGGCGTTAGCAGCATTGAGTCTAATCAAGTCGAGATGATCAGTCGTTCAGGAGAAGAATGTTAATGTGAAGGGGGAGGGGACGTGTGAATTTTGACAGGGACAAAGGACGAACCTTCCACCAATCTCTTTGTAAAACATCTCTGGTCGCCCGTCCCTTGCGCTTTGTTCAGCCCTCCATATCGAGCAAATCCCCATGTCTATCACCACCCCATGAGACAACTGAGCACACAGCCCTAACTAGTTATACTATATACACGCACGCGACACCGCGACAGCCAAGCCCAAGAGCGTGGAGCCCATCAAAATGCTGAACCGATTGAGAAATCGCTCCCTCTACGACCTCCTCCACGTCGATCCCTCTGTCGACCGTGCCCACGTCTACGAAACCTCCTGGCTTCTCCCTCCCCTGCCCTACGCCATTCTCCGCGGCACCATCTCCCTCTACATCTTCACCAGCATCTTCTTCATCTGGGGCTGGAGCGGCACTCATGGCGATCGCGCAGAAATCGGCGAGAGCTTCAGCTACTTCACCTGGCTCACCTACTGGGGACTAGGATTCTACATGCTCTTCGCCTCCATCCACACAGCCTGCTATGCATTGAAGGGCCACTCAGTCCTCTTCGACCGCTGGCCTCGCGCTCTTCGCGCCCTTCACGGTCTCTTCTACGCCACCGTCACTACCTACCCATTCCTCGTGACCGTCGTCTTCTGGGGAATCCTCTACTCGGGACCTTGGTACACCGTGACATTTAGCGGATGGCAGAATGTAATACCTCCTCCTCCTCCTCCTACTTTCCCTGTCCCCATTCCCCAAAAGACTCATTCTAAAAAAAAAACTAAATAATATACAGATTTCCCAACACGGCCTCAACTCCCTCTACGCTCTATTGGAAATCGTCCTCCCAACCACAGCCCCACACCCATTCCTCAGCTTCCCCGTTCTAGTCTTCATCCTTCTTCTCTACGTCTCCCTCGCCTACCTCACCTACCACACTGAGGGGTTCTACACGTACTCTTTCTTAGATCCCGGTCCACATGGCGAGAAAAGCGCCCATGTGACGGGTTACTGTTTCGCTATTCTGGCGATTATCCTCGTTTTCTTTTTGTTCTCGTGGTGCGCTATTTGGTTGAGGCGGAGAGTGACGGGGGGCAAGGTGAAGAGATCCGTTTATGATCGGGATTATGCGGGTGCTGGTGTTGGGGGGTCATTAGAGGCGGAGGGTGGTGGTGGTGAGGATGTTGGGGTGGAGATTATGGGGGAGAAATAAGGTATTTACTAAAGTGTCTGTTTGCTGGATTACTTGTGGAGGAGATGGCACTTAGTCGTGTGGAGTGTGCGCGGATGTAATGTGATGTGATGTATGTGGTTAATGTGATATCCCAAAAGTTGAGTCGAATCAATGGGGAAGAGCAGTGGTGATTATACTAATGAATACGGGGGTGTGACTATCATCTTATACAGATACAGATGCCTAATAACTACAGAAGAATTACATGTAGTTCATAAATCCCTCATATAACAAACTACTTTCTGTGAAGAAGGTGCTGACAAGGAATGTCAATATGACGCGTTAGAAAAGAAAAAGAGAAGAGATGATATCATTTAGCAGTACTCCGTATCAAAAACCCCCAATCATTAATAATATACTTGCGCCATTATACCTTCTCCCAGCTCGTCTCGCTACTCCCTCCACTTCCATTCTCCCCAGGTGTTTGCTGTCCGGTCCGCAACCCCAGCATCCATCCTACCAGGCCAGCAGGAACCCACTCGCCGATGAAGTGGTATGACCGTGCCCCCCGACCAACATAAATCACCGGGTTCTTAGCCACCCTTCGGCCGAAGATATCCTTCGACGGCGGGTCCAGTGCGTCCATGACAGCGTAGTGTAGAGCCCGGGCCGGCGATCCGCGAATCGTGCTGGGCCCGGCAGATGCGGCGGGTCGCTGTTCGATGCTGTTGAGATACTGCGAGGCGTACAGGGATCGCTGTTGCACACTCCAGGCGAGGACTTCCGTGCCGGTGATGTGGCTCTGGGCGTTGCGATACTGCGGACCCAGGTCGATGTTACCGAGCTTGAGTTCCACAACGTCAATGTTGTTTTGTTGTAGGAGGCTGAGTTCCCTGCGCAGGGAGGTTGCGAACCCTGACAGTGCGCGAGTGGTGGCGACTTCGGGACCGGTGAAGGGAGCGGAGAGGGATGAGGAGATGGACGGGTAGGCGACGACGATGGTGCTGTTGGTGTTGCGGAGGGTGAGGAGAGGAAGGAAGATCTGGGTTGTGAGGATGGGAGAGAGGAGACGGGTGTTGACGGTATCGATCCAGGAAGAGGGTGGGATTGTAGCCACGGGGCCGGAGGCGTAGTTTGTAGAGGGCACGAGGATGAGGCCGCTGAGTTGGCAGGTGTGCGGGGGCACGCCGGCCATGGGCGACTGAGGTCGAGAAATAAGGGAGTAAATCTCATTTAAGGAGGGGTGGATGTCGGATGGCGAGGAAGGTGTCTGTTCAGATCGATATTGTCAGCTTCGCGCCAGATTCCTGCGAGGCGACTGGTTGCACTTACAGCTGAGAGATCCAGCCAGAGAGCTTTAATATCTGCACGATTTTCCGACTGCACAATATGCTCCTCCTCTGCGGACGTGACTGTCACGTAGACTATGTATCCTCGACGTTCCAAATCGGCGGCGATCGCTCTGGTCATCGGTTCATGGGGCGACCCGGCGACGACTGTCGCATCGATTAGTTTGCGGGAATGTATAAGACAAGTGGGAGGTATCCATACCCACTATTTCCTTCCGAGCTCCATTTCCAGCTCGCCTGGCTCTCCGTCGCTTCCCATTCAGCTTCTTATTCCCATAGTACAGCACACAGCTGGTGCCCAAGAAGGCGATGATGGCTGCGCTCCATGCTCGGTTGCGCAAAACCCAGCTGTGCACGCGATCAACAACACCTCGCGGTATAGGCGGGCTTGGGCGTTTCCGGGATACAGGTCGAACGGAGGTAGGTAGCCATGACTGGCTGGAGAGGGTATCGCGGAGTGCGTTGGCTGCGTGGTCCACTTGTCGGTCGATCGACTCGGCGACTTGGAGGGAATATCTCCTTACGTCATGCGGTATCGAGGCAAGCTGGAGAATAGGGAAACGTCAGTACAAAGGTGGCAAGCAGAGGGCGCATGCTACCAACTCACATAGTCGAAGAAGAACTGGTCGTCACTGGTCATGATGATGTTGTCTGCACTCAGGAATCCGAGCTGTCTGAGTAAAAGAGGTTGATGAAGATTCGCCGGCAATGCAGAATCCGATTCTTATCGGCGGGCGGGTCACATGAGCCTTTCCGCCCTATTGGAGCGCCCGGATCTATACGGCTGTACGCCGGTTGATATTGAGCGCTGCAGTGTTTACAACAAGCATGTGATGGGTCTATATGGTCTATTAGAAGCTTTCGGCATGCATTGAAGGGTGTTCCATAATTATGAGGTGAACACCGACGGCAGTCGTGCAAATATGTCTTTGATCTAGGGTATGTATTATTGTCTACAACAAATGGATAGCTAAGCTCTTTGGCTGGAATCATAGTACCATTGAACCACTAGTATTACTATCAGGTTAGAGTTACCATGCTAGAGAAACTGACTCTACGCCCTGCCGTATGTTACTAGCATAGCTAGGACTGGCTCCTTGATGAAACACCCGTAAGATCCTGGTCAACAGCACGGATATGGGTGGCTTAGAGGGTATAAGGTCGGGAGCGAAATGTATACAAGGAAGATCCCTTGACTATTTATATACCTATGAACATTACCAGCACTTTTCGCTACCGAGTGAGCCATATATAATAAGTAAGTTGAATCCGTGCTAGTTTATCGCCGTGTTGGAATAGTCCGGACACATGACAGGGAACAAGTGACCTGCTTGTGAGATGTAGGGAACACTAAAGAATCACATGGAGTAAGGAAGCTCATCGACGTCTCTGGAAAATACAATGGAGTGATCTATCGGCTGTATTTCGTGGTAATCTTTGTCTCCAACCATGCTATAAGAAATATGTTTAGGATACCAATACACACAGACACGCTTCCAAACTTTCTGTGGCGATCAATGTAGATTGTGCCAAAGAGATTGATCCATTATGAAGATGCAATTGATTCAGCCTAACATCCCTATCTGTATCCCCGTCAAGCAGGCAAAAAATGATGGGGTAGAAAAAAGTATGACCAGACTGGGGCTCGATCCCAGGACCTTATCGGTGTTAACGATACGTGATAACCAACTACACCATCCAGCCAACTTGTTGAAGATATGGTATATCTTATAACAGTATAGAGCAAGTTAAGTCAATCAGTTTGGCTAAGTGCACCTGTCGCAGTCAAACATGCGACACCCCCATTTATTTGCTCCTCTGTATCACTGCAACCATCATGTTCGCCGCGTAAATAAGCGAGCCTTCGAAGCAACATTTTGTGCTAACCATGTATTACATAAGATGTCTTGGGTTCAGCTCAACTGGCTTGGCGTATTCGTGATTCTGATCTGCCAAGCGCGATTGGAAGGCAGCTGCTTGAGAAGTATATGTTGTAGCTATGTGGTTGAAGTAGGAGATAAGCTCTGCCTACCTTTGTCCTGTTTCCTCGTACCTGTGAAAGGAGCTCCGGTCAGGTGCTACTCTAGATCTGTCGCACACTCTTCATGGCCTCCATGCGTGATCAGCCATCAAGCGAAACGCTGCAGCATTGCCATCAGCTGTAGGGGAGCGCCTTGCATGCCCTGAACCTAAACGACTGTCTTTATCACCGACAATCAACACAGAGGAAAGAATTTGTGTCAGACACCAAAGGTGCCACGAAAAAGTTTGCGGAAGAGAAAAGTTCCGTTCATCTTTCATGAAGTATTGGCAGGGGCCCACCGGGCTTTGGACTATGCTCTTTCAGCCTTGAAAAGTAGATCGCAGAGAAATGGCATTGTTCGGTCATAATTCAAGCAAGGCAATCTAGAATCTCCTGTACCTGATCTAACAGTTTGGTCATCAAAGGCAGCCAGCATGATCCGCTCAGTCAATACTTCACCGCAAGTTACGATCAGTCTCAAATTACTGGTCAACCATACAAACGATGTCTGCGTTGAATGACAGTTGCCTCGTCCATGGCATAATATTATGCTTCCAGCCTTATTGCTATCACAACAAGGGGAACGTGTCTGCTCCATGCTAAGGTAGTGCTGATCATCAAATAAACACTAAGCCAAAATCAGTCTGTAGTACACACCCCTCATTAAGAGATCAAGAATGCCCCTTCAGCTTAGGCGACCCGAAATTCATCATCTATCATGCATCATCGAATCCGACCACATTAACATGCCTGTGCTTCTGCCGAAGGTCTCGGCAAAGCGAGGAACCTCGGAACGTTTCCGCCTTGCAGCAATCGGGAAGATCTGCCCCTGCTCGTTAAGGAGAAGCTTGCAGGAGAGCTATCTACTGTCGGAGATCTCATCGACATCGAGCAGTCTGGCCTGGAAGATTGTGGCTTGCCGCAAATCTCTTCCCGATCCTCCAGATGGGACACCTTCCCATTGGGAGGTTCTCATATAGCCCTTCGAGAACTTTCTCATCAGATCGGTTGAATCGAGAGTCTAATTTTGTTTTCCAGATTAAGGTATTAGTTAGAGTCCATCCGCAATGTCAATCCGGAGGGAGTTGACCGATGTTTCGGAGTGGATCATTGCCCAAAGATGTGCAATTCCTGACCCGAATCATTGCGGGGCGCCTCACCCACAACCGAGTCATTCAGCCAATTTAGCCGCCGTCTACATCGGCCGAACCAATTGCGTTTAAGTTTGAAATGGCCAACCGGAGACTAGGGATCACCCACAGTGTTCTGACGGCGTGTCTGTATGGTGAGGCCGTGAGAGCAGCACTCAGATGCCCCCTCCTGAGTGCTGGACACTTAGCTCGGTACCCTACCGGAAGCCAGATCTAGTCGCCCTGCCAAGTACCACCGCTTTTAATAGTTGGCCTGCTATAAGCCGCTGATCGTTGGGGGTACGGGTTGGTGATGTCAATGTTGTCCTGATCATGCAAGCCCCTCAGTTTGTCGATTTTCAAAGTGCCGTAAGGTAACCATTTGGTTGACCCGCATCAAGGGCAACTCAACAGCAGAGAAGGGGAACGGACAGACACGTTTATGCTACGTAAAAGTTCACGTCAAAAGGGGAATTAGGTGGGAACCAATGGTCCAATTCGGCAATATACACGTTCCACCTTAGCATCCATGCTAGAGCTTCCCCGGTATATAAGCAAGGTAAAGCCCCTGCTTACCAGCTGGGCCGAAGACCCGTATTGGTAAGTTGCCAATGCTATCTTCGAATTTCTTTTGATTAACCAACCATATAGCACATCCGTCAGTCTACGTAATTGCCATCTGTGCCGTTTCGAGTATTGAGTCTCACGACTTCCCCTTTACCTACGCCGCCACCCCTCAGAGCATGTTTTCATCCTTTCACCAGGGTTCCTTCAAGAAATTGGAGAAGGTTTGTTCTGCCTTTTTCAGGGGACAGATATCAAAGAAAGAAACCGGGGGTTTCTGGTGGGCCAAGTCGCTAACTATGGTCACGTTAGCTGGGCCAGGGAACATATGCAACGGTTTGTTTAGCCATGCCTTGATTTTGTGATCGATAGATACAGTCAATCATCTCTGACAACGTATCTGCCTTCGAATCTAGGTTTACAAAGGACGCAATCGAGAGACGAATGAGTTAGTGGCCTTGAAAGAAATCAACCTCGACGCCGAGGAAGGCGCCCCTTCGACGGCTATCCGGGAAGTCTCATTACTGAGACGCCTTACACATGAAAATATCCTGACGTTACACGATGTGATAAACGTTGAAGACAAATTGGTGCTGGTGTTCGAGTACATGGATAAGGACCTCAAGCGCTACATTGACTCTCAGAGCAGCCCACTTGATACCGCCACGGCCAAGTCCTTCGTCTATCAGTTGCTGCGCGGTGTTTCTTTCTGTCACGAGAACGGCATCTTACATCGAGACCTGAAGCCCGAGAACCTCCTACTCAATCAAGATGGACGGCTGAAACTTGCCGATTTTGGACTGGGCCGTGCGTTCGGTATTCCCATCAGCACCTTCTCGAATGACGTGGTCACTCTTTGGTACCGTCCCCCAGATGTGCTGCTTGGGAGTCGTACGTACACCACCAGCATAGACATCTGGTCCGTTGGATGTATCATGGCCGAGATGTACACGGGTTCTGCATTATTTGCTGGAACAACAAATGCAGAACAGCTGCTGAAGATCTTTCATATCATGGGCACACCGACCGAGGACACTTGGCCCGGCGTCAGTCAGTTGCCCGAATACAGGAACGACTTCCCGCCTTCCTCTCCACAGAGTCTGCAACAATTTATACCGTCATTAGACCCTGTAGGGGTTGACCTCCTGGAGCGCATGTTGCAGTTACGTCCAGAAGCGCGCATTAGCGCCTCCGATGCATTGCATCACCCCTGGTTCCAGGGCCTTGATTAATTGTTACGTCGAAGAATGCATTATAGTATAGATATTTTCTCTTCAGACATTTCTTCAACCATAGGTTCAGGCATCTCATACTTATTACCATCATTATTGTTTCCTTGCGTTGTTTCTGTTTATATGAATTTAGAATGTTTCCAGGCCTCAATGCCATTTTACCGAATTAAGCGACACAGTCTATTCCAAGGGGTCTTTGACGAGCTGCAATTGTTTCATGTACTTCAATACACAATATTTACAAGCTACACTGCATAGTACTTCGATCCTGTTTGCTCTGTCGAGATGCCATCACACAAAAAAGGTACTGTTTCCTTTATCCTACCTAAACTGTCCAGTGTCAAAGCAAGCCTTCAGCCGAGTTCGAATCTTTGGGAGTCCCTACACATTTTCTCCAGCCTCGCGGTCCATGCGATTGCAGATCGTCTAATGAACTGACAACCGAGCGCTTTCGCTTGCGTCCCGCCCAATACTCCCTACAAGACAGACGAAGGTTACTGGAAGGAATGGCTCGACTGGAGAATGCAGCATTGAAGGACTACGAGAGGACGATTCGCAAAATAGAGAATATATTCACTGGTATACCTCTTAGCACAGGTCCGACTTGAGGGATAGGAGCTATAGTAGACTGGCTGGGACACATGGGCGCTGAAAGCCTGACCTACGATCTTGACCAACTCGTAGAGCCCTGCTATAGACATCAATTCAAGTAATAACTAAGAGAAGCCCGAACTCCCCAGAATTCATTCCACCTAATCTAAGCACCCCTTCAACCCAACTCCATGCTAACTATTCAACCCCAATCATAACACCAATCCTGTGCTCCTATGCACCAATCCATAAGCCCGCATTCAGTCCGCCCGTAGGCCGGTACTCCCATCTTTCCTTCCCTCACCTAATCTGTCTAACCCTCTCCTCAAGCTTCAATGAACTTCTTATCGTCATCTTCCACCTTTTCACCCTTAATTTGAGAAACAGGAACAGGAGAAGACAACATTTCCACCTTCCCCTTGCCCGCCTTCCCAACACTCTTCCGAGCCTTCTTCGGAGTCGGAGTATTAGGAGCAGAAGATCCCGATCCGTCCGGAGCGCCTCGCTTGCCCTTCGTGTATCTGAAGGAGATGGAGCTACCAGGCTTGCGGTACTTGCCTAACTGCTCGCTAAGGGCTTTTCCAGTGGGTTTGTCGTCTCCGGCTGTAGGATTGGTTGAGTTGTTAGTGATGAGACTTTTGTCTGGAGTGGGTTGTATACTTACGCCAGGCATCGACAATCTTGTCGAGATCGATCTGGAAGGTCTGGGTCTCGAAGAGAAGACGGAGGAGCTGGTCGGGGAGGAGTGTTAGTTTGTGTTTCCATGAATGTAGGTATGTTATTGTTGTGTAGGGTGTAGGGAGTGCGATGGGGGGTTGGGGATTTGGACATACTGTCGCCTTGTTCTCGTCGGTCCAACGAGTCATTATGCTGGTTAAGAGTAGAGTCGAACTTATTGTGAGTGGATGGCTGGTAGAAAGCTCAAGGTCTCTGTGTGTATGTTTGCGTGAGGGACAGAGAGGATTAAGTAGAGAGATGAGCTCAGAGAAGAAGAAAGAGAAAAGATTAGAGCGGATAAGAAGGAGGAAACAGATATTCTTCTAAGAAGCGGCAGAGAGAGATTATATTGAATGTCTGGAAGAGTAGACTGTAGAATTGTTGTTCACTTTAGTGTTACTGCTAAAGTGGGCCTGGCTGGTTGTTGGGGAGAGCGGCTTTGAGTGATGGTTTCTGGTAGGATTTGCTCGTGCTTGAGAGGAGCTGGTGTTATTCCTATCATATTGTGCTCACTGGGGAGAATCTTCAGTCATACTGGGTTTCCTGGATAGATATCCTTGGGGGTGCTGCTCACCGTGGTGTTCCGGATGAGAGACTTGATCGGTGGAGTTGACCTGGTGGGTATAGTTCAAGGCCATCCGAGGATATATTTCATACCTTCAGCATCTCAAGCAGAAGCTGTTACTTCATGAGTACTTGCAAGTCTACCTTATATGCAACTTCTTCGATTGTCTCAGACTGACTACTACTCCGTACATCGGGAGCTCTTCGGGTGAGTTATCAGGTAGCCTCACTCAACCTTCACATTCTATGAGGTGAGAACATTATACTTAGTATACCTATATAGTACCAACCCAGCTACATTTCATCTCTTTGAAGTCATTTCTGTTGTTCCATTTGATATTCTATCACAGTTACTGTGCGAAGCCATTTCTAATCCATACCAGCGGAATATATATAGCGGAAGAGACGCTCCTCAACTCTAGGCGTAGTCATGATAATGCATCCCAGCACAAGTGCCATCTAACCACGCTGTTTAAGTTTCATATATCACAAAACAACAAGAATAAACATCCGAGCATATTTGGCTTCGATTAAAATAAAAGTCGTTGAGTGGCCAACCACCTGATTGGCCACAACAGCCTCAGGCAATGATATATGCACGTGACTCCGTTCCTGGATGCCTGGATGCCTGGATTAGCAATCGAATCGAAGTGGCACTCAGTTCTTTCTTTCCAAATGATTCTCTTTGCCTGGGTACCATCATCATAATTCTCCTTCCATCGCTTGGGTCATGTCTTTCATTTACTCCAGCGTGTTACTATCCGGTTGGGACACGTTCTCCGCTCACTGACGCAGCCCAGGCGTGGAATACATCTGGTGGAGGCGGTAGCAAGCATCTGCATCTAGATCTGTTTCCGCTGCTGTTCTTTCAAATCCAATCATTCTTACTCGGATTTCATCGATATAATCTTTTATCACTTCAAAGCTTTTTCGTCTGGTCAAATACTTTGTCTCTAATATCTTTGCCACCATGCGCGAAATAGACCCGCTGATTTTTGAATACCAGCATGAGAAGCAGCGACCGCGAGAATCAGAAGCCTTACTGATTCTCCGAAAGGTTGCTTCGCTGGTGAAACCCATCATGCGACGACGGGACTGGAAAGTTGGGACGCTCTGTGAATTCTACCCGCATCAGCGGAACCTGCTTGGGCTAAACGTCAATGGAGGCCAGAAGATCTGTCTACGGCTGCGGTATCCTTCTGATCAGCGCCAGTTCTTACCCATCGAGCAGGTGGTGGATACGATGCTTCATGAGTAAGTTGATGCCTCATTCTCCCATGGCGTGTTTCCCTCCGTTTCTCTTTTCGGAGAGTAGAACGGTGGTTGACAATGGTGCTTAGGCTATGTCATATCGTGCATGGACCACATAACCAACAGTTTCATGCATTATGGAACCAGCTACGTGACGAGCACGAAGAGCTCGCCATGAGAGGCTACACAGGCGAAGGGTTCCTTTCTGAAGGGCGACGGTTAGGGGGGCGAAAAATGCCCGTTGATGAGGCACGCCGTGTAGCGCGAGCAGCTGCAGAGCAGAGACGGTCTTTATCTGCTGGATCTGGAAGACGACTTGGTGGCGCACCTGTTCTGCGCGGAACTGACATGCGCCGAGTCATCGCGGATGCCGCGCAGAGACGGATAGAAGTAACGAATGGCTGTGCCTCAGGCGCTGACAACAGTGCTGAACTTGCAGAGGAAGCCTCCAGGAATGGCTTCCGAACTAAGGCGGAGGAAGACGATGCTAATGAGCGAGCTATCATGGAAGCGTACATCGACCTGATTGAACAGGAAGAGCGTGAGAGATACGGTCCTTCCTACATTCCACCGAGTCATGATCATCCCGCTGGTCCGCGGACAACACTGTCTCCGCCACCTGTTCCGGAGAACAGCAGGCCGAGAGGGCCCTCGCAGCCTGCAGATCCTATTGACCTCGTCTCTGACGATGATTCGTATGACAAGCCATGGTCATGTCCGACTTGTACCCTTGAAAACCCAGCAAACTTTCTGTGCTGTGATGCGTGTGCATCAGAGCGTCCACGGCCAACAACGACAAGATCTGTTTCTGGCCCTCCTGCTGCTGGCGGGAATTCAAGTCGTACAAAGCCAGCAGTGGTCAGGAACAAGCGGTCAATAAGTCCGTCGAACAGATACACCGGCTTCAAGAATCGAACTCGTGCTGTTGAATCATTAGCTGCCCTTGAACGGAACGCCAACAAGCGTCCTCTCGGATGGCTATGTGATAGCTGTGGGGCCTTCATGGAAACCGAGTGGTGGACATGTTCAAATTGCGGCCTGATGAAGAGCGCTTCATGATTTACCTAGCATCTTTTGAGCGTGGGTGTTTTGGCGCAAAGAAAGGCGTTCGATTTCATTGTATTGACGTCCGGTGAAACTCATGGATCATGACTTATTACGAGGTATGGATGTTATAACATATAGTGTATTTTCACTGCAGAAACTGCTTTGGATCATGTGCCCGAAACCATGACATGAAGAGTGCTGTTTTTTGGCCAAAATTGTCGAAGTAGAACATCATATGAGCAAAGTTATCTCTGCGACTCTCCGAAGTGCCAGCCTCGTAGGAATTGGTAGTACTAAATAGGTACGCTTACACCAAGCCAAGGTTGTTCTATCAGGTCAGTTGTAAAATATTCCAGTGATTGCGATGAATGATCAAAGATTGCTTGCTTATTGGTCTACATGATTCTGATATAAAATTATCATGTTACTTTACATATATAAGAATAGACTTCAATCTTGAAGCTGGTTTGATGCCTGACTATAGCTGTTACTCCCACTACTTACTAGTACTGGTAGACTAATACTTATGAAAGCATCGTATATAGGCGACTATATGACTCTCATGTCAGACAATGACAGGCCAATCCCTCTTAAATGGGAAATCTGATTTCAGTGATGACAACCCAGAATTCCACCGCGCTCCATGTTTGCTTTTCTGATCTGGTGCTTACTCGGTATATTTAGGCTTGGCACTTACCACAACCCGAAAAAAGATTCACACACGGCCCTTGAGTGTTCATAGCTATCATCATGGTGCCCAACCAGTCGCACCGAACCAGGTCCTGTCCAGCTGTTTAATCACCGGCATGACAAAACTTACTGTTAGTAACTTTCCTCTAGCTCTATTATGACTAGAGCAACAGATAAACATAAAGTAGTGACAGAATCTAACTTTGCCATCCTATAGCCGTCCATGTATAACTGGCAAACTTCCGTCAGATATCATATTAATAATCTTTATTTTTGGGATCATGCTAGTTGCATACTCCGTAACTAGCTACAGAAAGTCGGCTAACACCCGCTGACTAAATCCTGACTCACCCGCTTCCCCGGCGCAACATTTCCGCCGAAGAAGAAAAAAAGCTCCCTCCCCCCATTTTCTTCAATTTCTCCCACTTTCCCTTTCCCACAGCTGGAGCTACTTTCTCTCTCTCAGCTTGACTCTAATGCTCGAGTCGCGTACTATATCGCCATATTTCGACACTATCACTCTACACGACCAACGATCATTTAGGTATGCATACCAATCTCACTCCCATGTCTCTTTAATACAGCTCCATATCCCAAAAAAAACCGAGGGGTAAAGAACCAATCAACAACCTCACAATTGACACCTATATGATGAGAATTTTTCTATGAACCGGTATATTAGGAAGAGCCGGAAGAGGAATGGCAGGGACCCCTATTAAAATATAAAGGGATGTTCACTGTCGTCGATGCTTATAATGGTTCTGCTGAGTGGTGTTTTTTTGTTGTCAACGGTTGTTGATTTGGTTCTTTGTCTGTCCCTCCTCGGTTTTATGGGTTGGATTGACTGGCTGGATTTATCCTTGTCCTCTATATATTATATATTATGTGTGACTGCCGATCTGTTTGGTACTTGTGCTGACAGGTTTATTATAGGTTTTTTTGTCCTTTCTTGATGAAGTGATCTTGGTATATTAGCAGTTAGATAGGATGAATATAAGTACTCTCTATTTACTATGTCGAAGCTCTTGACGGATCGTTTCATAATTTGACATATCTCTATATCGATTTACATTGTATCGAAGCCGTTTGTGAACGTATAACTCCAGGTATAAAACTTTTCGTAGCCAAACATATCCAATAGAAGAAACAAAAACTCAGATCTCAACGCCATTCGGATGCATGTGATACAGGTATAATATATCGCTGGCCCCCCGCGCACACAATCAGGCAATGCTGGTAAACTGCCGCTTCTTGCCCGTGCCCGTCTGCCTCTCCTGCTCCTCGTAGGCCGCTTCGTCAATGTAATCCTTCGTACTTTGTTCCTGGATCTGCTGGCCGACAAACTGCAGAGCGGACAGGTTGAAGCCCATCTCATCCTTCTGACGAGCCAGGACCTGGCGCAGCGTAGACCGGATACCATCCAGCATCGGCCTCATCATCTTGCTGGCGATGATCTGGCGGTGGTGTGTCTTCAGGATGAAGAATAGCACACGGCAGGTAAGGGGAATGTTCCACTCGCGGCTGGCCCAGATATTGAGGAACGTGAAAAGAGCAGGCACTTTCGAGAAAGGCAGCACGAGCAGAGCATCCTGAAGCGCGGCTGCAGGGATCTTCTGCACAACGTTCAGAAGATACCGCTCCGCCGAGATATTGTTCAAAGCCATGTACTGGGCATTGCGCTGTGGGGGTGCAGCATTCGGCTGTCTGGCCTTCAGAGCACGCCATTGGCGCATGACCTCTAGGTCCTCCATACCCAGATCCAATGCCTCCATAATCTTTTCACCTGCCATTAATGTCTCCGCAGTTTGTTTGCCAGCATCAACGGCTTCAGCCTTCTCTCCGTCCTGGTCATCCTCGTCTTGGTCCAGGGAGGCCATCAGGTTGTTATCGTACATCTCCTCCAGCTCCTTCTCTCTTTCTTCCTCCAGGAACAAGGGCTCATCAGTCTGCTCCCAGGTGCGGATGCTCTTGTCATGACTAGCGGTAACGATGAAGTCTCCCGAGTGACTGATGGTCAGAGCCCAGATTTCACCGTGGTGACCGGCCAGCTTCTGGATGTGCTCGAACTTGTCACCGTCCCAGTACTTGATAACTCGGTCCTTGCTAGCACTGAAAAAGTTGTGCCCGTTGCCATCCTTGTTGTTCGGAACGAACGCAACTGCCATAACACTGTCCTCGTGGGCCAAGAAGGACTTGTGGCAGTCACCAAAGTCCAAGCCCCAGACACGGACTGTCTTGTCGGCCGAACACGTGACGATCAGCTTGCTGTCCCAAGAAATATCCATGTTGAGGACAGGAAGCTTGTGGCCGTAAAGATTGAGGAAAAGTTTGAGGGAGTCAACGAAGAAGACCTTGACCGTGTTGTCCAGAAGCGCAACAGCCAGCAACCGAGCATCAGGAGAGAAGCGAACGTTGAGGATGTCATCCGAGACCTTGAGTGTTCTCGTGTGCACCAGCTTGAGTCGTGGGGTTGTTCTCTTGGTACCAGGGATTTCTTCTTGAACCACCTGGAAGTTCCAGAACTTGGCAGATTTGTCGGCACTGCCGCTCACCAAAGACTTGCCGTCGGGATGGACTTGAATGGACCAGACCGGCCCATCGTGCGCCTTGATCGTGTCCAGAGGGGTCGACGAGGCGATATCGAAAACCTCAAGCTGGCCATCTTTGTTTCCGACAACAACAATCTTATCACCAGGAAGGAAGGCAGAGCACAGAGCATAACCACATTCGAGGGTACGCAGACAGCTTTGGGTCCGGACGTTCCAGATCTTGAGGCTGCCGTTGGAAGCAGATGCCAGCATTCGATCGTCCGAGCTCAAGGCAACAGATCTAATGTCGGTGCGATGGCCGGGGATGTCGACTGCCAAGTTCCGGCTGTAGTCTGGCTCCTCCTCATCCTTATTCTTCTTGTTCGCGGTCACAACGCTGTAAGCTTCGAGTTGGTTGTTTGTGGTCGCGGCCAGGAGGTGCAGACTTCCACTTGATTTCGTGCGAATCCAGTCAAAGGACCGGACCTTACCGCCAGTTCGTACAATAGTGTGAGGAACAAAGACCTCCGAGACAGGCGCAGATGATGCATCCTCTGATTTATCATTGGCATCCTCAGCAGCAGCTCCCTCTTTGTCACTTGCACGCTGTGCTTCCTTCTCCTTTCTCCTCTTGCGCTTCCTGGCCAGGCTCTTTTGCACCTCGGTCTGGGAGCGAATGCGCCAGATCTCGACTGCCTTCTCAGAGCCGTGGATTCCAATGTAGTCCGCTCGAGGATGGAAGCTGATTCCGATGGTGCGATCCTTTCCATTCCGGTAAAATATACCCCTGTCCGTAAGGATCTTCTGTCCCTCCGAGCCGACCTTCTCTTTGGAAATTTGAATCATAGCACTCTCATCAATTGACCAGACCTTCAGTTCTCCGTCGTTTCCTGCCGTGATGCAGCCACTCTGATCGGGTGAGAGACCTAGGCTCCAACACTCGCCGTTGGACTGTGCCACATGTGTTTCAATGCAGTGTTGCGCAGCCAAGTCCCAGACCTTGATCAGAGCATCTTTCCCTGTCGTTAAAAGGAACCCCGCATGTTCACCGAGACCGGCCTCATTGAGCAATTCAATTGAAGGGGTAAGGAAATGAAGAGACGTAATTTGATCGGTGTGTCCGCGCAGTTTGAAGAGTCCGACTTCCGCAACCAGGTCCCATACAATGATATCCGTATCTCTCGAGCCACTTGCGAGGCGGACTCCTGTGCTATCGAAGGCAAGCTGAGTGATGGCTGACTTGTGGCCATTGAAGGAGATAATCACCGTCTCAGTCCGCGAATCCCAGATACGAATGCTGCCGTCCTCATAACTGTGTAGCAAAGAGAAAATCGAAGTTAGCAAGGTAGCATACATAGCCGCTATCACAGCGAGAAAACTTACCCGACCGCAAAAATATCCTCATCCGTCTTGCTCTGCGTAATTATCGTCACCTGCGCCTTACAAGACGCATCGTGCCATCTGCCCAGAAATTCACCCTTCTTGATGTCCCAGCAGAGAACCTCCTCGCTCGCGCCCACGAAGGCTCGTCCAGAGCCTGTCCGACGTGCGGTACCCGCGAGTTCATCGTCCCGGGCCCAGATCGCATTCGACGAGCCGGACGCAATGAGCCCGAAAGTCTTCGAATGCTCGAATTTACTGAAAGGGTCAGTACACAAGGAAGCCTTTACGGAGGAAAACGCTACACCCTTTGAGTGCCTCACTTACAAATATGACTTCACCATCGTTGGGTGTTTGCGACCTGGGAAAAAATTTGGGAGCTCGGAGAATGAATGCTATCGATAGGCGCAAATGGCGGCGGTCGCTACGGAGGGCGACAGCGACCACTGCCGGCCTCCCCCACCGCCTGCCGGTTCCCCAAAGCCCCCATCAACGTAACTCCCATCGTGGCAGTGACCCTCGTGGGATTGAAAGCCAGAATTAGAGGAAAAAAGGGAATCGAAGGTCGAGAAGTTAATTGATTATTCATTACAATTGGATGCGTCCGTCAACATGCTTTTGCTAGACTACCACAACGTTCTTATCCACTCCCTCCTGACGGAGCGGTTCTCTGGGTACAGCTTCCCCCCCGCCTCCGGTATACGCCAGGCTACCAGCTAACAGCTCCATTTATGCTTCCTTCAGAGGCCCGCCCGTGTCAATCGATCAGATTGTTTCCGACTTCGACGGAGTGACCTTCCATTTGTCTACGCCAGAATCCAAGACCAAGATACTCATCTCCATCAACGTGAAATGCTTCCGAGAGCTTGTCCAGTACGGTGCCCAGGAGGTGCTGGAAAGGGAATACGGCCCCTACATCGTCACCCCAGAGCCCGGCTATGACTTCTCCGTCCTGATCGATCTAGAAAATCTGCCGGCCGAGCAGGAGGCGAAGGACGAACTCGTCATGCGCTTGGCGCTGATGAAGCGCAACGCCATGGCCGCCCCCTTCGAGAGAGCATTCGATGAATTCGCCAAGCTCGCGGAAGAGGCTTCGAGATACACAAGCGAGACTGCACCCCAGGGAGTTAAGGAGGGAGGAGAGGTTATGGCCATCCACTATCGGGAGGAGGAAGCGATTTACATCAAGGCCAGCCATGATCGTGTCACGGTGATCTTCAGCACAGTGTTCCGGGAGGAGACAGATCGCATCTTTGGCAAGGTGTTCTTGCAGGAATTCGTCGACGCCAGACGCCGTGTCCTCACCTTGCAAAACGCCCCTCAAGTACTCTTCCGAAACGACCCTCCCCTTGAGCTAGCTGGTGTCCCGGGCCTCCAGAACGACAACGACGGTAAAATCAGCTACGTCACTTTCGGTAAGTATTCGTTATGATGTAGCACCCGCCGTTCGCTGTCACTAACCGCTCATAGTACTGTTCCCTCGTCACCTAACCCCCCAGCGACGCTATGAGAACATCTCTCACATCCAGATTTTCCGGGATTACTTCCATTACCACATCAAAGCATCCAAGGTAGCTTTCCATGTCATCTTGCAGGCCTGGTCAATATGCTTACTCAGACTCCAGGCATACATTCACACTAGGATGCGCAAGAGGACTGCGGACTTCCTCCAAGGTAAGAGTGGATAACCCAACGACAGTCATTTCCAGCTCACTAACAAATGATACTAGTTCTCAACCGGGCGCGGCCCGAGAACGAGGAGCGAGAGAGAAAGACGGCCAGTGGCCGTACTTTCAGGGTTCAGGGATAGAGAGCTGGCTCAAGAGTATTGTCTTTGTAAATTGCGGGCGAGGGGTGACATACGCACATGCATAGGTCGATTTTATTTTTCTCTAGGATGTATAGGTTGTCGAGCATCATAAGTATTTTTCTCTTTTCTTTTTCTTCGATTCATTACTTTTCGTATTTCACCTTCTCTACCTCGCATTGTCAAAACGCATGACAGCTGCATGTGGCTTGAAGTAGTAGTGCGGCTGCCTTGCTTTGTTCTGTTTGCTGCAATATCACCACTCACCAACCCATAAATACCGCTGGCTGCTGCTTCAGCTCTCCCGTCCCCTCCCTTTTCTATTAATTCCCCTGACGAGCTGGTGCAGAGCTGAAAACACCTGAAAATGGACGCTTTGGGGGAAACATCCTTAATCTCCACAACAATGTTTCACTTTCCCCATCTGTCGCACGTCGCAAGATATTTTTCGGTCTAACTCCAACCCTATCCTGCACGTTAAGCACACTGGCGTGGGTCTAGTTACTGGGCTATTCCGCTGTGGCCCACGAACACTCGCGCAGGATGCACTGGTTCGAATTCGAGCCTCAGATCAGCCGAAGCACTCCGATATGTTACCGTGGCGGTCTTCTAGCTGCAGCCACAAGTCCAGCTGGATGAAAGCAAGCAGATGACTCGATTTAAGCGTGTGAACCATCCGAACCGCCCTATCCATGCACCTGATCGTCAAATATGACTCGGATCGCCCAACAGGTCGCGTTCAATTGGGCAAGAAGTCCCAGGGGATCGGTTCGGTGTTACACATTGACTGCAAGGAGATTTAACTGGTGTTGACTGCTGGCCAGGATTCGTGGTGGTATCTATCTAGTCACTATCTAGCCAGCCTCGATCGGAGAAACGGGGGGCTGTGGTGTGGTGATGTGATCTCAGCTCTTGTCTATCCTACGATGATCGTCTCCGGTGTCTCCGCACGTTTCTCATTCGACACGGCGATGTATCTGCCTATTTGCTGGCTGGTTGGGAGTTTGGCGGGGGGCGTGGTCGTCTCAGCGTGCTGTCCTCCATCTTGGGTCTATCTATCATACGGGGTGCATGCCGATAACCGCTTCCTGCGACCTTAGTGAGATCACCGCATATTTTCTTTTGCAATCCGACACCAGGGATTCAGGCTGCATTGGCGTCTCCATCAAATGCGCAATGGCCAAGAACGGGCAACGTTGACCCCGATCCGCACAATTTTCCAGAGGATATCAGCTCCTCTAGTTCAGTCTAGGCACGCGCAGTGGGGAAGGTCGACACCCGCTCCGTTGAAGCTGTACAGCGGGTGTAGTTTAGTCTAACCTGCACTAACAATTGAGAAAACCCGCGACGGGTCGCGACAGAATGCATGCGCCACCTGATTTTCAAGCTCGCCGGTGAAGTGCAAACATGTTGGACCTGAGCCACGTCCTATCTCAAGCAGGTCATGCAGGAATTTGTATGCTCAGCACTGCCTAGCCGATAGTGCACTGTAGAAGAGGGCGACCATTCGTCTCGATCATGCCAGGTCAGCCGTCTAGTTGGTTAAGTGGATTTCCTAGTAGAAGCGCCGTTTGCTCCGTATATCGAACCTGTTCCCACCCGACTAAAAAGTGACAGCAATAGTGGGAGCCCGAGTAAACCCTTTTCTATTTTCCTGACCGCAACCCAATGGCAGCACCTGTTCGTGGCCGTTCTGTTTTCGCTTACGTTTCCCATTCCTTCCATTTGACTGGAAAATATTACTGAGGTTTTTAAATAGAGCATCTTCACTGGCTATTTCGTCCCAGCCGAGAATGTGACCATCTCTTCGGCTAGAGGAGTCAGTCTCGACGGCGAGAACTACTAAAAGAGTCGGGGGACCCCGCCTGCAAGGTATCCCTGCCAGGGCGCAGCTTAGCCCTTCAGAGCGTCGCAACCCTGCATGCTATATATCGCAACGTCTCTGCTCCGGCGCGAAAATTCGATGTGATCCGCAGCAATATCTGCCACAGTCCTGTTCTACGAACTGCGCTATCAATCGCTGCGCTTCTCCTACAGTTTCTCTTCCTTCCACCGCCAACAAACAGCTCCCTACACTACCCAAGCCAATATAACGGTCATAAATTCACCGCTAACACCAACGGATTCAGCTTCTATCATCGTTTTGTCTAGCTCTTCCCATACTTAAACCTGTATCGGCTAGTTGTAACTTACTCTTGCTTCATCAACTCCCCTGGGCCGGTCATGTCGGCGAAAGGACCTTGATCGGCGGACAAACGGAGTGGGCGACCAGGCAGCGCTCAAAACTACAGGCGGCAACATCTTACTGGCAGTCAAAGGATCCTCTAAAGGGAGTGAAACGCCTAGCCAAGTCTCACAAAATGTCCGACAAGTTTAGCCTGTTACCCTTGGAGCTCATC
Organism: Aspergillus brasiliensis CBS 101740; assembly: GCF_001889945.1. Classification (NCBI taxonomy): domain Eukaryota; kingdom Fungi; phylum Ascomycota; class Eurotiomycetes; order Eurotiales; family Aspergillaceae; genus Aspergillus; species Aspergillus brasiliensis. The sequence continues at coordinate 2,278,368 of NW_027137444.1, read as the reverse complement.
CTACACATACTCTCCTACCTTCCCTTCGAGTCCTTGCTCGCCTTCGGCGAAACATCTCGCGCCAATTATGAGTCCCATACCCTCTGTCTCGAATGTCTACGACTAGGAGTTTTTGAGAAGCGCATTCACTCGGTGATATCTTTACTCCAGGCTGGCTGGACCACCCCGGATCAAATGGCACAGATTTCCAGCCGCAATAAACAAGCGAACGACTACACAATATCCATCATCCAACCTGCCATGAGCCGCCTTGCGAGCGACTTGGACAGTCAGCCTCTGCTGAAAATAAAAAGCTTGAAAAGGCGGTGCCCTGCACTACTCGAGAAATCCCGGACATTGGAGCAGATGATTCGGGAGCAAAACAGGATCTTTGCCCAAGTGGTGAATCGGTACGGCCGAGGGCTCAGGAGACTGGAGTTCATGGCCTATGATCTTGACAGCGAGGGTGCCATGGCACTAGCTTCTAAGTGCCAAAACATTTTACATCATCTAGCATTGCGCTTCGAACATCCACACATCCGAGATGGCCCCATCAGACCTAGCACTTGGCTAAATCCTGGCCCAGGAAGTACGGCTTGGAACATGTTCCTCGGTATAGGACGATATCCGCAATTTGGGCTTTGCGGGCTACAGACCTTGATCCTGGAGCGGGCGGGTATCACTCCATGGCAGTTGACCATTTTAGTGAAGAAAAACCCCAAGCTAACTGTTCTCAAACTGAGAACATGTCGTGGTGTACAGCCTGACTTCTTAAGTTGGCTAGGGGGGATGTCCTACGAGCCAGAAGAGCTAGGAACAGACGAGAGCAGTCTAGCTCCTGGTCGAAAGCTAAAAGTGCTCTGGTTGGAAAATTGCCATCAGATACTTGCCCATCCCATTGAAGATTATGAAAAGCTGCCCGATGAAATCTGTGACTTTGGCCTTGAATGGGTGAGAGGCCTAACCAGCTTGCGTGTAAGTGGGATTAATGTTTCGCGACGCCTTCATTGAGCCAGCTAACAAAGTGATCTTGACAGTCTTTATCTTTCAGCGAGAGTGCGAATATCCCGCCCGAATACATTGACAGAGCGAATAGTGTCCTTTGGAAGATACCAGAAGTCGTCTTGCCTTATTCTGGCCATGGGGACAAGGCTCCTATTGAAGTTGATCCTGGATTATTGTAGTCTACACCTGTTTTGTCTTTGTTTTGGGCATCTCGGTGACTGAAGGGTAGTCATTGGTTATCGTGTTTATGGAGATAGACTCTTTTGTGCAAACAACTCTATGTCTGTGATAAGGCTTACAGGATACTATAATCAATACATGACGCGTTTGATGCGTTGATAAGAGCAATACTAGTAGAAGTGTATTATACGGTTCTTTCTGTATCATGTCCATATAAAACCTAGAAGGCGCTTCACTGAAGTACTTGCGAGAGGCACAGTTCGCCCAGATACTCCCTAACTGAGTGGTCATAGCTCACAACATAGCAAATGTAGAGCGGCCTAGCTAAATTACCACCAGTGCCCTGCTGAACATGCCCGTTTCCCTCTTGTGTACTTAGTTGCAACTGCTTGCCTACCTGAGCCACAGATAGCAGTGTAGGCAAAGTGGCTGAACAGCAGGTACTTCTCTGGCTCTCGACCCCGTGAGCGCCTTCTCAATTTCCCTCCCCCAGCATCAATCTGGCCAAGCAACAAGAAACACCCCCCTCCCTGCGTAGTGTTCATGCCCAGCATGATCATTCACTGCCTCCCCTACCTGTCACGCAGGAGTGGGTACAATCGTGCCGACGACTGAAAGTTACCGTTCATCTTCTCATCTCGTCTCTCATCGGCGGCCTGTCTACTCACAAGAGGTCTGATACCCGCCGTCCTGGGACAATTAAGGAATCATCTTGCAAAGCAAGCAAAATGATACCACATCACAGATCCGCTTCCCAGCTATGGGCTATTGCTCGGCAGAAGCTCTTTACTAAACGCGAGCCCAGAGACAGCGAGCAGGACTACCCACAACATCGTTCCTTTGACTCTGTTTCCTCTTCTTCCTTCAGCGAGCATACCGACGGTTTTTACAAGTACTCGCTGGAAGTACTCGAACGGAGTGACGAAGAATACAGAGACACGAGAGAATGCATGGGAACGCGGTCTTCTGATAGCACCGGGATGTCGTACGCGTCTGCTGTATGTTGGCTTGGGCAGTTGGTCGTGGTTCTGATATCCCATTTGATTGGAAACTGACAGTCTGAATTTGACAGAGGATGGCCCCTGCCGAGTTCCCCTTTCTCCCTTACGCCGTCGGCGCTATGGAATGGAGTGCTGCCGCGGGTTTCGTCAAAAATCTAGATGAGGCCCAGAATTGTGATGTTTCGACTTGGAGAAATAGCGTGCTCTCGGTATACGTGGAAGTCTACGCTGTTGCCAAAGTGGTCTTTATGGCCTTCATTTACTATGGCATTGAAGTAAGGAGACGATCAACCCAGAGCCTGGCTCAGCATGATAGCTGCTAACCGTCTGGTGTATCCGTTCTTTAGCTGGATGGATTTCATGGCGGATTGATGGTTTGCATTAGGGAGGCAGAGGATGCCATCTTAAACAAAGAGATCGCTCCCTTGGTTGCATGCGTCGAGAACTTGTTCCATGCTCTTTATGCGAGGCTTATGATGGAGCTTGCTAGTGTCGAGTTGTGCGCTTGCTTCGTTATTGGGGTTCCCCGTGTCTCTTCGCATAACAACTTCATGCTCCCCGAGCCACGCCACTTGTACAACGTCTTCCTGGCCTGCAAGCAAGTTCTCGACAGCCCGACTGTCTGCAAGTTCTTGAACAGGGAATTTATCCAGAACTATCAGGCTACTTTCGTCCAACGTTCTGTGACAAAGCTCAACGGGATCCCGTTTGTGATGGACGATCTTATCGGATATCGCCGATTTACCCTTGAAATTGCCAACAATCCGGGGTCTCTATTTCGCCTGAAGTGGACTGGAAGTGGCTTGCTCTACCAGATGCCACCGCCCGAGGTCCTTGTCATTCATTCCGAGAAATACATGTCTTTCACTCCGAGACAGACGTACCAGTTTATGATTCCACAGCAGCCCCTCCCTTTCACTAACCGGCACACTGTCAACCCCGAATCTTCGGAAATTGCACGTATTGTGGACCACCAGAACGCCGCGCTTGCCATGCTTGAAGGCAGGACTGTGGGTGATCTTCGAGTGGAGGGCACCATGCAGCAGTTGGTGGAATACGTCAAACAGCGAAAGTGCATATGCCAAACTCCCTGCAGTTGCAGCCAGGTCTGTACAGAGGAGCCGGATCGACTCTGCCCCTGCGCGGAGTGGAATCTGATTCTGTTACTGGGTCAGACTAGCGCAAATCGAGGGGGTCTTGGACTTCGCGACCGGTGCACCATTCTTTCGAAGGCCGTGTTTCAGGAGCTTGCTTCCATTCGGGAGGATATTGACCCATTTGTGATCGGGTTGGCATTGAACCGAGCGATCAGAATCTTCGGCGACGAGATTCAGAAGGAATTATTTGCCGCCATGATCTAATCAAAAGGGCTGCCATTGAGCAGCTGAGCTGATTTCCTAGCGCTGGCGTTTGGCGACATAATGATTGCTTTCAGGCGTTCGGGGAGTGAGGGGAATGGGTTAGGCGGAGTATGATTGCTTTTTCCTTCTTTGCTGGTGGATTACGGAGTACGTTGATTTTCTTTGGTCTTTTCCTTTCTGAGTAGATACGTCTGACGATCATTATCCTTGGGGAGATCTCGCGTTATGCAACAGATAATGTTGGGAAATGGGAGTGTCTCCAGGGAAAGTGAGCATCATGTCAGATCAATGGATCGTTTGTCGATGAGATGGACATATCTACAGAATCCACGTCGGAGAGGGAATGGACAGTATTTTAAGGAGTTAAAATGAACATGCAACCCACTAATTGAACATGAATACGGGTCATCTGCAAGTATCATCTAGTCTAGCTCGTGTTACATTGTAGTAGTAACTATGGCTGCGTTAGTGTGGGCTGTCTGTGGGATGAATGTAATATAGGTTTGTATGGCGAATAAGTATGGATCATGGGTGGTGATGGAATGGATCATGGATAGATTCGATCTTCTAAGATAGATAGCTCACCATACTTCCAATTCAAGCTCAAGCTCAAGCTCAAAGCTCAAAGCTCTCCTACTAGTTATTCTCAACAGCTTTTAGTCTTTTGACATGGTTGAGGAAATCAACCCAAAGTCAGGTGGGGCGCAGGTGACCGGGGATGGGGCAAAATTGGTCAGAGAAGTTGGCCGTGGTTCGCAGGTCTGGCAAGATTTTCCATTTGGCTCTGGCCAAAATCCAAGCTCCCGAAAAAGAGTCTGTCTGTATCTGCCTGTCTGGGATTTCCGCCCAGTACAGCAACCTCTGGGAACCTTTTAGCGGGCATGGTGCCCAAGACTGTTGCTAGTTCGACAGGTTGTTTATTATTCCTCTCCTCCTCTGCCTCCTCTCCTCTCGCTTCGCCGGTAATTAGACGCAGCCCACTGTGGAGCGCTCATTCCGGGGCCCCCAGCATCTGGGTGCGACGATATCGCGCCGTCTGGCCTTCCTACGGCATCACCACCCCGATCCCGGATCCTAATCCACAGTTCCCCATCTCCCGCTCGCCTTTCTGCTTCCAGACGGGCTATGCACTCTGCGCCAAACGGCCCTCGCGGCCCTTCCCCCCACCGTTCCTGTCTCCGCCCTCTTCCTCCTTTTCCGACCCGCTGACCACCCACTACCTGAGCCAGGATAAGAGATTATCCGTTCGGGGGGATCTGGTCCGCGGCCTGAGCAATGGCGACGATGCCGTTCTAGTGGCGGAGAATTACCTCGCCGTGAACGATGGGGTTGGGGCGTGGGCGACCAAGCCGAGAGGTCATGCTGCGTACGTTGTTTGGTCCCCCTATCTAGCCTCCGCGGACCCTACCTACTACTGACCCCTACTGGGTCCGTCGCATTCCCTTCCCGCATGCTGACTTGCTTACCCTTCGTTGTTTATATAGGCTATGGTCTAGATTGCTCCTCCATTACTGGGCTTTGGAAATCGAACGAGATCCCAATGGACAGTCCGAGTTAGATCCCATCGGCTATCTTCAACGAGCGTACGAGGAAACCATCCGAGCAACGACTTCCCCAGGTGAATGGCTGGGAACTACCACATCCGTCACAGCGTTACTACATTGGAAGCACGATGCTACAGGGAATATACGGCCCTTGCTCTACGTGACCAACCTGGGTGACTGCAAGGTCTTTGTCATCCGGCCTAGTGAAAAGAGGATCCTCTTTCGGACCAAGGAACAATGGCATTGGTTTGACTGTCCTATGCAACTGGGCACGAACAGCGTCGATACTCCCCGGAAGGATGCAGTGCTCTCGCTGGTGGATGTGCAGGAGGATGACCTCGTGGTGGCCGTGTCAGACGGCATAGTGGACAATCTGTGGGAGCATGAGATCCTGACTATTGTCCTCGATAGTCTAGAGAAGTGGCAGCAAGGCCGCCATGAGGACAAAGACTCGGAGTGGGCACCCCCGGCTGTGATGGCGGACGAGCAGATGGTCTTTATAGCCAGGGAGCTGCTCAAATCTGCTTTGGAGATTGCTCAGGATCCCTTTGCAGAGAGTCCGTACATGGAGAAGGCGGTGGATGAAGGTCTGGCCGTGCAGGGTGGTGAGTAACCTTCGCATATCGGTTCAGTACGGTAGACTAATCTGGAGTCAGGAAAAATGGACGATATCAGTGTGGTAATCGGGTCTTGCAGAAGGAGGTAGTAGACCGATCCATTGGTAACTTTGCACGTGGCAGTGGGTTAGGACTGAAGCAGGGCTTACACATCTCATGTCAGCACAGAGTTGACTTGCATAGCCTTTCATACTTCGACTTCCCGCACAAATCTACGTCTGGATGTTTGTCCCAGAGGGCAGTCGGAGACATAGCAGTGGTCCGAATCAACTTTGGCTCTACCGTCGGACAGTCACTCGATTACATTGCATACGCACTATATGTGCATGGCATGGGTGGTGTATATGTTGCATGTTGGGATCCGGGGCCATTTTGAGGCCGGTTCAAAGGGGAGGTAATGGCGTTGTTGGGACATTTGACCTTTTCGGGTTATATATTCTACTGGCACAGCGAGATAGACCATTGCTTATTAGTTATCATTGCATTAATACCCGTGGCATATTTGCCAATAGTACCATATCAAAACTTCCTTGTGAGGCAATAAGTAAAGACGCATCTCATACACATCTTGATTGGTACATTGGCGAACCCAATTTTTCTATCCCCAACCACACCCTCCAAAAGCATACACATACAAACACACAATCGCTCCCCATTAATGCTGAAGCAAAAAGAAAACCAAAGGAAAAAAGAAATTGCCTCTACACGGGATCGAACCGTGGACCTCATCATTACTAGTGATGCGCTCTACCACTGAGCCATAGAGGCGATTTGAATGAAAAGAGGCCCCATATTTGACTCCATCAACGGCCGCTTAGCAAGGCCGCGCACAGACCATATCCCGAGCTCACTCCTCCGCCCGGCAAAAAAAAGTGACCGCCGGCCGACGCAAAGAAAAAAAGTCCAATTTGGCGCAATTGCACCAATCCCCAAAACCCATCACAGGTCATACATACCATATTTTAACACACCTCAGACGACCAGACCGTCAAGATGAGGGCCAAGCGATCCAAGAAGTACCGCAAGCTCATGCACCAGTATGAGCTTACGTTCGGGTTCCGTGAGCCGTATCAGGTTCTGGGTATGCAGATATCCCATCTTCATCTATCCATCCATACTATCATGTCCAGGATTAGGGATATACTAATTAGAAAATTCGTGAACAGTTGACTCCAATTTCCTTCGCGCCGTCCACTCCTTCAAAATGGATTTGATCCCCGCTCTGGAGCGTACTCTTCAAGGAAAAACCAAGCCTCGTATGTTGCCCCGGATATCATCAACTCACAACTGCAATTGATATACTAACGTAATGGGGGAAAAAAAGTGCTTACAAAATGCTCTCTCGCCGCCATAATGGCCTCTCAACCCATCAACCCCAGAACCAACAACCCCTACCGCCCCGAACACCTCCCCCCACCCACTACCCTTCCTCTCCGCCACTGCTCCCACAATGCCGACTCGACCCCCATTGATGAAGTCGAATGTCTACTCTCCCTCCTCTCCCCCTCCGCCGAGAGCAAGAAGAACAAGGAACACTACATCCTCGCGACGGCGGACCCGCACAACGCCGATAAGAAGGACAAGTCCGCGACGGACAACTCGGCCGCCGGACGGAAACGGAAGCGCGATGCGGAGGATAAGGCTGAGGCGGCATTGCGGAAGTCGAGGGTACTACGGCGCCAGGCTCGGTCGATTCCCGGTGTGCCGATCGTGTATGTGAAGAGGTCGGTCATGGTGTTGGAGCCGATGAGTGACCCGTCGGATGCGATTAGGGAGGATGTGGAGAGGGGGAAGTTTAGGGTTGGGTTGACTGATGAGGTGAAGGCGAAGGCAACTGGGGAGGGGGAGACGACGAAGAAGAAGAGGGATTCGAAGAAGCCGAAGGGACCAAATCCGTTGAGTGTGAAAAAGCCGAAGAAGAGGGTGCAGGAGTCTACTACTTCCGGGAAGACGGAGAGGCCGAAGAGAGAGGCGGAGGAGAGGCCTGCTGCGGAGGAGAGGAACGGTGAGGATGGGGATGCTGCGCCGAAAGCGAAGCGCAGACGTCGTCATCATAATCGCGGTGCTGGGAAGACCGATGGTGATGGTGATGGCGAGGGTACTGCTGCTGCTGCTGCTGCTGCTGCTGCTGCGCCGGCTGATGCCATGGATGACTGATTGCTTTGCTAGGGGCTACGTTTCTTCTGATTTGACTTCATGGTACGGCGTTCGGCGGACGAGATATAAAAAGTGTCCATATGAATTGTGTATAGGTAGTTATCATTAATTTGATAGACGATTCCAACATCTAACATACCCATCCCAACACAACCCACCACAATCCAAACAAGATGTAGATATACACCAACAAAGAAGCAGCATAAGCAGAGAGATATGATATAGAATAATCCCGAACGCCAATAAATGTCCCACATGTACCCAGTCCATCAGATACACACATCAATCATATCATACACACCACCGCCACCAGCACCAGCACCCCGCCCTATCCCATCAACTAGAGCAAAAGTACATATTTATTTCTCCGCCGAACTCGAAGCAGAAGAGGCAGAAGAAGCAGAAGAAGTCAACGAAGAAATCGAACCCGTCTCCGCAAGCGCCTTCTCCTCGGCCCAAATCCGCTCGATCTTCTTGCGCTTCTCCTTGGCCTCATCCCGGTTGCGCTTGGCGCGCGCATACCGCTCCGCAGCTAGACATTTGTTCACGTCGCGCTTGACGTCGTTACATCCGCCCAGGGCTTTGTGGATGAAGCCTCGTGCGTGGCATTCGTCGAGGGCGGTCATGATTTCTTCGCAGTCTGTTAATTGTCGGGTGGTTGAGTTAGTTGGGTGCGTGGTATGGTTTGATGGTGGTGGAGAGATGAGGGGGTGACGTACTTGCGTTGTAGGGAGTATGGAGGTGGGAATGCATCTTGGCTGTTGTCCAACGAGCTTGATCTGTTTAGAGGATGGTGTAGAGATGTCAATTGACGATGTACATATCAAGTTCAACTGCCCAGCAATGATGATCCATCCATATGGAAAAGGAAGGATTTCTTCCGTAAAAGCCGGGCGGTGAAGACTTATCGGGTAGTATTCTGCCGGGCGGGGGAAAAGAAGGAAGGAAAAAAATTATTCTTTTTTTCTACTTTACCTCTTTGATTAGTTCAACTAATTGATTGTCGACAGTGTTTGTGTTGGCATTCTTTTTTACTCTGCAACGAGGAGGAATTGTGGTTTCCTTTTTGTGTCTCATATTTGATTGATCTTTGCTGTGTAGGTTGATCGGTATCGCCTACGGCAGGATCCTCTCTTTTTTTTTTAATATTTCTGATTACGATTGATTGAATTCACAACTGCTCTCACGATGTCTATGATCACTACTTCTGCTTGGGTGCGGCGCGGAGTCGCTGCCCAGTTCCCTACGAAATATGAGATCAATGAGGAGGAAATGGATCGCATATCCAAGCTTGCGCGCATGCAGCTTGAAGAGGCGCAGGGTGATTTGAAGGCTGCGCAGGAGGATGAAGAGATGGAGGAGGAGGATAAGAAGGAGGGTGCGGATGATGCTATGGAGGATGACTCCAAGGAGGAAGAGGGGGAGAAGAAGAAGGATGGTGCTACGGAGTGAGTTGTCCTGTTGTATACCGTTGGATTTTGGATTTGTGTCAAGGAATGATGGACGAATGCTAACTTGTTCGATGATAAAGTGACGATGACCTGAAGGAATACGACCTGGACCACTATGACAGCGATGAAGTCGACGAGGACGGCGAAAAGATTACCATGTTCGGCAATGTCAAGTCGCTCGCTTATCACCAGCCCAACGAGGAGGATCCGTACCTGGTTATGCCGCCGGAGGAGGAAGACGAGGAGAGAGAGGAATTGCAGATCATGCCGACGGACAACCTGCTGCTGGCGGGTAAGGTTGAGGACGAGGTTGCCCATCTGGAGGTCTACGTCTACGAGGACGCAGCCGACAACCTCTACGTGCACCACGATATCATGCTGCCCGCTATCCCGTTGGCGCTGGAGTGGTTAGATATCCCCGTTGGCAAGACGGCCGAGGGCCGCACTACCGGCAACTTTGTGGCCATCGGAACAATGGAGCCTGACATTGAGATCTGGGACCTCGATGTCGTCGACAGCATGTACCCCAACGCGATCCTGGGACAGGGCGGTGCCGATGCCGAGAACGGCGCGAAGAAGTCCAAGAAAAAGAAGGCCAAGGCCAACGACGAATACCACATCGACTCGATCCTTGCTCTGGCTGCGAACCGGCAGCACCGCAACCTCCTGGCCTCTGGATCTGCCGACCGCACCGTGAAGCTCTGGGATCTCCAGACCACCAAGTGCGCCAAGTCCTACTCCCACCACACCGACAAGGTGTGTGCGCTTGAGTGGCACCCGACTGAGTCTACCGTCCTCCTGAGCGGTAGCTACGACCGCACCGTGGTCGCGGCCGACATGAGATCCCCCGACTCCAAGGCCCGCTGGGGCGTGGATGCGGATGTCGAGAACGTGCGCTGGGACGTGCACGACCCGAACTACTTCTACGTGACGACGGATGCCGGTATGGTCTACCGCTACGATGTGCGGAACATCCCCGCCTCTCCCAAGGAGTCCAAGCCCGTGTGGACGCTGCAGGCGCACGACTCGTCGGTGTCGTCGTTCGATGTCAACCCCACGGTGCCGGGCTACCTGGTGACCGGATCAACGGACAAGTCCGTGAAGCTTTGGAACATTGAGAACGACAAGCCCAGCATGGTGGTGTCTCGCAAGATGGAAGTGGGCAAGATCTTCTCGACTTCTTTCGCGCCGGATGCTGATGTGAGCTTCCGCCTGGCCGTGGCGGGCAGCAAGGGCGTGGTCCAGATTTGGGATACCTCCACCAATGCGGCGGTGCGTCGGGCGTTCGTCTCGCGGATGCCTTCCCTGGAGGGAGAGGTGCAGGAGCGTGTGGTCGGCATTCAGCCCGATCAGGATGATTCGGATGAGGAGGAAGGCGTGCAGGAGGTTGGAACGGCGCAAGGCGCGGATGGCTGGGAATCGATGGATGAGGATTGAGTAGGATGAATGATTGGCACGAAACCAAAATAAAAAAGTAAAGAATGGATCTACGGAGTTTCTACTTATAAATAGATAGTTTGAGTGTGAACTCTTTTTTTTGCAATGAAAACGTTGTGATACCCCATGACTTTAACTTGACTAGTTACGGAGTAGTTAGTTAGTTGACGGGAACGGGTAAAAAGTCGATGAATAAGCCGAAGTCACAAGCTGCAGACAACCACACCAAGAAAGAAAACAAAGTCGATGGCATGAAGTGATGAATTGATCGACTGGCAACATACCAAAAACAGACATCGTCTGATACGGACCCGGAACACCAATCACATGCCCGCGATGAGGCGTGTGGACTAAGTAGTACTGTAGTAGTAGTACTAGCCCGATGATTGATTGCATTGCATTTTATTTAATATCTCGTCTGCAAGGCCTAAAGTAGAGAAAGGTGTATGTTAGATGAAGATAGACAAGGTGAAGAATTGAAATCTGCATGGTACATTTGTTGCCGGAGCAAGTCAGTCAGTCACAGTGTGGAAACTTCATCCGATAGTTAACTAGTTAATGGCGTGCGGTACGGAGTAAGGTTCTTACATACTATCGAGTAGATAGTTATGTTGGTTTACTTGGTGGTTAATGGTAGTTATACTTTATAGTATATAGTAGTATTATCTACCGAGTTTAATCTCTATAGTTAGTTATCGCGAAGCATTCCCAAAAAGTATACTGACTCTTCAGTATGAGTGGAAAAAGGAAAGCAAAGCAAAGCCAAGGCGAAAAGCACAGGTCAAGTTGTAATTTGTATAGGCGGGTTCAAACCACCGGCCAGTTATTAAGTTGACCCACTGGTGGGGAAGGCAAAAAAGAAACGAGAAAAAAGAGAGACCGCTCGGTGGTTGACCCGCCCGGCATCTCCGTGTGGTCTTAGTTTGTTAGTGGGTGGTAGTATACAACTCCATTGTTCCGAAGGGAAGGGGGAAGAGAACCCCCATGGAACGGGATGGCGGATTCTATCCGACAGACGCGGTACCTACATTAAAGTCCCAAGTATGTAGGAGATTAAGCAGTCTGACTAGGATGGACGTGATGTATGTAGGAATCACACACCCCCTTCCTTGCGACGTCATGCTGCTCTCTGATGCATTCATCCCCCTTCAGGCTGCTTCAGCTGAGACGGCAGATTGTTTCAATTCCCCACCGCTCGGGGCACATGGCGGTTTCCAATGGCCAGCCGCGATGCCGTTCCTGGCGTCAAGCCGACACCACTTGGCCACGGTTGGTGTAGCCTCGGTGGTGCTGCCGTTTGACGATGCTCACTTGGGTTTAGTCTGTGTATCATTTTCCATCCATTTTATTTTTTTTTGAGTTCAGTCGGCTTTTAATCTAGACTAGACTTTCTTATACTAAGTACGGAGTAGACAGATACTCGGGAGAGTCCCGCCCTATCAAGGACTCTCTTTTTCAGGGTACGTACGTTACTATGTACGTATGTAGGAGGGAGGGGGGGAATGGAATTTTTAATTTTTTAACCTCCTGAATTCATCACGCCAAACACGCGCCAAGTAAAGCTTTGGGTCGGTCCCTGAATTTCCTTTATTGATTTTTCTGTGGCCACCCGACAAAAGCAAATGACCGGGGGAGATGGTCAAGGCTGTCCGTCCGACCATCGAATCGTATCGCACGACTAGCCGCGCCTGACTACCTGTCTGTCCGTCGGAGCACCGGAGTTTGGAAAAGACGATGTAGGAGGGAGGAGAGGAAGCAGTAGTAGACTTAGTAGTTCGTTGTTATTATTATGCTGGTCGTTTCGCTTGCGCTTTGCTGCGTAGCCCCGTAGAATGCGTATCCATGGTTGACCTTTGGCGAACAGGTGGTTCTCGACCGTCGCCCGCATCATTGCAAGGCTCCAGGCGAACCGTTGGAGAAAATACCGAAGGCAAAGTTTTTCCACTTTCATAACTCTATCCCACTATTCCAGTTGGTCGGTTAGAGACCCTGGCGAACGAGTCGCGACTCAGGATCCGATCCAAGGGTGGGCGGTTCCAGCTGTGGTACTGGCTGACTGGGTTGCAGAGCGCAGAGAGAAGTCTAATCAGGGCTTGCTATTAGCCAACCTTTCCTACGTGCTTAAATTCATCATCTTGAATTTTAGTACCCACTCAGAGGACTCGAAAGCGAGAAAGACAGAGAGGAAGCCCGAGAAAAGAGTTAAGTAGAGCAAAAAGAGGGGGGAAGACAAGGCCCAGAATCACGGCGGAAGTGGTTCCATCCACCTCATCCATCCATCCATCATCCACTCACTCGCCTCTTTTCCCTTTTCTCGCAGCTTCCCCCTCTTCCCTTTTCCCTTTCCTCTCCTCTTCTCCTCTCCTCTTCTTCCTACTTTACTTTCCCTTCCCCATTCCTCCCTGGGGGACTACCGATTTATTTCCTGCACCATTCCTTTTTGATCCTCTTTTTTCCATTCTGGTCCCAGATCTGTGTATCCTGGATTCTTTCCTTCATACTTTTACTTTTCTCACCCTTTTTTATTTCATTCACATCTCGCCCGTGGCGCGTCCTGGTTGTCCGCCCCGAATCTTCCCTGTACCATTATCGGTGGTGCTACCGTGCTGCTGCAGTATCTCTTCGCCCCCTTGAGTCTAGCAGCCCACCTTCCATTTCCCAAGCACCACCACTCATTTCGTCCATCCTATTTATTACTTTTTTCTCTGCTGTGCAAGGGAAAAAATTAGAGGAAGTTCAGCTCTCATCTAGACACGGATTCCTTCTCCGCTGCGAACAACTTCGGGTCTTGTTTGACAGCTCATCCACTGTATCTGATAACGGACATTCCGGTGATCGATCTTCCATTCCTTCTCTACTCCACCCCGCGATCGGCCATCAGCATTCTTTCCTTATACCGCCAAAGGCGTCAAACGAGGAGACGGTTACGGAAAACCCTAAAATAGCAAAAAGCAATATCGCTTGTACAACTATCGACCTTTCCCGGCCAGCTGCATATCTGCCATTATATCTTGAGCCCGACCGCCTAGTCTGCACCTTTCAGCATCTATCGTCAATTGCGTTCTCAACTACACTTTAATTTCCCGACTGTCGTCACCAGCATGGCTTTGGCGAGAGCTTTTACCAAGCGCAGCAAGCGCCCCGAGGTTTCGGCCCCGATGCCATACCGTGAACCACATAAACACGCTGGTCCGATCAATCGAGACAAGATTTCGGCTCCCGTGGAGTTGTTGTCGACGACGAATATGCTGGCTTACAATGCGCCCGACATCCATTCGGCCACCTCGTCTTCTACCTCGTCATTGCAGTCGCCCGATGATTCGGAGATGTCTTTCACGCAACGCAGTTTTGGATCGCCTCTGACTACGCCCGATGAGTCGCCGATTGAGCCAAACCCATTGCCATCCTATTTCCCGAAGCGATCTGCGACCATCACGAGCCACCCTCGCTCCTCGACATCGACCAACTCCTCGGCGGATGCGCCACTGGTTCCGAAACGGGCCCTCTCTCACACAAAGCGGACCCACCAAGAGCTTGCTCGTCAGCGTTCCTTGTCCCGGCTCTCCCCACCCCCGCTGAACTCGCTGCGCAACGCTTCTGCTGCCCGTCAGACACAGGATAGCTACATGGCCGAGCCCCATCCCTTCAGCAAGGAACTCGAGCAGGTGAACGAGGTGGTCGAGGAGTTCGGTGGCACCCGTATACTCGACGACGAGGAGCTGATTCTACGAGATAAGGGATTGATGAAATTCACCGCAGATGACTATCTCGTGGAGATCGAGGCCCTTTATGGCAGCGTCTTTGATGATTATCTTGGCCCGATAGGTACAGGGGCATGGCTGTAGATCATGCCTTTGTTCGCTGTTTTACTTTCTCTACCATCTTTTTCTTCACTTTCTTGACTCCCGAGGGATTCCGCCTGGAGGGCTCTGGATAGGAACTGGATATTTCCTTCCCTCGCCAGGATTTATTTGTGCCATGACCCACTCATATTCACTCTTTAATGTCTTGTGATCTAATTAGTCGATTTCATCTTCTTTGAATTAGCTAGATACCACTGGGAGGAGCTTGATCTATCACCCCCACCTTTGCTTTTTTATTTCTATTTACTGGTTGCAGGATGGTGGTTCCATGTTGTGTGGATCAGATTATTCGCTTTGCTGACTGGCTATGTGACGGACTTTTGACATGTTTAACGAGGTTCTCGGATCTGTATTCTCTTCTTCCTTAGCGTCGTTTTGAATGCGAAAGACACCGCCAGAATTGCTTCTTCTATCGAACTAGTCTAGTAGCAATAGGCATGATACATCAGAAATTCTGCATCTCATGCATGTGCATACATTGCCGTACAGTATCTCATTTTCTGATCCACCCGGTCGACATTGAAGAATTGTATAACCCGATCGGGTAAGGCTGTTGCGCGCTGGTCACGCGTTGGTCACGAGCTGGCAGCCTGGCAGCCTGAGGCTCCACAGCCGCTCCACACCCAAAAAATTTCACGTCGAGTTTCTGATTCTCCGCTTCGTCTGCTTTCTTCCTAGTTCTTACTCCAGACGGGCTTCCCTTCAACTGCTGGTCTGTCTCCCTCCCACACACTCGTGCATCGCAACCTTCTCAGAGTGCGTGTGTTGGACAGTCCGATGAAGGTATCTTTCACCTTCTCTACACCCAAGCCCGCTCGTTATCTGTAGCAACAGCAGGTGGATCATCTCTCGACTTGCAACTGGTCGGGTCGTGTGCTCTGCTTACAAGATCTGTTATCATCTCTTAATTCCCCCCACCGCTCCTCGCGTGTGATACTGTGAGAGTGCGACTCATGATTGGATCTGGGGTCCTGTTTCAAGCACTCCCCAGCCATTTCATTATTATAGAATCGTCGATCCTGGCATGGTCGTCCTTGCCACCGCCTCCCGCACCGCAACGATCGCACCCAGGCCGACGACCAAATCATCCAAGATGCTAGTTACATCATCGCCTGTGTCCATCTTAAAAACGCCTAAGAGCACCCCATCCACGACTGGGATTAAGCACAGGATGATGATGGGGGACGACTACAGCGATCTCTCCCTGTCCCCGTCGTCCTCGTTCGACGCGGAACAAAGCCCGAGTCCCCGGAAGCGGACGCGAGTGAAGTTTGATAAGGAGGTGTTCATGGTACCATATAAAGAGGAACCTGAGCCGGCGGAACGGAAGCCAGAGAAGAGTGCAGCCGTCGTCCGCGAGGAGGTGCGCAGGGCCATCCAACGGCATGTCTCTGGCACCGACAGCGAGGCGTACGACCGCATCAAGGAGACTTTTGCGGTGGACCCGCGGCGCCGGGATGAGGACAATATGTTTGCCTACGATGTACCTACACATACGTCCTTGAGACATCATCTCCTGGGTCTTTTGTCAAATGTTGCGTCCTTGGATCGCAGTTGCAACGGACTGGTCCAAGCTGTGCTGAATAGCGTATGGCTGGGCCGGGACGAGTCGTACATCAAGTTGTATATACGCTTTCTCGGTAACCTTGCTGCGGCCCAAGGCAGCTATTTGGGGGCTGTGCTCAAAATGCTGGTCAATTTCCTGGGCGAGCTTCCCAAGGACACGGGGAAGATTCCTGGTTACCCGTCTGTTCATGTGCCGGAGCTCTACTCCCGTGTGCACTTGGCTTTGCGCCATGTCATGCAGTTGATTCCGTCTGGTAGTGGAACGCTATCGCCTCTCTTGTCTGCACAATTCCCTTTTGCTTCCGATTCGGCCAAGGCCAACATTGCGTATACACGGAACCTCATCCGGGTGATCGGCTATGCTCCGGAGCTTCAGGGCGATATTCTTTCTCTGATCACGGAAAAGCTAGTCAAGATCGACGTCCATATACAAGTGGATCTGGAGGACATCGAGGATGACATCGGCGAGGATGTTCTGCAGGGCGTCTCTCCGGAATCCGTCATGATCGAGGAAGATGATGCCGAAGACGACGATGACAACGATTCCGTCCTTAGCGATGATTCGGTAGATGATGAATCCAAGCGAATCAAGGCCATTCGGGACAACATCCTCAAGCTGGATGGCATGATCGACACCATGTTCGAATACTATGCGCCTCCGTTCACGCTGGGTTCTCTGGATGACAAGGAAAATGCCTTCGACCTCCTGATGAGCCACTTTCAGAACATTATTCTCCCCACATACCGCTCGCGCCACTCTCAGTTCCTCCTGTTCCACTTCTCTCAGTCATCCCCAATTCTTGTGGACCGCTTCGCCGCCATGTGCACCGAGCTTATCTTTAACAAGACGCAACCGGCCATTATGCGTCAATCAGCTGCTGCTTATCTCGCCAGCTTCGTTGCTCGCGGGGCTCATATCTCTGGCGAGGTTGTCCGGGATGTGTTCGATCTGTTGGGCACATACCTGAACAGTCTCCGCCTGGATTACGAAGCCACCTGCCGGGGCCCCGATCTCCGCCGCTATGGTCCCTTCTACTCCACGGCGCAAGCCCTGCTCTACATCTTCTGCTTCCGCTGGCGAGACCTGACCACCGCCGCGCTGGAGGGCGACACCCCAGAGCAGGTGGATGAGCTTGAGCCAGAGGACATCATGTTCCCACCGTCAGTCAAGGAAGTGCTGCACCAGGCCATCCACTCCAAACTGAACCCGCTGAAGGTGTGCTCGCCCGCGATCGTGTCCCAGTTCGCGCGGATGTCACAGCACTTCAACCTGATGTACGTGTTCAGCATCCTGGAGACGAACAAGCGACTTCGTGTGTCCTCATACCGCAGCATCGGCGCCATGGCCGACCCGCGCTTCAGCCAAGTCGAGCGGGAGATCCGCGCCGGCGATGATCTCGGCTACCAACTGGACGCCTACTTCCCCTTCGATCCCTACCAGCTCCCGCGCAGCCGACGCTGGGTGGAGAACGATTACGTCCACTGGCGCGGCATCCCAGGTCTCGACGAAGACGACGAATCGGACAGCGAAGCGGACGATAACGAGTCCGATGAAGACCTCAGCGATGGGACTGAAACGGATGACGAATTGTGATGCGTCAAGACCCTTCAAAAGAACAACTCAAAAGTGCTTTGTTTCTATCTCTCTCTCTCTGTCTCTCGTTCAATTGGCGAGCACAATACCCCCAAATCTGTTTGCGATTTTTCTATCTCAGCAGGTTTATGTTTCTCTGAAAAGCAGAAAAGTTTTTGGGATCTATCATTGTTGTTTTATGGGTAGGAATTTAGCGCGGCGTATGGAGATTGATTTGTTTGACCTGACTTGATTTGATTTGATTTTGATTTGATTTATACACGCATGCGTGCATGTATGCATACATCGCATATGCCTGCTTGCTACCTACTTTACCAGATCTACTACATTGAGACTGGTACAGTGTTGGTATCTATAATGATGGACGATGGGCGATGATGGATGGATGGATGGATGGATAGATGTAAGATGACATCTGCAGGGTAGAAGAGAATGAACAATTGACAAAAATAAAATCTTGACGTCCTGGAATACACGTAAAGATTTTTAAAGCTCAGATTCGACTTAAGTCGCCTAAGTATCAGTAGTACTTGTACTTAGTAGTATCAGCGTCGAAATCGGCATACATGGATGGATATACTGCTCCTGAAACTAATCATAGTGTTCCCCGGATCTGGAATCCTCCAATTTATTTTTCAATGCAAACCTGTTGACACAAGCATAGTATAGGAGTAAGTACTAGTGGTTCTAAGTACTAAGTAATCAAGTCATTGAATCATATTGATTGGTATCAGTTCATCTTGAAGTAGTTGGTAAGTAGTATATGGGTAACTAAACTACTAGTAGGAGACTTTGACATTCGTGAGTGACTCTAGGCCGAAATGATGCTTTAGTACCCCGTAGTTACTTTCCATTAATGCCGCGGCACAGTAGAAAGCTCAGTTGGATGGACTACTATTGGCTGACATTATCACCCGCCAATTGTTTCTTGGGAAGAACAATGCAAAGCCAGTCGCTTACTAGCAGTATGCATGTAGTACGAAGTAGTAATCAATGATCGGCGTCTAGTGTACATTTAAGAGTGCATGTAAAGATGATGTAACGATTCTGTTCTAATAATAAACGAAAACCCAAAGTACTAACGCCATTGAACCCCGGAGCAGTTGTAACAACAGGACGTGTAATATAATAAAGAGGGATAGTTTATACAGACCAGAGTGTCAAAGGAGAAAGAAAAAAAGGAAAGTACAAACGCAATGAGCTATATGTACCGCCCCATATTTGTTGAGGGGAAACAGGGTCTACGCACCAAAGATATGCTTCATATCAGCACAAGCATCGCGATAGAGAATATCTACTTTATCCTGGTCGCGGAACGGATTGGGCGATTTATCCCACGCATGGGGTGCCTTCTCGATCATCATGGCGCGGACGTGTTTGTTAATGTTCTGTAGACGCCGCACAAACACCTGGCCCTCCTTAAGAAGCATGTCCCATTCGCAGATGAAGAAGAAGATATCGTGCGGCAGGGCATCGGCGAGGATCTCATCCGTGGCGTGCACGGGCGACGCATAGGGCGAGACCCGCTCCTCGCGCGTCGGCAAGTAGGATTCATCGAAGAGATCGGTGAAGAAGGCTGGGAGGGTCTTACTGGGCATAAGGCTCATGGCGCGACGATGGTCACGCGACTCTTCGAAGTCGAGGATCGGGTACCAGCAGAAGAGGGCGACGATGTTAAGTTCGCTGGTGGAGGCAGCGGATACTAGTTGCTGGGTGGAGTCGTAGGGACCCAAGTTGGGCGGACTGCTGCGAGTTTCGAGGGCGTCTTGTTGGTCGTGTTGGTCATGTTGATCATGTTGGTCATGTTGCCGTTGTTGCTGTTGCTGTTGTTGCTCACTAAGAATACTGCGCAGGCGAAGGGGCACGGTGATAGCGAGGTTACCACCAGCGGAGAAGCCGGACAGGGCGATGCGCGAGACGTCCAAGCCCAACTCGACGGCGTGGGCAGCGAGATACTGCAGGGCGAGAACCCCGTCGTCAACGGCGGCGGGAAACGGATGTTCGGGACTACGACGGTATCCGACGCTGACCATCACGGCGCCGACTTCCCCGAGCACACACTGCGCCCAGCGACTATCATCCGTGGGGCATCCCAGCGTAAAGCCTCCCCCATGGAAATTGACCACAACGGGCAGATGACGGCCTTCTTTGCGAGTGTTATGGTAGTTGGGTGGCGTGTAGAAGCAGAGACGGACCTGACCCGAACCGGTGGGAATAGTGCGAACAAAGGCAGGCCGAGGAGGTCGCGGAGGAGTGATATCGTGCAGGAACATGCCAATGCGCATTAGAAAGCGCCAGATAACGGCCTGAGCATAGAGCCACCAGCGGGAAGACGGCATGATGGACTGGCCATACAGCGGAGGGAAGAGTTTGAAAGAGGCAAGTAAGTAGTAAGTAGTGAAAAGAAGGTTACGAGAGATCCGAGGCAGGAACAAGACCAGGAAGAGAGTGTGTTGAGTGCAGTGAGTGTGTGGAGTGAGAGAATCGAGTAACTCTGAGAGAGAGCGCCCGGAAGTTCGGAGGCAAACCAAAGAGCGACGTTCCGTTCCGATCGATAATAATCAGTTGATTGGAATGGAAGGCGATAAATTTACGTTTTGGAGAGGATTAAGGGCCGTCTGATCCACGGAAAGCAGCTGCCGAGGAAGGACTCGATCCAAGCAGCAGCAGCAGCCAAGCCGGAGAGAGGAGTCACTTAGAGATGATCGTTGGGATGACACAGAAAGCAGTCATGCCGTTCATGCAAGAAGTAGTCAAGAAAGAAGAAGCAGAATTAGGAATAAGAACCGCTCTAGTAGTTGGGAAGAGAGTCTTGGACCACATCATCGGCCCTTCATTCCTCTGCTAGACCCTGTTTCCCCTGTTACCATTCCCTTTTTTTTCTGCTGTCTCTTGATTGATATCCAAGCATTTGCATCATCACAGGCATGACATCACTGCCTCGGGATCGACCCGCCCGCCTTTATTTGCGCCCTCGTATTTCTCATCTACTTTCACTTGCGCCCCTTCGCTGTTAGTTACTTAATTCTATTGCTCTTCTCTCACGTTCTGGCCGACTCTTGGTTTGTCAGGCCTGCCCTGCTAAGCTCCCCTCTTAACTCTAATTTGTCTTGGAAAAAAACCCTGTGCCCAACTCACTTGTTCCTTGTACTTAAGCGCTGACAGGACCCCCTCCATTCTCTCCCACTTCTTCCTCTTCTCCCCATCATTGATTCTGAGTCTTCCTCACCTTATCTTCGAGTATCATCCCCCTATATCCCCTTCAATCCTATCATAAAATGGGAGAGGACTCCCATCCTCCCGCCCCCATGATGTCTATCAAACGTGCGCTGTCCAAAATCAAACCCAGCAAGTCGGCCCCCGACGATGAGTCCAGCACCAGCACCCCCGCCTCGGCCACTTCCATGTCTCCTCGTCGTAGCATCCTCAGCAACTTCCTGCGCGATCGCGACTATTCTTCCTCCGATGATGGCTCAGATGACTCCTCGTCACCTAGCAGCATCAGCAAGAATCAACAGAAACGCCTGGCACGGAAGCAGCGCAAGGAGCGGTCCCGTCTGAGCGAGGAGCGTCATTCCGACGAATCTGATTCGCGTCGGAAGGAGGAGGTCGCCAATGCCACTCGTGAAGAGACCTCGGAGATGAAGGCTCGCTACGGCGAATTGCCACTGCTACAGTCTCGAACACGCCCTCGTGAGGCTCGAACTAATCTAGATGCCATCTCCGAGGCTTTGGTGGGCCAGCAGGTCTGCTTCACGGCTCGTCTACATATCATTCGTCGTATGAGTGCCAAGCTGGTCTTCCTCGTCTTCCGCCAGCAGCTGCTCACCTTCCAGGGTGTTCTGCATGAAGAGGCGGGTGTCAAGTCCATCGCTATGATCCATTGGGCCGAGCACCTGCGCTTGGGTTCCATTGTCCGTGTGCGGGGCACCATTCAGAAGCCTCAGGTGCCGATCTTGGGCTGTACCATCCATGACGTCGAGTTATCCATCGACGAGCTCCATCAGGTCGTGCGTCGCGAGGAGCCCGTCCCTTTCAGTATCTATGAGGCAGAGATCCAGACTGCCGAGGAGGAGCGCGTTGAAGGTCGCCGTAGTCACATCCCCGATCGCACACGTCTTACGAACCGTCTACTCGACTTGCGCACCCCAACCTCTCAGTCTATCTTCCGCATTCAATCTGCCATCTGCAACCTCTTCCGCTTTGCCCTCGATGAGCAGGGCTTCATGGAAATTCACACGCCCAAACTGCAAGGCTCTGCGACCGAGTCGGGCGCCAGTGTCTTTCATGTACAGTACTTCGGGCGAGATGCTTTCCTGGCGCAAAGTCCACAATTGGCCAAGCAGATGGCTATCGCCGCCGATTTCGGTCGTGTCTACGAGATCGGAGCCGTCTTCCGAGCGGAGAACTCCAACACCCATCGCCACCTGACCGAGTATACTGGGTTGGATATCGAAATGGCCATTGAAGAGCACTACCATGAGATGTTGGAGGTGCTGGACGCCGTCATCAAGTCCATACTTCAAGGTGTGTATGGCCGCTACCGCCGCGAGGTGGAAACCGTAAAGCATCAATTCCCGTCAGAGGATGTCGTGTGGCTGGAGAAGACCCCCATCCTGCGCTTCGCGGACGGTATCAAGATGCTGAATGACTCCGGCTGGCGCGACGAAGACGGCAACCCGCTGCCAGATGATGAGGACCTCCACACCCGCGATGAGATTCGCCTGGGTGAGTTGGTCAAGGAGACGTATGGCACCGACTACTACATCCTGGACAAGTTCCCTGCCAGCGCACGTCCCTTCTATACTATGCCCGACCCCGACGATGACCGTTACACCAACTCGTTCGACATCTTCATTCGCGGCCAGGAGATCGTCTCCGGGGGCCAGCGTATCCACGACCCCCACATGCTGGAGGAGAACATGCGTCGCTCCGGCATTGACCCTGATACCATGGAAGACTATATGGAGGGCTTCCGCTGGGGCGCGCCACCCCACGCTGGAGCGGGTGTTGGTCTGGAGCGTCTGCTGATGCTGCTTCTCAAACTGGGCAATATTCGTCTAGCATCTCTCTTCCCTCGCGACCCCCGCAGCTTCCCAGCGAAGCCAGTGACTACACAGCTGCGGCACCCGGAGTCATCTACTATTGATCCTCCGTGGGCGCGCGACAGAAAGGGAGCCATTGCGCAGGATTCGAGTCAGTTGCAGCCGCTCGAGCATCTCATTGCCAATTATGGCGATGCTACCTCCACCTCCTGGGGCGATGAGCGTTTCAAGATCTGGCGTGACATGGGCACTGGTGCCGCCATCTCCTATGTGCCCAGCAGCAGCAACTACGTGATTATTCCGGGCAACCCCTTGTGTGATCCCCGCCAGTACCGTCAGGTAATCACGCAGTTCCTGCAATGGCTGCGACGTGAGACTAAGTACAAGCCCGTCTGGCTGCTCTGTTCCGCCGAAGTCGAAACCATCCTGGGCGAGCGCATGGGTTGGCGTACACTGTCCTGCATCGCCGAGGAGCGCGTGAACCCAGCCCGCAACATGGCCGCCTCGGACGGCGAAATCGCTCGCAAGATCCGACACGCCGAAAGCGAGGGTGTCAAGCTCGTGACCGTGACCAGGGGCGAGATGGTCTCTGATGAAATTCGCCAGAAGATCGACCAGCGCATCCAGGACTGGCTCAACAACCGCAAGGGCACGCAGGTGCACTTGTCCGAAATCCATCCCTGGCGCGACCCCGAGCACCGCTGGTACTTCTACGCCGTCGACAAGGAGGGCACCATCTGTGCCTTTGTCGCCCTGGCCACCCTCGCCCCTGTCCACGGCATGCAGATCAAATACAGCTTCGACTTCCCGGGCTCCCCCAATGGTGTCATTGAGCACATTGTGACCCACGCCATCCAAACGGCCGCCGCTGCCGGTGTCAAATCTTTCACCTTCGGCGCTGGCGCCATGTCCTCGCTGACCCCCGGCCACAACCTCCGCGGCGCCCGCATCAAGATGCTCCAGCACACTTACGACACCATGGCCAAGCAGTTCCATCTGGTGCGTAAGAGTGAATTCCGGGCCAAGCTTGGCGCCGAGGACGACCCGC
Organism: Aspergillus brasiliensis CBS 101740; assembly: GCF_001889945.1. NCBI lineage: Eukaryota > Fungi > Ascomycota > Eurotiomycetes > Eurotiales > Aspergillaceae > Aspergillus > Aspergillus brasiliensis. The sequence continues at coordinate 2,254,520 of NW_027137444.1, read as the reverse complement.
TCTATATTGCTTATCCGCCGCACGGCCTGGGCAGTAAGGGCATGCGTGCCGTGCTGCATTTCTTTGAAGATTAATTGATCTATTGCTCATGAAAATCCTCCGCTCTAGTTAACTAATGTTTGGGATGTGATTATGGCTTGCTTATTACAAGGATCTGACTACAGGTAGGGAGATCTACATGACTTTATGTTTTTCTGTGTGTCGCATTTGTGTTTGACTTTGGGATGGGTGGCTCGCATTAGATATTCCCCCTATTGTTTTTGTTGCTTTGGCTGAGGAGCGATGGATCTGAACTGATGTTTCTGGGGCTCGTATTGTTGTGTTTGTTACTGCTCTCGTGTTTGGATGTGCTCTCATACAAAGACGGCAAGATAGACGCAGCGCCTGTGTAATGAAGCCATGTTGTCGTGTTGTATGTATGTATTTATGTATGTATGTCTGGGATGTCTTGATGAAAGAGAAATTGTGTCATTATAATCGCTAAAGCTGGAAAACATAGTAATAAGTTTTGAACACTAATTGTACAAGCTGATAACATACTAGTACCCAGTATGCAAACCATCATCCACAGTAACTACAGTTGATCATGCATGCATATAATTATATACCCTGTTGAGATCAAGATAATCATGATTCACCGCACCTTCTTCCCCTCTCTTACCCCATCTACTACTACCTCGCCATCCACATCCACATCTTCATCTCCCTCTTCCTCCTTCTCCCTCTCCTCAGCCATATCATCCACCACCCTCCCTAATTCCCCAACCACCCACTTCCCCACCAAAATCGCTACTCCGGCCACTATCACTCCATAGCATGCCGTCGGCACTAACGACCGCGGAAACACATTCCCCAGAAACGGATCCAGAATCACATCCACCGCCACGGGCGGCACATGCGTCATCAGCTCCTTATCCGTGGTGAAGTAATCTGCTGCGGCGCGGATCCGTAGGAAGAGGACCGAGTCTGTGATGGGCTCGTTGCTGTCGAGGGGTGTTTCGGGGTTTATGTTGCTGCTGGGGGAGCTGTCGAAGTCGAGGTTGAGCTCGGAGTCAGGGGTACTGGCGAGGCGCGAGGAGGAGTAGTTTGTTATTGAGGAGAGGAGGTAGGTGTCGGAGAGGGCGTGCGGGAGGGTGTACGTTGTTAGGGTGAAGGATGTTGGTTGCTTTTCGTGATACAGTCAGTTAGTATGAATGGATGGAAGGACTCAAGGTTTATGGAAGGAAGGGATCACGTACAGTCGCTAGCCAGCATATGCGTACTTCGTAGCGTCGGCCAGGAGTAAGATTTTGAAGGAAGAACCAGGATTCGGTCCCTGGTGAGGATTGGGTTGGAAAGGATGCATTGAGGTGTGTGCGGAGGATGGGGTGGGAGGGGGATAGGCGCGCGAGACCTAGGTCGTCGATCGGGGGATGTGGGGTTGGGATTGTGGTAGGGGGAGGGGCTAGGAAGATGGTCTTTTCAACGTTCGCGGTTGCGAGGGTTGTAAGGAGGAGCAGAGCGACGAGGAGGCAAGGGAGGGAGGAGGGGACATGGCGGGGGAGGAGGGGGAGGGTGAGAGGCATTGTTGGTTGGGTATGGTTGTTGAGAGGGTGTTGTGTGGTGTGTAGGACGAATTTATATGGTCATTGTTGGAGGTAGAATGGGACTGGAGCTGGAACAGGTCTGCGAGTTTGTGTTAGAGAGCTGGATAACTATCGTGTGAGAAGTGTGGGATGGGGATAGGTACTTGTTTGAAGCTTGCTGGAGATCTAGATCGGAGCTGGGGTGGAGGGTGGAGGATGGTTTATTGTTGGTGTTCGGTATCAGGGATCTCCGAGTTTGATGAGAGTGTGTAAGTTATAACAGCAGAAGATGTATGACGAGGATGAGTGATCAATTGATTGAAGAAAACATGGCAATTGCACTGGTAATGGTGGTAGCAATCCATGGACTGCGATAATCCGGCTGATGTTCGGCGATCTTTCGTCATGCCGTCACTGTTATGCACGTGACTCGATCGTAGCCCGGAACAGGGTGCTGACTCAGCTGTTGACCGCCAGGTGGGCAGCAGCCAATAAGATAGCCCGTAGCCCAACGCGACCCAACGGACGGATCAACCACGGCGGCGGCGTTGGGTTGACAGCGCATGAAAGACCACAACAAATCGAGTCGACCGATTCTCGTCTTGCTCCTCCATTGTCACTAACCAAACAGTTCCCCAGGGTTCGTGGCCTCTCCCTCCCCTTCCACCCCCCCGTTTTTACTAATTTCCCACCTGTTCCCTTTCCCTTGATTCTCTTTCCCTCCCTCTTCCATCAATTCAACAGTCCAATTACCCCCTTTCGTGCCCTGTGTTGTGGTGGCTCGTTAGGTTACTAACTTTACCCCTGAAACCCCCGTACAGATCGCCCTTGGGTATTTTAATTTTTCCCTCTGTCCACATTCCACGCCCACTCCGTGTCCCTCCTCCATCCATCCATATCTGAAACTCATCTATTCGACTCGCCAAAATGAGAGAAGTTATTTCTTTGAACGGTGTGTGCCCAATCCCTCCCTCGCCGCCGCTTGATTTTTCGCGTGGTCACTAATGTTTGTGTTTCCCCCCTCACAGTTGGTCAGGCTGGTTGCCAGATCGCCAACTCTTGCTGGGAGGTATGTTTAGAGATGGGAAAATCGACCCCTCATTGCCTAAAACGAACTTCAAGGATCAGCAACATTGGCATATGCCACGTATTCTGGGAATAAACAGTCACTAACGGTGTTGTTTAGCTCTACTGCCTTGAGCACGGTATCCAGGTATGTGAAAACAAACGCCTGAGCACGCCTTTGTCGAGCGTTGCCACTCCACACCGAAGAGCAATTCCACTGACCTTTTGTTTGTTGATTCCAGGCCGACGGTTACTTGACCGAGGAGCGCAAGAAGGATGACCCCGATCACGGCTTCAGCACCTTCTTCTCCGAGACTGGTACGTTCCCATAGCCTTTTCCCGTGCATCCAACTCCTCTTCTTGCCCGCAGCATACCCTAACATCAAATTGTGGTCTAGGTCAGGGCAAGTATGTCCCTCGTACCATTTACTGCGATCTGGAACCCAATGTCGTCGACGAGGTCCGCACCGGTACCTACCGCAGTCTTTTCCACCCTGAGAACATGATCACTGGCAAGGAGGATGCCTCGAACAACTATGCCCGTGGTCACTACACCGTCGGCAAGGAGATGATCGACCAGGTCCTCGACAAGGTCCGCCGTGTTGCCGACAACTGCGCTGGTCTCCAGGGTTTCCTGGTCTTCCACTCCTTCGGTGGTGGTACCGGTTCCGGTTTCGGTGCTCTTCTGATGGAGCGTCTGTCTGTTGACTACGGCAAGAAGTCCAAGCTGGAATTCTGCGTTTACCCTGCTCCCCAGAACGCCACCTCCGTTGTTGAGCCCTACAACTCTATCCTTACTACCCACACCACCCTTGAGCACTCGGACTGCAGCTTCATGGTTGACAACGAGGCCATCTACGACATCTGCCGCCGCAACCTCGGCATTGAGCGCCCCAGCTATGAGAACCTCAACCGCCTGATCGCTCAGGTTGTCTCTTCCATCACCGCTTCTCTCCGTTTCGATGGCTCCCTCAACGTCGATCTCAACGAGTTCCAGACCAACCTGGTCCCCTACCCCCGTATCCACTTCCCTCTGGTTGCCTACGCCCCCGTCATCTCCGCGGACAAGGCCTCCCACGAGTCCAACTCTGTCAGCGAGATCACCATGAGCTGCTTTGAACCCAACAATCAGATGGTCAAGTGTGATCCCCGCAACGGCAAGTACATGGCCACTTGCCTGCTGTACCGTGGTGATGTCGTCCCCAAGGAGACCCACGCTGCCGTGGCCACCCTCAAGACCAAGCGCACCATCCAGTTCGTCGACTGGTGCCCTACTGGTTTCAAGATCGGTATCTGCTACCAGCCTCCCCAGCAGGTCCCCAACGGCGACCTTGCCAACCTCAAGCGCGCTGTGTAAGTTTTTTCTTTCTGCTCCAGCTAATATGCGAACGCATATAAAGAATCAGAAGGCTAACGGGAAACCCACTTCTAGCTGCATGCTGTCCAACACCACCGCCATTTCCGAGGCCTGGTCCGCTCTCGACCACAAGTTCGACCTCATGTACTCCAAGCGTGCTTTCGTCCACTGGTACGTTGGTGAGGGTATGGAGGAGGGTGAATTCTCCGAGGCCCGTGAGGACCTGGCTGCCCTCGAGCGCGACTACGAGGAGGTTGCCAGCGACTCCCTGGAGGAGGAGGTTGAGGCCGAGTACTAGATCTGACCAAATTTTGGGCCGGAGTCCCGCGGGGGGTCCGGCCGGGCCGTCCGGGTGGAAGCCATGGCTGGCCCTGAAGCAATGTGAATTGATCCGTTGGGGACAGGCGTTGGCCAAGGTTGTATACCCATCTGAGCAGCGGGACTCTGGCTGCATGCAAATAGGAAGGAGAAGCTTGGCTCCGTAGTACAGACTATGTTTTCTTTTTGTCTGAGTATATTTTCTAATATCCCTGAAGCAGCGATGAAATTTACCCGCTCGTTCGAAACCACATTATGCAGGATTTTTGGGCGCCTAAGAGAATTGTAATCTACATTTTGCAAGGTTCGAGCGAATTGATGATTCTCCCTGTAGTGGTAAAGCATAGGAGAAAATGACGATGAACGAGGATCAACGGCTGTTACTAGTCCATGGTCCATGGTTCGTTATGCATGGGGAAGGAAACTGAATGAGGTACAATAGTAGGATAGCTCGGGAAGGTAACTTCTTAAGAGATCCTACTTTAATTTGCGCCACAACCAGAAATGGAGGAGCTGCTTCCGCCGAGTTGCATCTGCCGACCGGGTGAGCCTCCAGGGAGGAAGTACTCCGTAGTAATCCTTGGACCCTGGAGGGTGGAGAGTAGTCTAGTTAGTCTAGTCAGATGGGTAATGAACTGAGCTGACGTCGGTGCTGGAAGAGTGACTGACTGACTGACCGCCCGGGGGCATAGTAGTAAATGGAGCAGCTGTCCTGGCTGGCCGCCCCTCTGCGCTGCTCGGCTCGCTTTAGTTGCTCTGGTCGCCAGTTCCTCCCTCCTCCTACTCCTCCTCCCCCTTGTCCCCTAATTTCATTAACTTCTGAATTCTATCCTCTTTTATTTTTTTTCACCCCCTCGGACCCGCCCTCATTCTTCATCTGTCGGGCCTTCCCATTCTCCCTTTGCTTTGTGGCTTCTGGCAATCCTGCCTCCCGACATCCCCCCCGTTTTCTGAAGTTCCCCTCAGAAGAGCTGCTGCTGCCGCCTTGGCCATCCATGCCCCGTGCTGTCTTCCACCTCTAAGGTTGACAGCCGTCTCTCCTGCTTTGCTTCAACACTCCCCCGTTCGGAATTCCTTGGTCAATTATTTGGCGCACAGTGCTTCTACGGAAGGGAGGCTAGCTCCTCCTGAGCTACAATTATGGCTGACAACGGTGAGTCCTCGTGTTTTGGCTGCACAACTGGTCGCCCGCCCGAGCTCTCAGGGGACAACGGCCCAACCCCGTCGAATATGACGACGACCGAACAACGGAACTGACGGATGCTCTCTTCTCCCCCCAAACAGCTCGGAACCTCAATCTTAACTTGACCGCGGAGGAGAAACGGGTCTTCTATCAACTCTTCCAGGCCGCCGATACCACCAACCTCGGCGTCATCACCGGCGAGGTCGCGGTTCCTTTCTTCGAGAAGACCCAGCTGGCCCCGGAAACCCTCGGCTTGGTATGTCGCTGCCTACAACTCTTGGGGGAAGCTTACCCCCGCGCAATCGCAATCGACATCGGACGGCTAACCGGATCATGGCGACGTGATATAGATATGGCAGATTGCAGACAAGGAAAATCGGGGTCTATTGACCCCGTCTGGGTTTGGTGTCGTCATGCGGCTGATCGGACACGCTCAGGCGGGTCGCGCACCCACAGAGGAATTGGCCTTTCAACGTGAGTGAATGCTAGGTGCCCGTTCTGGCCCCGATAGCACCAAGGATGAGAGTGCAACTTTGCTGACATCGTTCACCGTTGCAGCTGGGCCTTTGCCTAAGTTCGATGGAATCGTAGTCGATGCCACCCCGAATCCGCGTGAAGCAGGCACTACCAGCCCTACTCCGGGCGCAAACGCACCGATCCGGGTCCCTCCGCTGAATCCCGACGATGTGAATAAGTTCTTGTCGCTGTTTGAGAAATCGGATGTGTCCAAAAGTGGGGTACTGCCAGGTACGTACATATACCCCTTTAGCCAGCGCCTCGAGGCCGACAAGCCAGATGTCCCGTTGCTAACCAGATTATCATAATAGGCGAGACCGCCAAGCAGATTTTCGAGCGTGCGCGGTTACCGAATGAGATCCTTGGTCGTATCTGGAATCTGGCGGATAGGAGACAACAGGGTGCTCTGGATGCTACGGAATTCGTCATTGCCATGCATCTCCTTACGTCGTACAAATCGGGTGCGATGAGGGGAATTCCCCAGACACTTCCACCGGCTCTCTATGATGCTGCCGCTCGCAGAGGCTCACTCCGCTCGTCGGTCGGTTCCCGTCAAGGCCTCGAGGTTCCTCCGGTGCCTGCGATTCCGAAGCAATTCACGGGACCCCAGCGCACGCAGAGTCCGATCAATAGGCAACCGTTCGGCTCCCCTCTCTCCGCCCAAACCACCGGCAGTGACTGGCTTATTTCGCCGCAAGAGAAGGTCATGTTCGACAACATTTTTGCTACGGTTGATACGGCTAAGGCAGGTACAATCAGTGGTGACCAGGCTGTTGCCTTCTTCATGGGTGCACAGTTGCCTGAGGAGACGCTAGCTCAGATTTGGGATCTCGCAGATATAGATGCGGACGGACAGTTGACCAAGGATGAGTTCGCCGTCGCTATGTATCTGGTTCGCCTGACGCGGAGCGGAAAGGAGGCACTGCCCCAGACATTGCCCCCGGCCCTGATCCCTCCAAGCATGCGCCGCCCTGGATCTTCGCATTTTGGTCCAGCAGCTCCCATTCCCGCCCAGGCTCCAGCTCCAGCTCCAGCTCCAGTTCCAGCTCCAGCGCCGGTTCCCGCACCACGCTCGGCAGCTGATGATCTGTTTGGTCTAGATGCGCTTTCTGCGCCGGCACCGGCACCGGCACCGCCGGTAGCTCCTTCCCAAATTCCACAGTCAACAGGGGGTTCCAATGCCGCCTTCCAGACTCCTGGCTCCCCAGGCTCGAGAGCATCTCCCCAGGCTCCCTCGACTACCTTCAAGCCATTTGTGCCAACTTCAACCTTTGGACAAAGCCTGCAACCACAGATGACTGGCGCTTCAGCTGGTGCTCCGCCACCCGTTCGATCACCACCGCCTCCGGCGGATGATCTTTTGGGAGACAATGACCCCGCAGAGTCAAACAAGCTGACCCAGGAAACTACTGAACTTGCCAACCTGTCCAATCAGATCGGTACGTTGGCTACTGAGATGCAGAACGTGCAAACGAAGCGAACATCTGCCGAGCAGGATCTGTCGCAAACCTCGCAGCAGAAGAGAGACTTTGAGGCTCGTCTCGCTCAGGCCCGCTCGATGTACGAGCAAGAAGTGAAGAACTTCAAAGCTTTGGAAGAACGACTCAATGTTTCGCGGGCAGAAACTGGCAAGTTGCAGCAGGAGTATGCGTTGATTGAGGGAAGCCGGCAGGATTTACAAAACCAGTACAACCAGGTATCAGCCGCACTCAGCGCTGATCAGCAGGAGAATGTCAGCCTGAAGGAGAAGATCCGTCAAGCCAACGCTGCGGTTGCTCAGCTCAAGCCTGCTCTAGATAAGGCTCGCTCAGAGGCCCGGCAACAGAAAGGTCTGGTGGCGATCAACAAGAAGCAGCTGGCAACTGTGGAGGGAGAGCGCGACAAGCTCCAGATCGAGATCGATTCTCTGGCCAAGGAGCAACCTGAAGCATCGGAGAGCGCCGCCGCTCCAAGTGATGCTGCCCCTGTTATGAGCCCAGCTGAGTCGACGACGAGTCAAAACACCAACCCGTTCTTCAAGCGTACGGCTACCGGTTCGAGCGAGACTAATGCACTATCACCACAAATCTCTGGTGATCAGCAGCGTGCCTTTGATAGCCTGTTTGGTTCCGCCTTCACGTCGCCACCAACCACCGCTACACCACCGCCCCCAGTGTCTTTCCGGGCTGAATCTCAGCCAACGTCTGGGGTGCCCACTCCTTCCGTGTCTCCGCCTCCCTTCACTCCTGGTCCTGGACTGGAGCCTCCTGCCCCGGCCCACTCTAGACAATTGACACCAGGTGTGTTGCCCCTTGGCGAGTCCCATTCGGCGACCTCTTCAACGAAGGTCTCGCCCCCAGCTAGCAGGTTTGGTGGTCAAGACACGGCCAGTCTAGGAACGGCCTCGCAGGCAGCAACCAGTGAAGTGGCAGGTCCTTCGTCGGCAGAGCCTGCCACCTCTCCGTTCGATGAAACCGAGGAGTCAAAAGAGCGATTCCCCGAGGTTCCAACCATCGCTGGAACTGAACAACCTGCAGTTGGCGCTGTATCGCCATCGGGAGATGAAAAGCCTGCAGAACGCAAGGATCTGAGTTTCGATGAACTGTTCGGTGGGCCAGCACATCAGCGCTCCAAGTCACAGAAAGAGAATGATTTCGAAGAAGCCTTTGCTGCCATGAAGCATGGGCCTGGAGCGAACAAAGCGAACGGAGCCCCGGCCCCTCCCGAGTCAGAGTTCCCTCCCATTCGCGAACTTGACGATGGCGATGAGAGCTCCGACAGCGAAGCACCCATGGGTTTTGAGGATAACTTCACTCCCGCCTTCCCTCCGCAGACTCAGATCGCCGCAGCACCTAATCCCGAGTCTATTGAGCCGTCCCAACTGGCAGCGTTCCCTACTCCTGGCACTGCGGCTACTCCGAGCCAGCCCCCTGCGGCAGAAGCGCAGCCAAGCCCCCCAAAGTATGAGGATTCTGTTGAAAAGCAGGAGCCAGGAGACTTGCCACGCGAGTACAATGGACTCCTGCCGAACCGTGAAGACCCGACCACTGCCCCCGATGCTCCTCACTCAGTAGAGTCAAGCACTGGGGCACCGATCGTGGGTGGTGAAGCCCAACGCGACGGGGCAAAGCAACCCGAGGCTGCTCCCGAAGGGGCCAAGACTGGCGCGCCTGACTTTGAGGCTGCTTTTGCCGGCCTCAACCTCGCGCCAGCAAAGGAGGCCGAAGATGAAGACGATGACTTTGAAGCGCCTGATAACGCGAAAGCCAACGTGGATTTCGACTTCTCATTCGATAACCCGTCAGCACAAAAGACTCCTCCCCATCATGGTGCGGATGTCGCATCCTCGGACTTTTTCAGCTTTGACAAGAACGTATCCTCCTCGCCTCCTGGCTCTGCTGCCCCGCCTTCCGAGCCCAGCGCCAAACCTCAGACTCACGATTGGGAAGCGCTGTTCGCTCCTCTTGACAATGCCAATGCTGCTGCTGGCGGAACCAATGGAACGGGCAATGCAGACCCCAGCAAGGAACCCGGCTGGGCTCTTCAGACAGGCACCGAAGACGACCAGATTCTCCAGCGGCTGACAGGCATGGGATTTCCCAGAGAAGAATCCCTTTCTGCCTTGGAGAAGTTCGACTACAACATTGACAAGGTATGTTATCAAACCGTCAATAGGGAAATCCTCCATGCTAACCACTTTTCCATAGGCCGTAGACCACCTGACTTCCAAGTCATGATTTGCATCCAAAGCCCCTTTTCTCCCTTCTGACCAGTGCACATATTCTTCATTTTCTATGAGCTCTTCACTCGCTCCCAAATGTTTCCTTCCTCTCTAATTCCTCCCACCTGACGTCCCCTTCCTTACTTTCCTTTTCCTTGACTCATACGTGATCCAGCTCGCATGTCGTTATTGCTGCAATGTATATCCCTTTCCTTTCAGCGGTGTGCGCCTTACCCACATCACAGTCGACTATATTATGACCTACACTTATCATCATCGCCCCGTGTAATTTAGGAACACAATCATTGAATTAGTCATGAAACAAGAAACGAAGTGCAGAAGGACAGCGGACCAAAAAAAGGAAACAACGACCAAGGTCGAGGGAGAGCGGCGGCGGGCAATTACCTCTGTACACTGTACCTCTTGGAATGTCTCTTCGCGCGCTTTCCTTGTTGAGTGTTTATTGCATAACTCATAATTGGTAACTAATCCCTAATACACCATCGTCATTGCTTAAACTACAATAGTCACCTACTCGACAATTGATCCAGGGCAACATCTATCGAGTATCTGAAACAGGCCGTCTGATCGCCAGGGATTTTAGGTTTGGTCCGAGCTTTATGCCCATGTGTAGGTGTGGGTCTGACCGTCTGACACTTACAGTGTGGACGTGATGCGGGTCATGGAGAGTGCCCAGGTGGAGTTTTACATGTAATGTATAAACGAGGATCTAAAGGCCAATTGTGATTGTGACATGTCACAAAGGACGCATCGTGGATTTGTCATATTCACTGTTTAAAGTATAGTGCAATGGACCAGACTAACGAATGCGTGAGGAACTCCCAAGAGCCTACTCTGTGTCGCCAGCAATTATTTTTTTCGCGGTTTAGCTCGGCTGATAAGCCTGACTAGACAGATATGAGGCGATGCGAAGAACTGTATACGAAGCAGTAATAGTAAGTCTATTAAGTGCAGTGATCCATGAGGTGGACGGTGGTGATGATATACATGACTTCAGACCTTGGTATGTATCCGTCAAACCAAACAACCCAAGTACTGGGCTCAATGCATCCCGCTATAGTTGCACTAGACGCCACGGGTGACTTGTCCACTCTCCATACTCTTCAACGAGCTTGTCACATGCTGCGAAGATACACGTTGCATCATAACCACTGTAAATGGTATTGAGTCAGTCCATATATCTGGTTACAAACATATGAGGGTTTCCTTACTAAAATCTTCGATAGAACGTTGCTTAGCGGTTCTCACGGGGCTCTTGCCATGCATGATATTGTCGAAGCTCTTGGAACCCTGTAGCAGATAATAGAGACCACCCATTATGCAAAATACCCCGAAGGAGAAAACGTAGATGCGGAGAATTGTAGGCCACGAGGTTGCTCCGCCAACAAACCAGCCAAATAAGCAGAAGCAGGTCGCCACGAGATCCACAGCTGCAATAGCTCCTATCAGTTTCCAGGATGGCCGTTTCGATGCCCAAAAGGCGCCGTCTGACCGGGTTATGAAGATAAGCCAATTCTCTGTCAGCGAAATTTCGAGGAATAGGACCTCATCTCGCTTCCCATAGTCTTGCATTATGCCACCATTCTCCCCAGCAGTTAAAATTGTGGTGAGTGTAATCCATGTGCCGACGGCGAGTACAATGCCCAGAAGGATGGACATTCCCCAAAGTTTTGGAAGGTTCCATTTCACAGGCGTCTTGGAGAATGGAGCAGTGTCGTAAGCGATCGCCAGCGTCGCGATATCAGCAAATATAGCGATGAATACCACGAGCTGTAGGTTAAGGCTTTCGTTCCTGGTGGCGATCCAAAAACCCAGAAAGATCTCCAAATGTAGCGAAAGTGCAATCCGATATACCACGTAAGCGTACATACGATGGAAGATCTGGCGTGAGGTCTTCAAGGCATCAATGATCGCAGATAAGCCAGGAGCAAGAAATACAATGTCAGCTGCTGACCGTGCAGCATCTGAAGAGCCTTCCACTGCAATCCCAGTATCAGCTTTCTTGAGTGATGGAGCGTCGTTCACGCCGTCACCAGTCATAGCAACCAAGTACCCGCGCTGTTGTAAGATGTCTACCACATTATACTTGTGCTCAGGGAAGACCTCTGCAAATCCATCAGCAGCTTCGACGAAGTCATAGACTTCTGAACCGGACATTGTTCCTCCTCCACCGAGCCCAAGGCGCTCTGCATTGTACACATTCGTACCCAATCCCAGCTGTCGAGAAGTTTCGCGAGCAATTCCAACGGCATCTCCAGTTAGCATTTTGATAGACAACCCCAACGTTTGAGCTTCCTTAATAGTCTTTGCAGTATCATGTCGTGGAGGATCCGAACAAGGCATGATGCCCAATATCTCCCACTCGCCATCACCGCACTTTCGAGCCACCCCTAGCGAGCGGAACCCACGAGTTGCAAACTCTGACACTTTATTCTTGTATGCTTGTTCAATATCCTCCTGGATCTGATGATCCTGCTGGACTGTCTTCAGTACGAACAAAGGGGACCCCTTGACACAAGTGATACGTTGACCTTGAGGAGATTGTACTACTGCCGTGACCTTCTTGGAGACCGGGTCAAACGGGGAGAACTCGAGCACCTTGAATTGCGGAAGCATTGCTTTGGCGTCTGGGTACTCGTTCAAGGCCTTGAAGAATGCTCTATCGATGGCGTCCATGCCCTTTTTCTTTCGGGAAGCAGCTAGGCACGCTGTTAGCATAAGGTCTTCAGGATTGACTCCAGCCACCGTGTAAGGCTCTGTCAATGATAATTTATTTTTTGTCAATGTGCCTGTTTTGTCCGAGCAAAGTATTTCGACCCCAGCGAGTGATTCAATAGCAGATAGCTTCTGCACAATCGCCCTTTTCTTTGCCAGATACGCTGCACCAACGGCCATCGTGGTTGTAACAACAGCGGGCAGGCCTACCGGAACACCTATCATGATGACTGCCAGGGTGAACTCAAGAATAGTTGTTGTATTGTTAGAACGGTAGAATGACGATACCCAGACAACAATCAAGGTGATGACGACAAGAACAAGTAGGACAATACTGATCCCATGAAGAACTTCAGTGAAGTGGCCGGTGCCTGTTGACGCAGCATTGACCAGGGCCGCAGCACGTCCTACCGATGTCCAATTGCCAGTAGCTGTGATAAGGATTCTGGCGTAGCCGCGCTTCACGGTGGATGATGCGTAGCATATATCTCCTTTGTGCTTGTCAACCGCCAGAGACTCTCCCGTCACAGAAGATTGATCGACTTGGATAGGCGAATTCGTCATGACTCGGCCATCCGCAGGGATTATAGTACCCTGTGGCGATGATTAGAAAGGCTGTAAGCAGTAAGCGACGCAGCAAGGTTGTTACCTCGTCGACCTTTACTATGTCCCCAGGAACCAGCTCAGCTGCATCAACATCTGCCATCTTGCCATCCCGCAACACTACAGCCCTGAGCGCTAGTGTCTTTTTCAGCTCCTTGACGATGGACCCGGCCTGGAAATCCTGAACAAATCCTACAGACGCATTGAGCAACAGGAGGCCGCATATAACCCCTAGGTCTACCCAGTCTCGAAGATAAGCAGCTAATACGGCTGCCGCCTGTAATCTTGAATATCAGCGGAAAGAAATACAATGATAGAAGCGTTGGCTTTCTGGCATACGTACCTCCATGACGAACTGTACGGGGCCAACGAAAAACGACACGAATTTCACTGCGAGGTTTTCTTTTTCCTCCTTCATCTCATTGGAGCCAAATTTCTTACGACGGAAGATCACTTCGCTTTCATCGAGTCCTGTCAGGCAGTCTGTCTGGAGTAAGTTATCCGAAACAGGGCGAAGCCGACCGGTTTGATGGCTCTCTTGTGTATTCAATTCCGCACCGCTGTCCACGGACTCCAACTCCCCGATGAGAGTATCGATATCCTCTTCTTCACCTTCATCTTCATGGATGTCGGAAGGTGTTTTCGCCTCTCGAGATAGCTTTTCAACATACTCATGCTCGGTATCCATGTCCTTTCGGTAAGGAAAGGGCATCACAGTTATGAAGGGGACACTTGGTGACTATAAGGAGGATATGTGGATGATAAGAGCGTATTGGGATAGACGTAATGAACTGATAGCCTATGAATGTGTAAGATATGACATCCCCCAGAAGAAAATGGAGAGAAAATGCCGGAATAACTAACAGTTGAATGGCTTGGTAGGCATACGACAGAACGAACGTCGATAAGAGCAGGCATGCTATGATTGTATCTCTTAAAGGCAAGTCATTAAGTATATTATAGGAAGGAACTACCGATATGCGACCAATGTCACTGTATCTGGCGACAAGCATATTTGAACGAATGCTATCGACCGGTAGAGCGCTACAGTTCGAAGAGAACTTAATGGTACTAGTACCACTAGCATAATGTGTATGGCACTAGAACAGTCAGAGTATAGGTCTACTACTTGACTTCAGCTTGCTGACCAGATAGTATGAATTCGTTCCATTCCGATCCATCAAAAATAGTAGTACTATATTTGTATATAATCTGAAGTAAGCGCTGCTGGGGGTATCACGTACCATTCAAACCGTTCAGTAAATTGAAAACAGAAAGAAACCAAAGTACAGTAATAGCTCGGGCCAACGATGCAATATTCAACTGAATACTCTCACTTGTGGGAGAGAGTAAAAAAGTAAGTATTGAGATGAAGGTATACAAAGAGGAGAGACGGGGATGGACCAATGAGAACCACCAGATTACATAATCAAACACCCGACGTCATGCCGGTTTCATTTGATGGCTCTCGTGATGGAGAACTTTACGTTCGCAGAGTCTTACTGATCAACGCGGTCCCTGATCCTTGATTAACCCAGACTTCTCGCTTGTTGTGAAGAGGTTGATTTGCGACTGTTGCGGGCGAGGAAGGTGAGAGCTGTGCTGTCTCTAGTGTGTTGCGCATGATGAGCAGGATCACGGTCAAGTGATCTGCACCGACACCCACGACTTGGAAACTAGAATGCGTCAACCCTGAGACGCGCCCCTCAGCATTCGATATTACGCGCCCTTTTGCGCTTTTCTGATCACTCTTGAATCAGGAAAAATGAACAGGGAGATTCCAGGGTTTTACTATGGTAAATGACATGGCTCTCTCTTCATCCGGTGCAACGATCATTGACCGCTCAATAGACCCCGAAAAGAAAAAGTACTTCAAGATCCAGGCCAATCACAAAGCCACCCCAGGATCGCAATACACTCAAGACTCTGTCAAGCGGAAGCGCGTAGACCAGGAGGTAGGTGATCCAATCTTCCAATTTCCCTAAATGCTGCTGACCCTTCCCATAGAAGCGTCAAAAGAAAATACATCTGACGAAAAGAGCCACCAAAGAGAAAATCAAAAGGGCGGCTTTTCTGTCAAATCCTCTTCTCGGAGTACAGAGGGAGATTGGTTCTGAACTTGTATCTTCCAGCATCCGACAAGAGCAGAGAAGCTTGATTTACGCAAGCCAGCTTCGTCGAAACCAACTTCACCAATTCGAGCCCTGGCCTGATGAGTATACCATCAAGCATGTGTTGCGCAACAAGCGCTCAGGTATCTTGATAGCCAGTAAGTCATTCCACTTGTATAGGTTAATCCATCGATACAATCTAACAACACAAAAGGTGGCCATCGTGGTGGTGAATCGTCTGTTTCGTAAGCTCAACCTTCCGTCCTGCGCGGTCGTGTATCCGGCAAGCTAACCGCCAACAAAGGGTATGCTTCCCGGATTGCGACCAAGATAAATGGACATATAATCGAACCATGGAGCGTGTCCTCTTCAAAGAACCTTACAGAGTAAGTCTACGAACACCAGTTTCCATCGAAAACCATACACGAACTCACTTCCCCACAGCTATCATCCGTCTCCCTAAGCCACACTGGCTACCTATTGTACGAATCAAAGACACCATCCTCCCATCCTGTGACTGCTAGGTAGCTGACAGGATCAGGGCGACAATGGATAGTGGTCCGAACGGCGACTCATTCCTGGCGCCGCGAATGCTACCCGACCCTGATGAGGGCGGTGATTACCGGTGGCCCACGTCATGTACGTATCTAGCAAGCCCGCACTCTCAGTGATTGTACACCACGATGACCAAAGCTTGCTAACCTCTGACCTACTATCCAGTTTACCACCCAATCCGTCTCCGCACATCATCATCGCTATGGTGTTCATCCGCGTGCCCAACCGGCGAGATGCCTCTTTTCGCCGTTGGAACCTCAGACGGACTATACACACTAGAAGGATTTGGCAGCTACTGGGCACTTTCGAAGAAGTCGTTCCCTAACGACATACTAACAGGAAAGCCGACCCTCCATCGCCGTGTGGACTCGTCCCATGCTATCGTCACGAGTGTCGAATGGCTCTCATCCGACGTAATAGCTGCTGGACTCAAAGACTCGGCTATATTTCTCCACGACCTGCGCAGCGGAGGCAGCGCAACCCGACTTCAACACCCTCACGCAGTTACCAAGATGCGAAGAGTAGATCCCTACCGAATCGTGGTGGCGGGTATAAACTCGGTACGTGTTATGTCCTTCACACCTCGACGAGTATCGTATCTGACAAAACATTAACAAATCTACTACAGCTCCAAATGTATGATATCAGATACCCGCCAAACGGCCTTCAACGCAATCCACAACCGAACAAAAAACACCATACTTCAACCAAGCCTTATCTTACGTTTGCGGACTATTCGCCGGAAGGAATACCGGATTTCGACATCAGCTTGGAACTTGGGCTCCTCGCTAGTGGTGTGTAATCAATTCTCCTATTGCTTCTCCGCCTTCCGCCATTCTGCCCATTGCAAGACACCGAGGTCGGCTAACAACTTCATGCTAGCATCCGACGAGCGCAAGATTCAGCTCTTCTCTCTCCGTACCGGCTCTCAGGTCTCTTCACCCTTATCAGGTTACCAATACGAAAATCCCATTTCCTCAGTCTGCTTCGAATCCGGAGACGGGTCCCTCCATGGACCCCAAACACCTAGCTTATTAGTCTGCGCGCAAGCTACGGTGGATGAATGGATATGGTCGAACACGCCCAAGACGAAATGAAACGATTCATGTGACCAAAATAATAATAAAAAAAGAAAGGATGCTCTATTCAATGCAACGCTCATTGGGAATATAACTAGAAATACATGAGTCAAGAATGGATCCATGAGCATGAAAAAAAGAAGAAAACCAGATTGATTCCAGATATGCATGCGTCAACGGTTATATCCATACATCCGGGATGTTCAATCCAATCCTCCCGCCAACCATTCGCCAACCTCGACGCCTACTGTTTTGGCCAATTCTCCAATCCAATCGCCCGAGACATTGACGCACCATTTCTCACCAGCATCCGAGGTTGTGTTACCGCTACTTAAACCTCCTGACCCGAGCCCCATGCGACCGCCGGTTTCACGACCTGCCGCTGGCACCACGAGCCGTAACCGACGTAATGTAGCAAGCTCCGCATATATCGCATCGGAAACCGCCGCCATTCGGATGGGGTTTGCTGGGGGATTGGGGTCAATGGCGTGGTAGATAGCGATCAGTCGCTCCAAGGGAAAAGGACGGGCTGTTAGGATTGTTGACGGGCCGGTGATACCGGCGCTGCCGCCCACAGTTGCTGAAGTAGTGGCGGAGGAAGTAGCAAAGGCAGACTCCAAAGTCGATTTAGTGATGCGAGTCTTTTCTCTTTTGCCTTTCTTGCTAGGGGTCGACGGGCCTCGGCTCGCCTCCCGACTATCCTCCGCCTGGGCCCGGGAGAGCAGCTTCAACCGTCGCCGATGATGTGCGCGTTTATTCCGCGCAGATAGGGAAGAGGACGAGAATTTCGAGAAGAAGATAGTATCGAGTCGTTGAGGTGTATGTGAGGCAAGGTATGCGGAGGTCAAGATCAGGGTCGGGAAGTAAGGTAAAGAAGGAAGGGGTGAGGGGGCCGAGACGACCGACATGGACGGCTTCGATAGGAGTGAGCCATTTGTGGGTGCTGATTCTTCGGTGACAATGTGATGTACGAGAGCGCCTTCGCCTTGATGGCGGAATAAAGCACGGTTTTTGACAAGAAGTCGAGAGAAATCCCATTCGTTGCTTCCACCGGGCGGGATATCGCCGTTGGTGATAGGAGCGATGAACTGAGGCCAAATCTTCTCACATATCGACCTGAACGTAGGAATAGAACTCGCCGTAGGCCCAACCAGAGAGTCATAGATAGCGGATACAAAATGCGGGTATAATTTCGACGCCGTCCCGTCCTCCAGACCACTCACAGCAGGCGGCCCCGCGTTCAAGATTATGGTGATTGCCTCTTTGCGCGTATACGGAGGAAAGCTAATATGTGGAACACCGGCAGCTTGAAGAAACAGCGGCCGCGGACTAGAGCTGAGGATAAGGACGACACAAAGGGATGGAATCTGCAGTAATAAATGAACCCATTAGCGACGAAGGACCACCAACAAAACGAACGGAATAAACATACCACTTCTCCCAGCCTTGCCAGCGCAGACAGCAGTGTATGCGGTGCTTCACGCTGCTTATCTATCCCATCCAAAACCAGCACGAACTTGCCCTTGTCGCTGGTGTTTCCCCCCTCCGACAGCGAAGCAAGACATTCGCCCAGCAGCACAGCCAGGGAGCTAACATGCTCGCATCTTCCCTTGCCGTATTTTTCCCATTCGTCGCGTTTCCCAAGCGCTTCCAGTGTCGCCCAAAGGATCTTTGTAAGAAGGTGACGGCCTGTGATACATTCGGGACTCCGGACAATAGCATGTGGTACTTCGAGGGCAGCGAGGACATTGCGGACAATAGTGGATTTGCATGTTGCGGAAATTCCGTGCACGACTAATGTGGATGGGCTAGAAATCTTAGGCTACTCGGTCGCGTCTATATGTTAGCTGTTTGTTTGGGGTCATTCACGAGAATTCGGAGGATCTGGGGGAGAAAACATACGCCGAGAAGACTGGCGAGCTGCCTGGTCTGGAGCTCTCGACAAGGCCATTGTTTACTGAGCGACCGGCTGATGTCTGAGGGAAGCATAGATATGAGTGATAGGGCCCTAGAGGCCTATAGCTTCCCTGGATATGTTTTATAAGAGTCGAAGAGACGTAGAAAAACAAGAACGATTGTATGCGCTTTCTCGACTTGAGGTTTCGGCTTTCGCAGCGATCAATGAAGAAGAAACGCGGGTAACGGTCATACGCAGTCACGTGTTTCATACATGCTCTCGAACACACTTGGAACTACGAATATGAATGAGTATCGATCTTGCAATATCTTAAGAAGCTGTGAAGAGCAACTAATCACTAAATAACATCTTATTGCCTAAAATATGGGTACATCTAATCTACCGGTACTGCTGATGGAACAGGCGGGAAAGGATGTAAAGCAAGAGACACCGCAAAGCTGGTCATCCCAACGTGCAACCAACGGAGTGCAAGTTTTGCACAAGCTGGGTCCAAATTTGATAACAAAGGGGTAGTCATAGGCAGGGTGTGCAGTCTGTTCCAACTTTACCATCCACTGATTCATCCAGAAAATCAAGAACAGCCGCGCCGAGCGAGCCATGCAGACAGGCAAAGCCTTCTCCCGATGTAGGTGTCGAGATAGCAGGGTTTGGTAGATAGAAACAAAAATAACACAAAAGGAGAGGGGGCTAGAAGCACAAACGGGAAGCGAGAACAATTATGAAACAGCAGTCTTTGCTCCTGACCATGCAAGTAGCATGATCGACGGAGGTGGACTCGTGGGCAAATAAAAAGAAAACAGGTAGGAAAACAAAGTAGAAACAATCGAAAGGTATGGTCGTCAAATGGGTGCTAAACGAAGCTCCAGGGCGTTGAAAGAATACAGGACATAAATGAAGTGCAGTAAATGGCTTTATCATCGTTTACATCTTCTCATGAGATATGATCCGGATATGCAAGAAATGTTGCATGAAAAAATGATCTTGTCTTCGTATGGGATTCTGGTCTTTTCAATTTGCTGACAATTTGTCATCGGGGCCGTAAGTCATGAAGATCGTAGCGTCGTCGCACTATGAGTACAATTCAATGAAGAAGGACGGGTGAACCAAAGCGCTGCGTAACGAATCAGAAGTACGCATACAACTGACTTTGAGCACCAAGATTGCCGTTGGCTTGCTGAACAGCTGAAGCAAAGATAGCCTCGCCAGAGGGAGCGTTGGAACCCGTCGCAGAGCCAGCGGTGGGAACAAAGTTCTGGTTTCCAAACTGGGAACCGACGGGGAAAGGATTGTGTTGATACATGAATGACTTCTGTGGTCCCTGGAGAGGCCCTGGAAGCTGGGCGGAATTCATCTCGTTAGGCGTCACTTGTCCGCTAGTCGCGGCGCTTCCCCTTCCTGAGCCTTCGGATGCCATCATTTTACCAGCAATACGACGACCATGGGGAGTTTGGCGTATAGAAGGCAAGATAGGACGGATAGAATCGACAATCCGCGCCCGAGTCTCGGCATCGGCGAAGTCCATGGCCGTCTGCACCACATAGTTCGCAAATGAGTCGCGGAGCATCTTCTCAAGCTCTGCCCCTGCCAGCATCTCATCAATCATCTGACGCCGAATCTGAACGTCAGCAGTACGAAGGCACTTCTCAATGACATTCGAACTGAACTTTTGCTTGGACAGGGCGGGGATGTTGCCTCTGAAGTTTTGACACAAGGGCTCAGTGAAATGAGGCTCAGCAAGGTCCAAGATATATTGCACAACGTAGTTCCCGAAAGGATCTTGAACAAGAGCAAATGCATTCGCAGTGATTTGAGCAATGAGGCGCGCTTTCTGATCACCAGACGCATGGTCGATGCATCGTTGCAGGACACAACAACCATGGCGGTGAGTACCGACGACCACACAGTTGGCGCCAACGGCATCGTAGATGAATTGAGCGTCCTCGGCAGAGAGACGGTTGAGACACTTTTGGATCACATGGTTTCCGTTGAGATCCTGAACCAATTCGACAACATGGTCCTCAAGCGCGTGGATGACTGTTTGTGTTTGTTCGGCTGTAGAGATGAACTCTATCATCTTCTGGAGCGCCCTGGTGCCGTGCTGATTAAGAGCAATCTTTACGAGCTGATGGGCAGCGTTGTTGATCAAATCAGTCCGCTGTTCATCGTTGGAATATTCGAGCAATTTCTGGCACAGGTAATTGCCGAACGGATCTGTCAAAAGCCGTCAGTAAAAGATCTCGCTACGTGGGTTTAGAGTGGTTAACAAACCTGTCATCAACTCGACCACATGGAGGCGTGTTTCCTCGAAGATCATTTGTACATGCTCCGGGCTACGTTCTTCCAATTTCCTCTGCAGATACCTGCAACCGTGTTGATCCTTACAAAGGCCATACAACTCGCCCTTGTAATGCTCAAGGGGAAAGTTTGTGAACCGAGAGAGCTGAGCGCTATCGTTATCGCCACTCCTTCGGGAGGTAACGCTTTTGGCCGACCCTTCAGGCATGCGATAAGTGCCATAGGGTGCGTACCCAGCAAAGGGAGCTGCGGCATTGTAGTTTTGCAGCTGACCGCTGACCTGCACTGGAGCGCCCATGTATGCTTGAATGCCATACCCATAGAAGGGTGCCTGAAATGGGGTCAAAGTAGTTGGTGCGACCGTGCTGCTGCTATTGGCAGGTCCGGTGGTGATTGGTGGACCGAAAGGTGTGGCACTAGCTTGCAGAGTAGTCTGCTGAGACCGGTTTCCCTGCAATTTCGCTTCGTCGCGTTCAGGAGAGTCCCTTTGTTGGCGGGAACCCACCGAATTCACAGCTTGAATTCGACCCAGGTTGGCATTGTGTTGGATCTGTTCGGCATGCGTCTTAGGAGGAGTGACAGCGGGATTGAAAGGTTCGCCTTTGACTGTAGGCAGATCGTTGGTCGAGTACGAAGACTGCAAGGATGCAGGTCTGCTGGAGGCAGTAGCAGTCAAATTTTCAGAACTGTCCTCGGCGCTGTAGAGCAGGTTCGCCTCCAGCGAATGTCTAGAAGCATGACGAGCGGAGTTTGAAGAATGAGCATGGTTCTCGTCAGTTTGGCTACCCAACTGACGGAACATGTTCAGAGCGTTCTGTGGCATGCTCTGATGAGTAGTGCGATGCCGACTATGAGTGTTCCAGCTCTCGGGGTTGGGAGTACGTGAATTGGCGAGATCCAGGGCGTCCGAGTTCGCAGACAGCTTGGACTCCTTGTCAGCAAAATGTGACTTTTCGCCCATAATGCTTGAACTTACCAGGCCTGAGTCGTCCCTGCGAGACAGAGTTGGGAACTTGTCGTCGGTGTCGGTCAATTTAAGGATACTCTTGAAGTCGGGTGTCGGGATCCTGTCCTCGTCCTTCAAAGTTGCCCGGTCGTCTTCGTTATGAAACAGGTATTTGGAAGCATTAAATGACTCCAAACCAGTCGAACTGTTGAAGCCCGATAGGGTCGGACGGATCTGTGATCCTAGGCCTGAAGAAGGCATTGAGTAGCGATGGATACTGAAGATGTTTGTTAGTGAGGAGTGGTTGAGCAGATGAGGAGTCGGGAAATGGTAGCAAGGACTTGAATGGGGGGTTCAATGAAAGAAGTGTTCACTCTGAAGAAGTGAGGGTAGATTGAGAGGGGAAGAGAAGGAGAGATGAGAAGGGAAAGAGGCTGCGGCCCTATTTATACACTTCCAATAGGAGCGAGTGTTGCAGCAAGCTGGACCAGAACAAAGAGGCTGATGAATAGGATATCAAAGAGGGGCACATGGGGGAGAACAGTAAGACAACTCGTTACTTACGATGGGCCTGGACGAAAAGGTGAAGTAGGTTCTTGAGTGAAGTCCTCCTTCTCTGAGTTCCTTCTCGACCCGGGAACAGAGTGAACGGAGAAGCGATTGGTAGGTGTCTGAGCAGAGTTGTGATTCACCTGGCTCGGCGGAGTAGTGACTTGAGCAGGTGCAAAGACATTGAAGAAGCCAGGAGAGGAAGTAACACTTGAGGTTGAGAACCGAGTAGGGCGTGTGAAAGCAGGATAGCTATTCTCACGGTACTCTGGGGGTGTCGTAGGTTCGCTCACAGGACCAGACATGCCAACTTTGGCCAGGTTTTCAGCAATCCGCTCCAAGTCTTGCTTTTCTTTCTCATGTTGCATGTCTAGAAGCTTCATGTCTTCCTCGAATCTCCTCCTTTGTTCCCGCATATATTCGATGTGCTGGCGCTTCTTCTCAAACTGCGAAATTGTCAGGAGCAGTTTCAATAATAGCGGGTCATCAATGAGCAAGTGAACAGATGTTTCAAGAACTCCACAAACGGAAGTGGGTCATGATACAACCATGCTTCCAGTGGATACTCAGAGACGAACTAAGCAACGAAGGTAAAAGTCAAGTGCCAAAGCAAACTGTATACATATAGCACAAGTCTAACGAAGCGCCCAGCGCTAACAAAATAAAAGACCTCATGTATAGTACCGGACGAAATTCAAGTCGAGGTGGGCAGGTGCATCGGGGACTCTGGTGACGTGGCTAAGCTTACCGATGAAAGCAGATCCAGATGATCTGGAGCCGGGAGCTGAGAGCTGCTCCCGAGATGATTCAGATGACTCCAGGATGCGAGCTTGCTGGAATCGGTAGTAAAGCGGCGCTGAAGATTCCCACGGACATCGCCCGAAGGTCGCGAGAAAGCCGAAACAAAATTGGAGTGGCCCGGGGAGAGCGAATTATAACCAGGGAAAGGGGACTCCGAAGGAGGCGACCTTGGGGAAGGGAATCGCAGCTCGTCGAGGCGTTCACTAAGTCCGTTCTTGAATGCCATGGTGGGCAGATTGTTCGGGACGGAGAGTACACTGGACTGATATCATCAGCGAGCCATAACGAGTCAGCAGTCAGCTTATATCAGGATGGAGCGGACGAGTGCGAGGCTTAAAAGGGCAGAGATGGGACGATCGTCATCCTTGGGGGCGATTGCACGCAAAGCAAAGGGCTGTGGATAGAGCACAGGAACCAAGGAGTTGGGAAGGATGAGTTGGTTGGCGGTGTGCTGCTCCAGATAACGGGGCCATGTACGGAGTAAGGGAGTCAAGAGGGGTTGAGGGGTGATTTGGCGGAGAAGATCTCGGAAAAGAACAGCGACTTACACGCAATGAACGCCTCGAGAGTTAAATTTTCAGGAACAGAAAAAGAGACTTTTTGCTGGCCACGATTCTTGTGCGCACGCAAGTAAGGACCGGTTTGATGGGGGGTGGGAGTTGAGAGCTGTCCTCCCGCCTAGAAATGCGGTTCCTGACGGTGCGGAGATCAATGATGGTGGTAGAATCACAGGGCGTTTGGTCGTCGGTATTGCTTGACCCTACGCTTTCTCGGGAACGAGAGCAGCGTGGACCAGCAAGGAGAATAACGAGCGAACGAACACTAAGAAGATTGGGGGAGGGGGAAAGAAATAACAATGGAGAAGGAAAGATAATAATTGTTGTACAGGGAGCCTTGAAGTCGACTAAGAGGGAGAGGGAGAAGAAGGGGGAGGGGAGGAGGGGGGAAGAAAGGCGACAAGAAGAGTGGGAAGCGAGAGGGGAAGAAAGACGAGGCGTGGGCGGCTGGGAAAGCAAGCGGGGAGGGAGCCTGTTGTTTAGTTGCTAAACTCGACTCGTTTTGGGAAGCGGAGCGTGAAAAGCTGCTGGGAGGATGGGCGATGGGCGATGGGCGCGATAGTATCTGTTGCCCCCTTCCCGACAACTTTCCTGGGATGGAGCTCCCCGGTCGTCTCTAACTACCCTGTCAATCCATTTATTAAAGTGCATGGGCGAGAACGTCCCTGGGACTACCCGTGGACATGGCAAATTTGATACAGTAGTGACTGTCTCTCTTACTCTTTGTCCCGCGGTGTAGATTGCATCATATCTTTTACTCTCTCGTTTTCCGACCGTATTTTTCTAGTAATTCTACAACGTTTTGCTCTAATTTAATTCCTTTTCTCAAGCTCCGAATATTTGAAGATCTCCGGGGGAGGGAAAGAAAAAAGTAAACTACCTTTGTACGTACCAAGACCGAGCGTGTTCGGATTCTACCAGGCGTACGTGATGAAATACGAAGCTGGTAAGATAAAAAAAAAAGAAAAGAAACGAAAAACAAAGAGCCCATTCATCACCCGTTAAGATTGTTATTAATCAAATCCCACCCCTCCCGAAGCTGGTGAGCTGTCTTTTCTCTGATGACAACCAACTCTCTGGTCGATCATTTGCTTTTCGGACGGATCAAGAATGAATCGTGACCTCCCGCCCCGTGATTGGAGCTTAGATCTCTGACTTCAAATGCTACTGCACGACTTGTTGCGTTGGGACCAGTAGTAGCCCCTGGGTAGGTACAGTATTCCACCCGGGAATTGGGTTTGCAGTATCTCAAAGAACATGGATTCTTTGTCCGGCTCTCTTGCTCGCTCGCTCTCTCATTATCCTCCTCTTCATGTCCTGAATCTTGATTATGGAGGTCTTTGAGCATAGCAGGATCTCTCACGATCGCAGATCAGCATCAACATAACTGATGATTTAATGATGTCCTCCCTGCTGGACAGCGGCGCAAGGAGCACCCCCTGTTGGGTGTGCTGGTCGAGAGCGTGGCCTCTGCAAGTGTTTCTGCATCGGGTGGGGACACCGAGTTGATTAGGACGAAAGATGTGACGGCGGATCACGCCCTAGCCACCGCACGTACCTGGGCCAGAGCATACCCTAAAAAAGGTGAAGTTGGGCTCACAGATCATCTACCTACTTTGTCTGCTTCATCTACTCCGGACTCATGGGCGAGTAAGATTTCCGGGGCTAATAGCGGCTGCGGTGCAAGTCATAGTTTCAACACTATTTTTTTTTTTACAATATTGCTGCCCTTTTTGTTCCCTTACATTCGGTTTCCATTTGGTTTCCATACAAAAGCATGCCCCCAAATGGAAGGATCCTTCCTTCGGCGATTAGATAAATGTCTTGTGCTTTAGGTCTTACTGGCGCGTGGATCTGCGACATTATTAAACGATCCAAAGGCTAACCGAATGTATGAATAGATAAATGTATGTATGTATGTTTGTTACTATGATTACGGGGTTGCTCACCTCTTCGAGGGTAGTACCAGAAAGTCAATATTTACGGATTGCCACGCGCGTCCCAAAACGTACGTGACGGACATTGTTTGGTAGGTTAGAAAAGGCCGGTAACCTCCTTTACTAACCCTTGGCCCGATCCCTGAGGAAACGCAGCGAATTTTCTACTGGTGCCATTCATGGTGGGCTATTTGGTGTGAACCAGGGTTCATCGCCGGATAACCTAACAATGAATCCCAAGCATTCAGAGTGCGGTCAGCCCGATTTCCATGGGTCAGTTAATTCAACGCAATCTCCGCCAGGTGATCTCGACCGATTCAACCTTAGGTGTGTGTCAGCGTAATAAAACCCGGCGGCAAATCGTCGTGGAATTTGAATACCCATAGACAATAGTAGTAATGGGGGGGCGTGACTGTCTCATCGCACGGACGATGGCCAATCGATCCCGATGGGTGAATCCCTCCATGTCAAGTCGAACGGCCCTGGGATGACTGACAGCTGCTGATTGGTGCGGCAGAGGAGAAGCGGTGTACAACCATCCAGGGAACACCAGACGATGCTGATCCATCCGTCTTCGATAGGAGCCTGTCTCTTTGAAGGCTTGAACGGCCCTTTCTAATCGGTTGCCGTGATTTTCTACAAAACTCTCCATTTTCGGTGGCCTGAACCACTCAAAATGTCCTCGCGCTGGGCAGAACCCAGCCTTAGGGCCATTTGTGGGGTTTTCTAAATGCTTCGCGAACCGTAGTACAGAGCATAAGACAGGTCGATGATGGGGCCGTTACGGCATGAGAACATGGTAAAGCCCCGGCGGTGGGGTCAGAATATTAGTAGTATTGGAAAATTCGCAAGTCAATATCCAGCATGATTTGGCTCTGCCGAGATTCGTTCGAGTGGGATAGGATGATAACAGTCCTTGCTGGTGATGACGATCCTAAATGGTTTAGGTATCGACCTAACTAGTAGTCGCTTGTTGGGTAGTTAACTAACTTAGTTAACTAATTAACTAGTAGTAGTTCACTAACATCCCATGAGTCATCTTTTAGACAACTTCGGAAGCTAAACACGACGGACCTATCTGAGGTCGGCAGATGAGAGATGAGCCCATCAGTACCCACAAGATCCAGGGACGAGGTCCGATTTTATGCTAGCCACTGTTGAACTTGAACTACTGATCAACTGGGAACACCCTGAATGTTACCCCTCCTTCTGAACAATGGCAGTTCCAGCGTCGATGAATCCGTCTGTTGTAGAGCATGAGCAAACCAGACACCCCTTGATGGAACTTTGATTGATGATAGTGTTTAGTACTTTTCTAGCTTCATACTGACGAACTGGCCTAAGTGTTCGCGCTACTGTGTAATTGGTCTGATGGACATGTTAAGCGTGATGTGTTTCAGATTGGTTCGCCACCGCCAGCGCAGGGATGTTCGCGTACGGTAGCAAAGGTGGACAGACTAAGTGGGAAGATTGAGAAAAGCAGAGGAAATTCTATACAGACTCTTGATTTAGCATATGCTTTTCTTGCCAGTAATTCAATACTGCAGTTAACCTTGTGATCAGAAGACAACAAGTGCTAATCTGCATGTCACGATCCTCAAGGAAAAAAAGTAGTAGATAATCAATCAATCCATCGTCCATCTCCGTTTAGTTGCCGATTGCGAGATAACGTAATTTTACCCCCCACCAAAGGTGAAATCGCCTCATTATTCCATCCAATACACTGCACAAAGTACTGTTCCTACAGGATAGTACCAACGACCAAGCAGTGCTAATGGCCCCTATGTCCGATGGCTGCAGGAATAGGTCCGAGGGTTATGAAACAGCGAGCCGGCGCTTCTTGCTAGGAGACTACTGCACTAATGGCCCTCGTCTTCTGAAAGTGGCTTGCGCGTGACTCTCCATAGTACTCGACACCATTCATTCTTGAACGTCATAGAACATGTATACGCCATGGAATGATAAGACTGCCGAATGCACGTGATGAACTGACTGGCTCGACAATCGACATACTCTGAATAGATACTAAGTACTTTTACTTCTGATGGTGGGTCCAGCCATTGGGAGGCGTTTCGCCGCTCCGCATTTGTGCTCCCCCTTCTAGTTCAAGTAGTTGCCCACTAATCCTTGTGCCTGAGATTCGTCGAATCGAAATCCTTCCGATGGGGAGGTTCGACTGACAAGTGGCAATGCCTTCTAAAATTGCGGTCAAGAGAGAGCCCACCGCCTCAAACACACTTTGTACACAGTAGTGTCTTCTTGAGAGTCATCTCTCCACAGGCTCCGCAGAGGACTGAATTGATCTGTCGACGAGTTCTAGATACCCACCCCCCAATATCATGAGCCGTTTCATTTGTCTGGAATATGCACAATATGCACCAACAAGGCCAGTGACAGCCGTACTCCATACACCTGCTCTAATTTGGTACCGAAGACCTCCAGCTCCGAGATGGGTGAAGGCAATTATCCCCTGAAGACTGGACGTGTTGTTGCCCAACCCCGCAAATTACGGAGGTTAGCCGATGTTGCAGCCAGATGTGCAGGCCTGCTTTCGAAAGGAGAACGGTTGCTCCCAATGACTGAAGCCAAATTTTGGCCCTCAAGTGCTCTACAATCCCGTCGTTCATGGTCGTCTTGAAGTATCTCATAAGGTCCTTACAGTATAGCAGCACCTCTGAAAGCCGCTGTGGATTTTTTTCTTGGCTGTATGGCCGTTGAATGGGGCGTCATTTCTGGCACCTGACTATCAGCCCACTCGACATGCTGGTCTTCAACTACTGCAGCCATCTGACATGGCTGGTAGTGTGTTACCATACGACAGAGGGAGCTATAATCAAATGAGGACTATTCTAATGCATTACATGAATGGATCCCTTGCGGGAATTCCGGATTTCCCGCGGCTTTTTCGATGGTGCTCTGTCAGGACCACTCCACAGAGGTCACGTATTCGCTTGACGTGCTTCCACAGTTGGAGCATGGCGATGCCCTGCAGAAACTGACTTGAGTTGTACAAGAGCACAGACATGTTGACACTGCCAGTCTTCTCTGTGCACCAGCATCGTCGACTATCTGTGGAGACAGTACCCTTGCTCAATGCAGTTGATACAGATACTACTCAGGATCATGCCTGATAAGCTAATCAGGCCTCGCCCCCCTTTTTTTTGTGGGATGAACCAACAGACAAGAGACACCAATAATCTTATATGGATTTGGCATTCACGCATATTTCACCTGATTCTGCCGTTGTTTCTAGCAAGTTATACGCATTTCAGGCATCAATGACGCTCAGGTGGGTAGTGACCTACTTCGTACGTGAGTTGCCTCAACTGTATACAACGACTGTGGTTGCACGAGCTCAGCGGATAGTTCTATTTCGATTGGGTTGTAAGCCACTAGTCATGCGGCTTTATAGAACCGGAAATAGAACAATGGCTGCTAACAAGGCGCTTTAGATAACTGCCCTATTTGACGGCAAACGCGCTCTTTCATACTTGGGATTTCGCTGACGAATATATTTTACATCAATAGTATGTATTCGTACTTGGGTAATCTGTGGTATTTACGAAGCACCTTGGTCTCTTGTCATTATGATGGGTGAGTGATGGTATCATGCTCGACGAAGCCATCCGTATCATAGCCTGACAATACCATCAACCAGCCTGACCAGTGTACACGTTCTGACATTGCAGTCAAATTCAAAATAGCACAATCAAAGCTGTGATAATTCTCTTACCGAGAAATTGCGGGGAACATTGCACAGTCTACTTTCAAACTATCTCTGCGTCCCCATAACGGATCCATTGTGGCAATTGCCCTTGAGCGCACCAGATAAAATGCGCGATGTGGGATGTAGCTATTGCGACTTCCGGTGAACCATGGCTCGGATGCATGCGTATCTCTCTCATAAACCTTTGGGTTCTCTTGAGGCAACCGGCCCGCAGTCATCTCATCATACTTTGGACTCAGGCTACTCTATTGTTTACAATAGGGCATCATTCGGACACAATGGAGCTCGAATGATTAGCCATATGGTAGCCTCGGGCATACTAACATGTTAGTCTACATTTCAGTTGCCAAAACGGAAATAACAAAAGTATTCTCGGTGATCTTCTAGGAACGCCTGTCCAAACCATAGCTTACCCTGCAGAGGGCCTGAGAATCAACCGTGCCCATCAGAAGTCGCTCGTTGAAAGATGTCAATTGTGTAAGTGGAGAAAGATATCCGAACTTGGTACATATCGTCTTCCCGCTTGCCATGAGTTCGTCCACTTCGGAGACCGGGTACCCATGTAAATGGGCACCATGCAGGATGATAGTAGGGCATCTTGGCTACCAAGGCAGCCAATCTGGCTTAGAATTGCTAATTTATTAGTAGCTCGACCAGACAGTATCACACTCCGCGCGTGCGTTCTATGTAAGTGACACCGGCTGCGAACGGAGAAAGCATGGGTAATAAACAAATAATTCGATCTGCTGACTGGCTACACATTATCCAAGAGCCTCGACCTGGTACATCATGCAGGCTTGATAATAATTCGAAAGGGCAGCATATTACAAGGCAAAATTAGAATTACCTCAGGCAATTTGCTCTAAACCCCGCAAATGACAGCTACTTTTCGACCAAGAGTCAGCCGAAAAACGATAACTGCAGTCACAGTGCACGAGCCTCTGGAATTTCGCGGGCTGTCTGCAGGAAATTAGAGGCCATCCATTTTGAGAAATACCTCTCATGACCTGAAAGGAGGTTATCCCTATTCACTAGGATCTTGGGTTGTGTGCAAGCTTGATGTCATCTCTTCAACACCGCTACACTACAGGCTGCGCTGCAAGTAGGTCGTTCAAAGCAAGAAACATTTCCACTTGGGGATGCAGGTGGTACAGGTCGTCAAACAGACCTTCGATGCTGACCGCTGCACATACATTCGGGATCATATTGTCAGTAGTAGTATGCCTCTGCATCAGCATAGCTCTCTTATTCTCCTGGCATCGGTCTTGATACTCTACCCTTAGTAGTGTATACATCAGTAATAGCGAATACTAGTCATGAAAGAACTTATAAAGCTTTAGTATGGCGAGCAACACATCAATGATGTCTGCTACATCAAACCGTGATAATAGTTGATAATCAATGCCCCTGTTCCTGGTCCTGTTAGTAGAAGTATGACATAGCGAATATGTATTATAGTAGCAGGCTCAGCTAGGAAGCTCTGGTGCGAAGGGCATATAATTTATCACGTATATACCGCAAGGCCTCTAGCAGTCACCCGGGGACGGCATTCGCACTTTCATTCGTAGTCCTCCACTATGCCTTAGTATTGAATTTGCCAGATTACTACTACTACTACTACTACTCTACATCTAATTCCAGCAGCAGCATTAATTGTTCATAGCAGATGCTAGGATAGCGTTATCCCGGATTTTACATGATATTCTACAGAATACAGTCATGGGAAGTCGCTTGTGCGGGGTACAATGAATACGACAGATGAAATTTGATCATTGAAGCTCTACGAACAGCCTTTCGAGGTGCTACACATACCTATGTCAAGTTGCTTTGAGAAGCTGGGCACTTGGCTCTAACCTTTTAGTGTTGTGCTCGCTTTCCTGTTATGGGAACGAGCATTGAAAGCAAGTATGCTAACCCGGGGAGGACAGACTGGGGTCGATGGTGGGGCAGCGTGGGTCTGGACTGTGAAAGGGTCTCTCTGTGTCTTTCTTTATCAGTCAAGAAGGACACTCCCTTTTCATCTTTACTTTTCCCTCGTTATTTATTGACTTAAGGAACAATTACTCTTGATCGGCATTGTCTTCTACTTGCCAATTGACCTCCCAGAAGCAACTCCTTGTGACTAGAAATCGCAATGATACGAGTACACAAACCTCCCAGATACGTTCTGGCCAGTATACTGTGCTCATGCGGGGAACTGCTGTTTGGGTAAGAGTCGTTTCTCTTTGGGCGAGTTACCTCGTACAACGTTGACAGCAGTTTCATAGGATGGACACTGGCATCATTAGGCCTGCCACGGTTATGGACAGCTTCGTTTCACAATTGGGCAGCCAATCATCGACCGTTCATGGCTTGATTGTCTCATCTGTCCTGATTCCGGCCGCGATTTCTTCCTTCTTCGCAGGGTATCTATCTGGCGGACAAACTAGGTAGACGGAAATCGGTGCGCTGATATTTGCCATTGGTGCAGCTTTGGAGGCGGCTGCTGTGCATATCAGGGTGTTTGTTGTGGGACGTTACGTCGAGGGCATAGGTGAGGACTTATATCTAGGCACCCTTGTTGTGTAAATGACTACCCTGTGGAGAATCGTACTTTCGTTTTCTTGGTTTCTATTTGATTGACAGTTACATTTGCGAAATTTCTCCGCCAAGGATCAGAGGAGCGTTGACGACCGGGCCTCAGTTGCTGATCACCATGGGGTTGACGATCGGTTTCCTTACTGTGCTACGGTACTTCTCACGTAAGGTCTTCCTTTTCATGGCGCACGCTTTTCATTATCTTGAGTTGTCTGGCTACTACGTTCTCCGTGGCTTCACTCCTGTGGTTAACCCCCTCACCAAGATGGTTGACCCTCCACGGCCGAAGATCGGAGGCTACTGCAGTTGGGGGCTACCTTGGTGTCAGCCAGGCGGAACGTGAGAAGATTGAGAATGAACAGATCCAAGGCGTTAATGCTGGGGCTGTTGCGAGTGCTTCGAGTGACAGACATGCCCCATCCGGATCCCAATGCCAGCACAGATCAATGATGCAAGAAATCTCTCGATCTGTTCTCAAAAGACGTGCGGACGCACACCGCGCTGGCTGTGTTCCTCATGGGCCTGCAGCAGCTCAGTGATTCTGATGGTGTACTCCATGTGGGTTTTCAGCTACTACTATTGTCATCTCCTGCTGACGTTTGACTTTAAGCATGCTCCTTTGCTCTTCCAGCAAGCAGGACTAGCTTCTTCAGATGCCAGCTTTTTTGCCTCTGGCGTTTCAGCCATAGTCATCTTCGCCGTAACCATTCTCGCGCTCATATGGGCAGACAGGTGGGGCCAACGACATAGCACAATCTATCGTGGCATCGGCCTCGCCTTCAGAATGTTCTTGATATGAGGCCTCTACGCAGGGAATGGTGTACACTATTCAGCCGGTGCAGGCCGGTGGGTTGTCATTGTCTGCATCTTTATTTTTGCTGTCATATACTTCCTCAGCTGGGCAGTAAGTATCATGATCTACGCAGCAAGGATATAGCCACAAAGAATCCGCGCATCGGCAACCAGCCTGGCGCATGGAAGCAATTGGACAACCAACTTCCTGGTCGCACTAGTGACACCGATCCTACTGTCGAAAAGTAGTTTTGGCGCATACTTTCTCTTTGGCGGATGCTATCTGCGCCCTCTTCATACCTGAAACAAAAGGACGAGTTTTGGACGAAATCGAGGAGACTTTTGAGTCTAGATCGCTGTCAAAACCGCTACTGAAGGCCTTGCGTCCTATTACTCGGACAGTCCAGGATTAAGTGACTATACTTGGGGAGAAGCAGTTTGTGTATGTCATGCACATGCACTAGTTAGCTGCACATGCCAGGAATGAAACCGTGCAGCCTGCCATAGCCGATAAGATAAGAAATGCCTGCCTACTAAATTCAGTTAGCCTGTGAATTTGTAAGCTAAATAGTAGGCTAACCGGTCAAGGATAGCTGCTCATTACCTAAGCAATTATTCTGCCGAATTGGAATTTAGCCCGGATATTTCCCCTCGCTGATAAAGAAGAAATTGTGCCCGTCACCCCAGAATGCCGTGATATTCCCCTACACCTTGACATTCGGCACACGGCAGTATTCAGTTCCTCTTGGGGGAGATCATCACCGTCTGAACAGCGATGCCGCCCCGCAGAAGAGCGCCGATCTCCGCGGCGAACCTGCGATCTGCGCAACCTTCAGAGGCAAGTGGCAGTGTTTTACAATTCCGGTATATATGGGTTCCATGCTAACGGCTCTGGATGATATAGGGCGCAGCATCTTCAAAGCCAGGTGCCGCAGATACTACGAAACGCAGACGCCCTTCCCAGACCGCACAACCCCACCGATCCGAACAACCGCCACCACCCAGTGCGGAGGAACAGCAGCAGAAGTCGACCGAGGAGCACGAGCATTCGCATTCTTCATACCGCCACCGCGACCCATTCGATGCGCTTCTGGAACCCTTCTACTACAACAAGTCCCTCACGGATCCGATCAACACTGCGAAAGACAAATGGAACCTCCTGCCGGCTTTCCTTAAGGTCAAGGGATTGGTGAAGCAGCACATTGACTCATACAACTACCTCGTTGAGGTCCAGTTAAAGAAGATCGTCGAGTCTAGCTCTACAATTCGAAGCGATGTCGACCACACCTTCTACATCAAGTTCACCAATATCTATCTTGGTTTCCCGCGCCGTGCCGACGAGCCTCAGGATGCGCGGGCCGACTTCACCTATTCGACCGTGTCCCCGCAAGAGTGTCGTCTGCGTGATACGACGTACGCGGCTCCCATTCAGGTCGATTTCGAGTACGTCCGTGGTCGTCAAAGGGTCATGAGAAAGGGTGTTGCCATTGGTAGAATGCCAGTTATGCTTCGGAGTTCCAAGTGTGTGTTGGCAAACAAGACGCCGGCGGAGATGACGGTGCTGAATGAGTGTCCCTTGGATCCTGGTGGTTACTTCATTGTGAACGGAACCGAAAAGGTCATTCTTGTCCAGGAACAGTTGAGCAAGAACAGAATTATCGTTGAGACCGATCCCAAGAAGGAGATTGTCCAGGCATCGGTTACAAGGTGAGAGATCTTCGTGATTTGACTGGGGAGGTTTATCAATCTAATCTGGCAACAGTTCTTCCAACGAGCGAAAGTCGAAGAGTTACATCGTCCTGAAGAAGGACAAGCTCTATGTGAAGCACAACGTTCTCAGCGAGGATATTCCAATCGTCATTCTTCTGAAGGCGATGGGTATCCACACAGATAAGGAGATGCTTCTGCTGGTCGCGGGTGTCGACAAGGTTTATCAGGAAGACTTTGCCATCAACTTCGAGGAAGCGATCAAGCTGGGTATCTACACACAACAACAGGCTTTGGACTGGATTGGTGCACGGATTAAGATCAACCGCAAGCAGTCGCCCTCTTATCGCCGCACCCATGTCCAGGAAGCCGTCGAGGCTATTGCCTCTGTCATCATCTCCCACATCGAAGTGAAGAACATGAACTTCCGGCCTAAGGCTGTCTATGTTGCGCACATGGCGCGTCGTGTGCTTATGGCCAAGAACGACGCCAGCTTGGTTGATGACCGTGATTATCTCGGAAACAAGCGTCTGGAATTGGCTGGTCAACTGCTGGCTTTGCTTTTTGAAGATTTGTTCAAGAAGTTCTGCTTCGATATCAAGATGAACATTGATAAGGTCTTGAACAAGCGCAACCGTGCTGAGGCCTTCGATGCCTACAGTGTCATCACCATGCATAGCAACCACATCACACAGGGTATGAACCGTGCTATCTCGACGGGTAACTGGAGTTTAAAACGTTTCCGCATGGAACGTGCTGGTGTGACCCACGTGCTCAGTCGACTGAGTTATATTGCGGCTCTGGGTATGATGACGCGTATTAGCAGTCAGTTCGAAAAGACCAGAAAGGTCTCTGGTCCTCGTGCATTGCAGCCATCGCAGTTTGGTATGCTCTGTCCAGCCGACACCCCAGAAGGTGAGGCCTGTGGTCTCGTCAAGAACTTGGCACTCATGACCCATATTACAACCAACGATGAAGAGGGCCCGATCAGAAACTTGATTTTCATGCTCGGTGCCGAAGATATCCAAACTGTGGGTGGTAAGGAGCTCTATGGACCTGGTTGCTACACGATCTCGATCAACGGAACACCGACCGCACTTACACGTCGTCCGAAATACTTTCTTGACGCGTTCCGCAGACTGCGCCGGATGGGACGCATTTCCGAGTTTGTCAGTATCTACATCAACCACCACCAGAGGGCCGTCCATGTTGCAACTGATGATGGGCGAATCTGTAGACCGCTTATTGTTGTCGAAAACGGCAAGTCTCGTGTCAATGCCCAGCACCTTGAGAAGCTGCGCAATGGCACGATGCAGTTCGATGACTTCCTTGCTCAAGGTCTGGTCGAGTATCTTGATGTCAACGAAGAAAACGACTCTTTGATTTCCATCTACGAAAAGGATATCACAGAAACCACCACCCATCTGGAGATCGAACCCTTCACAGTCCTCGGTGCTGTCGCCGGTCTCATTCCTTACCCTCACCACAACCAGTCCCCCCGTAACACCTACCAATGTGCCATGGGTAAACAAGCTATCGGCGCGATTGCCTCCAATCAGTTCCTGCGTATCGACTCGATCCTGTACCTCATGGTCTACCCGCAAAAGCCCATGGTCAAGTCTCGCACCATCGAGCTGACCAAGTACGATCAGCTTCCTGCCGGACAGAACGCCATCGTCGCCGTCATGAGTTACTCTGGTTACGATATTGAGGATGCCCTGGTCTTGAACAAGGGATCTGTCGACCGTGGCTTCGGACGCTGCCAGGTGTTCCGGAAATACGTCACCAACCTGAAGAGTTACTCCAACGGCACCAAGGATCGACTGAGCGGTCCAACCTACGAAAACGACGCGCCGATCCGCAAGCACGCGCTCCTTGAGAGCGACGGTCTCGCCGCCGTCGGTGAACAAGTCAACGCCGGCGAAGTCTACATCAACAAGTCCACGCCCGACCAGTCCATGTCCTCAGGCTTCCCCAACTCCGACGCCGGCCGACCCGTCTCATACATGCCAACCCCCATGACCTACAAGCTCCCAGACCCCGCCTACATCGACAAAGTGATGGTGTCCGTCACTGAGAACGAGAACCAGCTCGTCAAGGTCCTCACCCGCCAGACCCGCCGCCCTGAAGTCGGCGACAAGTTCTCCTCGCGTCACGGACAAAAGGGTGTTGTAGGTATCATCGCCGACCAAGCCGACATGCCCTTCACCGACGCCGGTATCAACCCGGACATCATCATGAACCCTCACGGTTTCCCCTCTCGAATGACAGTCGGAAAGATGCTGGAACTCGTAGCCGGTAAAGCGGGCGTCCTGGCCGGCCAACACGGCTACGGCACCTGCTTCGGCGGCAGTCCCGTCCAGGAAATGTCCCAGATCCTCATCGACAACGGCTTCAGCTACGGTGGCAAGGACTACCTCACCTCGGGTATCACGGGCGAAGCCCTGCCCTTCTACGTCTTCACGGGTCCCATCTACTACCAGAAACTGAAGCACATGGTCCAGGACAAGATGCACTCGCGTGCTCGTGGACCCCGCGCTATCCTCACCCGTCAGCCTACGGAAGGTCGTTCCCGTGACGGTGGTCTGCGTCTGGGTGAGATGGAACGTGATTGTTTGATCGCGTATGGTACCAGTCAGCTTCTGCTGGAGCGGTTGATGATTTCGTCTGACCGTCATGAGATCGATGTCTGCGAGCAGTGCGGGTTCATGGGCTATTTGAACTGGTGTCAGCGGTGCAAGTCGTCCCGGAGCGTGGTCAAGATGGCTATCCCGTATGCGGCGAAGCTGTTGATTCAGGAATTGATGAGTATGAATGTTACGGCGAGATTGAAGCTTGAGGATGAATTCCCTGAGATGAAGGGGCGGTAAGCCTGCTTCTTTCTTCTCTCTCTCTGCTTCCATCTCGGTGTATGGAATATGATGGGATATATGGATCAAGAGGAAATGAACAAACACACAAGTCATTACAACAGCTGATTGATGAGTGATACAAAAAGACAAAAGTTGGGGCGTTTCATTTGGTTTGTGGAATGATCATCGGAGTGTACATAAAACCGGTTCTGGTTTCTCATTTCTTGTTGCATGCATAGCGCTCGGCGATCGTCGATCTATTTTCTAAATTCTTCATTGCAAATATGCAAATATTGCAGTAGTAGACTCTTCCTCCTCCGCCATCTAAATATCTAATAGTTACCACTAGTCGAGATCATCCTTCAATAACCTCCCTCACCAAATTCCAATATCTCCCCCCATCCACCCTCATATGCTCAACATGCCCACTGGCCTTCCCCCATTTCTCCCTCCTCACTACACACTCACCACCAAATAATCCCTCCGCCTCCACAGCATGCTCCTCCACATCCCTCCAATCCACCAACCCGTCCCCCTCCGAATAAACATAACAGCGCCGTCTCACACCATCCCCAACCACACTCCTATCATTCAGCATTCGCCTTCCCTTACTCACCTCATCCTCAGCGCCAACCACCCACCTCATCCCAAACATAACAAGCAACATACACCCCAGCAATACTTTCCCAATCCACTTCAGGATGACATTCTTAGGAAGAATGAACGAGAACGCACGGAACGCACCGACCAGCGAGGGTTTTCCGGGGGCGCTGTCAATAAGCAGTGAGTTTATGGGGAGGGTGTATCCTGTAGTGGATTTGTAGCTGGAGAGAAGGGTGGTGGTTGTGTGGACACCACCGTTGGAGAAGAGGTGGATGTGTATTTTCTCTTGGAGATGATCCTGTTGGGTGTCGTTGGGTGGTGGATGGTGAAGGAGGAGGTAGTCGAGGGCGGGTTGGAGGGGTGTGTTTGTAGTAGTAGTATTCTTTCTATCCTTTGTAGTAGTGCTGGCGATGAGGGTGGTGAAGAGGGAAGGAAGGCGCATAAAGTCACCCGTGCTGCTTTGAAGTGTGAGGATGCGGGCGCTGGGGTAGAGGGTGCGGTATTGCGCAGTGTATTTGGTGAGGGCGCGTTGGGGTGCGTTCATCCAGTAGGCGAGGATTATTGTTTGTGGTGCGCTGCTGCTGGTATTCTTGCTCTTATCATTGCTGGTGATTTGGGGGGTGAGGGGATCGTAGGCGTGGATTGTTGGTGAGAGCGTGGTGGGTTTGGGGAGGGAGGTCACGCCGATGGCGGTTGATGCCATGGTGATGTGAT
The DNA here is from genome assembly GCF_001889945.1 of Aspergillus brasiliensis CBS 101740. Classification (NCBI taxonomy): domain Eukaryota; kingdom Fungi; phylum Ascomycota; class Eurotiomycetes; order Eurotiales; family Aspergillaceae; genus Aspergillus; species Aspergillus brasiliensis. The sequence continues at coordinate 2,215,757 of NW_027137444.1, read as the reverse complement.
TAAACTATTATTGTTTTTGAATGTAATCAATATGATGGGGATGCGGAGTAGATGAGTGGATTGGAGGTTGAGGTGAGGTATTTATGTGGATTCTCCTCGACCTCCACATTCTGGGAGTAACACAAGGGAATAGATCTGCTTATCACTTCGGGTTCCTGGATGATTTCCGGGGAATCTGCCGATCTCGGCCGGACGAAAGCTGAGTCGAGCCTCGCGGTTAATTCTACTTCTAGTGCCAATTTTAGTCACTTTAGTGCTACGCTGTGGGTGCGTCTTCTGTCGCCAAGAAACGGCCAGTACATGGCTTAGCCATAGATACATCCTATCAAGTGGTGTGGGCATTGCAAGTGGATCAAGCCAGAAGTGATCGAAATAATGTGATCGAATAGCCTCGTTAACGCCTGTCCCCGCTATGCTCTAAATTCCCGTCCTACGCTTTCGCGCTGCCTTCTATAGTCCATCCAATGACTTAAATATAGCGCGCCTGGGAAGCCAGCGGTCATGTCCTGGTATAGATCAGGGGGCTGCTTCCCCTATAGCTTGCGAGGGTGACCCACATTCTCATAGCCGATCGGCGTTCATTAATCCAGCCTTGTCTGTGGTTATCTTAGGTAGGGGTGGCCGAGCCACTCGTATCTTTCTTCTTTCCTCGTAATGTTTGACCAGCTCCCTGGAAGCGAGGCTTGTCCTCGACTACTTCTCCGCTCTCGTCGCGCTTTTTCACTGGCTTGATTGCATATCCGAAGAACAGCTGGTTGTGTCCCAGACGCAGAGGCTGCGGGCCGTTGGTGTTTCTGACAGGAGGAGGGTGCTGCGGGTTCGTGGTACCCGGGGTGGGAGTAGACGGCTTCGGTGTGGATGTTTTGCTCCCTTTCTTAGCATTCAGACGCTGTCCTCCGGTGAGGAAGTTCGACGAGACCGCTCGGGCACCAGCCGCTGCATCAGTTGACTCCGGGGCGATAGCAGCATAGTTGATCGCCTGTGCCATGGTGCCATGGGGGTGAAGCAACCCACCGGAGGGCAGCTTGCTGCTTACTCCACTACGAGGAGTGCTGGTGCCACTGGGGCGTTGAGGCTCCTCGTAGCCCACCGGGGGCGCAAAGTCCACTTCTAGATCTGTCTCGAGCACGGAAATGGCATTCGTGTCGGTGGATGGTTTAGTTTCCAAGACCGCCATCTCGTAAACCTGATCGTTGTATGCAAAGGTGAAGACATCTCCCTTGGTCAGACAGGAGAAGTTACGGAAAGCATTCTCCAGCACGGCCTTCGGGTCACTTATATCGAGGAACGAGGTGGATTGAGCTTGTAGCTTGATAAATTGGCCGGGAGGGAGATCTGTCGACTTGACCTGCACGAGGTCACCGGGTTCCAGAAGGAGCGTTTGCATGAGCTGCGGGAGATCAACCAGTCAGTATCCTGCGGGGTACCTATCATGAGAAGACATTACCCAAAAAGGTAGATAGATCTTCCCCTCTTCTGCAATAAACTCCAGCACTCCGGCGTGCGTCAACCTTTCCCGTGCCCCGTTGTGAAGCTCAAACAGCATCGGATACGTAATATGAAGTCGGGTAAGCTTGTCAAGAGCACTGGGCGGCATGATAACCTTGCCGCCGTGGTTCACGTTCTCTCTCTCGGGGCCGGGCATCATGGCGACAGGATAGCAGCGGTAGTACTCATCGAAACGACGAGAAGCTCCATGGCGGAACATGGAGCCACCCATGACACCGTTCATGGGATCGTCATCCCAATAGCCAGATCGAAACTATCATCATCCGAATATCAGCATGTACAGCCAAGTACATAACGGCGCCTAAGCGGGGAACTCACCATAATTCGAGCTGAACTAGTACCCTGTACGACTTCAGACGAAGATCAACGGCTATCGTGAGTTTCTGCTACAGTCTGAGCTGTGCTAAATAGCAAATAAGATGCAATCCGCTGCGGTGGCGAGAAAGCAGGGAAGAAGCTAGCAGGGAGAGCTGTTCGGGTGAAGGTCAGGAACGAACGGAGCGATCAGATCGCAGCAGTGACGCAAACGCCGCCGCGATGATTTTCCGAGCCGACCCCAGACAGCTCGGTTTGCTCCGCGCAACCACTCTGCTGGATTTCCTCGTTTGGCTTCTCCAAAACCAAAATCTTTACGGCATTCGATGCATATGTTCCGGAAGGATCCGTAGAATCCAAGAAACACCTCGGTTCTACAGCGCAGCGCCATGTCCGCCTCTCAACCACGCCCCAAGCGAGCGGGTGAAGACTTCACCCGCACCCACCACCACGAAGAAGATGACGATGTGAACGGTACCTCCAGCAAGAAGCCCCGTTTCGACTTACGGAATCCCTCCGCTCTTGCTCCCGATGCGCTGGAAGACGATGCAGTTTTGGACGCAGACGAGATAGGACGCCGCGGACAACAAGTCCGCCGCAAAGCCGTCAACCTTGATGGTTACGACTCGGACAGCGAAAATGAAGGATTTTCGGCGCGCATCGAAGCCAAGTCGAAAGCAAGCAAAGAGAAGCACGATGCGGAGGATGACGATATGTTTGCGGAGCTACAGGAGGATTTTGGTGCAGAAGAAATCGACGCCGACGAGGCCTTGCGCAAGAACAAGAAAACGGTGCGATTCCTACGAGACGATGAAATCGAGGGGCAAGTCGCCTCGTCCAAGGGTGGAGGCACTGTACATGCAGATTTCAGCAAAGGCGCTAGCGAAGTTGACAATGATGAAGAAGAGAGCGAAAGCGACGTTGGAGATGAGGAGCGCGCAAGGCTCGACGAGGAGTTGGACGAGGAGCTTGGCGCTGGCGCAAAGAAGAAGCATGCGCCAGTACTAGACGCGTTCAATATGCGCACTGAACAAGAAGAGGGCAGATTTGACGACCAAGGAAACTACATCAGGAAAGCAGCAGATCCGGATGCAATCTATGACAGTTGGTTAGCTGGAGTGTCGAAGAAGGACATTCGTCGCGCCAAAGAGGCTGCAGAGAAGCGAGAGGAGGAGAGGAAAGAAAAGGATAGGCAAGATGATAGTGTACTAACATCAGATGCCCTAAAGACTATTATCTCACACCTCGAACGAGGCGAGACGATCCTGGAGGCGCTGGCAAGGATTGGCAAGGGAGCTCCCAAGAAACCGAAATGGCAGGCGAATCGCAACAAGAATCGGAAAAAGCAAGAGTCCGCGAACGAGGACACCGAAATGACCGAAGAAGATCCCAAGGAAACGGCTCGAAAGCAAGCTATAGATGCCATCACAGGCGCAGCCGATATTCTGATGACGAGAGGGCAGGCAGATATCTACGACACTGAACGCGAGATGCTCACTAGGCAATACCGCCGTGAAACCGGTGAGGACTGGGTCGACCCTTCGTCCGGAGACTCAGGGCCCAGTGAAGAGGCTCCTGCAATGTGGGAGTTTCGTTGGGCGGACGCTCGTGACGGGGGCGTCACACATGGTCCATACGATAGTGCGATGATGGAGTCGTGGAAGAATGCGGGCTACTTCGGCGAAGGTGTCGAGTTTCGAAAGACGACAGACAGCGGTCAGTGGCAGAGAGAAGCGACATTTGCATGAACACCGTACAAAATTGCGTCTACTGGCGTCTACGAATACCATTTGCTGGAAAACATTAATTGCATCATTATCATTCGAGCCTAGGCTCTTTCTTCAAAGTTGAGACCCAAATATCGCAGTACCCACAACAGATGTGTTTTGAAAAAGCGCCAGCAATATCATACACCAAGCAATTCATCTGGTAAACGAAAACCGAACAATATAAAAAGACGGGAAATGGTCCTCCGTAGGCCTTTAAATCCATTGCCTCAGTGCCGTCTAATCATGGCAGAGGCTTCCCCACACACCAAGAATCATTGAAAGGCTCTATGGGCGGATATGACTATGAAAGCTCCATGGCGTCTCCGTTCGTAGGAGCAGTGAAGCTAACGACACCTTGATCGCCGATGAAACGCTGTTCGTATGTGCTGACGAACTTAACGCTCCGTGCAGGGTCGTAGAACAACCGGTAGCTGCGCTGAACGTCATCAATGCTTACCTCCTTCGCCTTGCGCTTCTGGCTTAGCAGATGAGAGGTGGTGATGATGTTGCTGGCATAGCGTAGATTTGACTCCTGGCCGATCTTGGTGAGTAGCGCCAAAGCATCCGGGGACAGGTCGATCTCTTCCTCCTGGGCGCGAATCGCCAGAATCTGCCTGATCTCGTCGGCAGAGTAGGGTTGTGTGCTGACAATCACCACACGGTCGAGGAAATCCAGGGGCAGACCGTGCGGAGAGCTGTATGTCGTACCCCGGATCCGGGCGTGGCCCCGGTTGCTAGCCATGATGACGATGGGTGCCAGTTCTGCCTCCAGAGCGCGGTTGATATAAGAGAAACACTCAATGTCAAGCATGTGCACTTCATCGATAAAGAGTACTCCCGGGATAATCTCGGCCTTTCCTTCTTCCTTCCACTCCGCCACCTTGGTGTTAATCTGATCCCTCACTTCACTCCTGATCTCACCGGTATCTCCAGAGAAGAGAGCCAAGAATCCTTGTGACCGCGAGTTGATCACATCAATCTCATGAAGGCTGACGGTGTGCACGATCTCCTTGCGAACCTGTAGTTCACCCTCCGGGCACTGCACAAATTTTGTGTCGGCTCCCATCGCATCATAGTCGCGCGACCGAGCATAAGAACGTCCCAGCTTGGTTATCTTTCCCGACGATTTGTCAATGGAAATAATGTCACCGGCCATCACTCGTTCTTTGGTCATTGAATCGATCATCTTTGTTCCCATGTCGTAGATCGTTTCCATATCGGTCGTCTTGATGGTGAGCTTGCCTTGTTTGTTTCCCTGAGAAATAATTGATGTCAGAAGCTTTCCATCGTTGAGAGCAAGCCAAGGCCTCACTTACACCAGTAACACTGCGGTCGATTTGGATTTCAACCACCTCACCCTCGATGATTTCACTCTCCTCCTTGATACGAACGCCGATCGATTTGCGGAAGGCTTGCGTGAGCGCCTCAGTCTTGGACATCTCCATAGAAAAGATCTCCGACGCTGCGAGCATTGTGAAGGGAACATCGGACCCGAGGGATTGCGCCATACCCATGGCGATGGCTGTTTTGCCAGTGCTGGGAGGGCCAGCAATCAGCAACGCGCGACCAGCAATCTTGCCTTCCTTGACCATCTGCAGAATCACCGCGGCAGCCTTCCTCGCCTTCTCTTGGCCCACCAGCCCTTGAGAGGATGCCCTGGGCTGTAGGCTGTCTGCATCGACACCAAGTCCTCGAATGTGTGAATGAGCAGCGATGAGATTGAGACCCCGGAGCTCCTTGGTCTCCGCGACGGTAGAAATTGGCTGTCGGGGGAGTCAGCGGTGACAAACACCACACACTTCATCAGAATTGAAACTTACAGCAGCCATCGCGACGACTTGCAGAATGTGAGATTTCGTCAGGTCAGATAATTGGCCACGGGAGTCAAGGAAGCAGCCAAAAATGGAGATGTTTGACCAGCCTGAGAGAGCGCGGAGTGGAAGAGCAGGCGAAAGAGCTGCTGGTCGGGAAGCCGCCTTTCAGGCCGCCCGGCAAAATGAACTATTGACCTTTTTTCTGCCGGCGCGTGTGTTTTAAGCGCAAACGGGGTTGGTTTGATTGCGCCAGGAATTCTCCGTTTGTCCCTCATTGACAGCTGCACATTCACCTTCACTTGAAGTATATATATTTAAGAAAGGAGAATGATATGCACCTTGATCAAACCTGCCGACCCTCTCTATCTTCCGTTGTCTGGCCAATGTCGCGGTTGCCATCGCGCCGTCTTCATTCCCACTTGTTCCGCTAATGTAGGCAATTTTCCATTTGGGGCTTGAATTCAATCAATCACATTTACCTTTTCTATCTATTGTGTACTTGTCTTACCCCAAGCCCCTCCTCCCACCCCCTATTTAATCGTCCCCTTCTGGCTTCCTTCATCTACGTTACGCAAGGCACATGGGAATGTTGTCAAATAATTGGATTTGATTGTCAGGCCAACTGAACTTTGTGACGTCGTGATATGGATACAGACGCCGGTACCACGCGTGACCCCCGTCTCGCCAGGCCCTTAGCCAGGCCGCCCCTGAATCGACCTCCCTCTGTGGATGCTTCTTCAAGCGCATCCCCTACGCGCTTTAGACCTGGTTCTCATTCGGTCGCAAGCTCCTCGCCCGTCGATGCCCAAAATGCCACTGCCGATCAATTTATACGTGGAATCTCCGACCTGGTACAAGCCGCCGTGATTGCTGCCAACAGCAAGTCCGAACAGGAGAGACTCAAAAAGAAGAGAGAGGCCACTGATGCCCTGCTTAGGAAAGCTAGAGTTCATTCTAGTTTTCCGTCTACTACGGCCTTTTTCCAACAGTCGCAGAACGATGAAGACGCTGATCTTGCACGGATCGATGACGCCCTCCGGAAGCATGCCATCAGCTACAGAGAGCTGGAGAATACTCTAAAAGCCAGATTTAGTTCGATTATGTCATTGGAACCCCCGAGAACCGACGACAGGGTAAATCAACTACAAAATGAGGTACAATTTGCGAGGAACGGGCTGGGCACTGCGCAGAAGGACATCAAAAGACTGAATGATTATAACATCAACCTCGAATCCAAGATGGCGGCAGTGCAGGATAAAGTCAGCTCAGTCAGAACCCTGCAAGATAAAATCAGCTCGCTTGACAGGGCTACCTCAAATCACGCGAAACTTGTCAGAGAGAATGCTGAGCGTGTTACCAAGATAACCTCGGAGCTGGAAATCTTGTTGGCATCAAAGAAGCAAGAAACTGAGTCGGCTGCTTCCAAGACACAGATGGACGAGTTGAAGCAACAGGCCTCAGACTTGACCAACCAGATTGAAGTCTTGCAAAAGTCCCAGCGGGAGTGCTCTGATTATTTAAATAATATGAGCAAGAGCCTGGATGATCATCGCCAGCAACATGACACCCAGAGCATGGAGAATACGCGGTCGTTGACATCTCTTGCTGCACGCTTGACTTCAGTTGAAGAGAAGAATACCCAGCTCCCTTCCCCGGCTGTAGATCCTGCGCCTAAGCCATCGGTCATGTCCGACGAACTGGCGTCCCGATTGCAGAAGCTGGAAGGTGAACTCTCTGGACAACACGAGCGACGCATTAAACAAATGGAAGATCAGCTCCAAGGACTGCAAGCAATACAACAGATGAAAGATGACTTCCAGTTCAAGGAAATAGAGGATCTCAAAAAGGTGTGGGACAGAGGCGCCCAGGAATTCGAGCAGATCAGGAGCGATTATGCCCGAGTTAGCGAGGAGCTGAAGGGCTTGAGCCAAGCTCAAGCAGTAGCAAACCCCGCTGGGGTTCAGGCGCACATCCAAGGTCTTGCGTCCGGACTTATGAACATGCAAAATATGGTTGAAACTTTGAGGGTTGCATTACATTCCATCGAAACTCGGTACAACAATCTATCCACTGATACCATTGTGAAACACATGGTAGTGGCTATGCAAGAGATGTACCCATCAACAGCGCAACTGACAGAACAAATATCCCTCATTAGGGCATGGTTTGAGCGGGACATTCCGCCATTGAAAGCGATAACGGAGCGCCTGCACGTGCATCAGATGAATTTGATGGAACAGACACAGAAAGATATGGCTTTGCGAATGGAGGAAGTGAATCGCTTGAGGACCCAACAAACGAATCTATCCCAATCGCTCGCCCCCGTCTGGGAGCGGCTCACCGCTCAGAATCAGGACCGTTGGCTCACCGCTGATGATCTGCGACAAATGCAGAACGATCTGACATCTCTGGCGGCCAAGATTGACGAGCATACGGGCAGACTCGACGGATACGTGGAGTCGCGGGAGGCAAAGGACCAACTACTCCACGACGACCTCACAACAAGCAGGAACAACTTGCACATGCAGCTTCACACCATTGCCGAAAAGCAAACGGAACTGGAGAAAATATGTTCTGAGCTTCAGACGGTCAATAACCTACCGGATCAAGTCCGAGCCCTAGCCGTGAAACAGGAGGAGCTGATGGAGAGTCTCAGCAACTTGCAGAATGACGATTGGAGAGATCAATCAAAGGACCTGGCCAAAAAGCAGGAAATCCTGGCAAGAAATTTCACTGAAAAGGAGAAGGGCTTGCAAGATCAGATCAGGGCTTTGGCTGATGAACAGAAAAGGTTACTTGAGCGTTTTTCCGATTCTCAGCAGGAAAACATCCGGAGCCAACTTACGTCATTGACTGAAGAACAGAAAACGTTGGCTGGGAGACTCGTCGAAACCCAAAAGGAACACGACCAGCTCATGGCTCTTGTTGAAGCTCAAGAAGACCTAGCAAAGAAACTTTGTGAGATCCAATCGAGCAATGAAGACGACTTGAAGGTGTTGAAAGCCTGTCCAGATGAGCTCAAAGCAGTGCTTGACCGCGTCTGCCAACTTGAGACCTCCACACTCGAGAAGTATCAGAGTGTTGTCGAAGAACATAAGCAACTCGAAGGCTCCACGTCGAGGAATCTTACAGGTCTAACTGAACGGGTTGATGGCCTAGTTAAATTGGTCGAGAGCAGCCAGCAACCACCACGACTGGAAGCACCTCCTCAGCAAGATGCCAATACTAGCGCAATGAAACATGAGGAAGAGGTGAACGAGCAGGATGCTGAGGTCGCCAGGTTTATGAGCATCGGTGAAACGACCCCAGCGCGAGCTTTAAAAGAGAAAAAGAGAAAACGGCCTATCGTATCTAATAATGCGTCCGACGAAGAGCGTTCTAGCTTATCCCGAGCTGAATCACCAACTTCCAATGCTGCGGGCTCTGCTGCGGGAGGAGACGCCGCGCTATCAACCGAAAGGAGGAACCGCAAAAAGAAACAGAAGAAGCGGAAGTTGCAGAAGAACAAAGGAGCGCAGGCAGCAGACAACGTCATAACGATTGACTGATAGGGGGTTGTGGGTGTATAGCTGAGGCTGACAGTTAACCCCCTGGAGGGAGTCTTTTGAAGCAGCACACATTACGAGATTACGAATGTTATGAATCAGTCGTTAGTCTGAAAACAAAAAGAAAAGTTGGTTTTCCGCTGGATATCCCCTGCTTATATTTCTTTTTTTTTTTTTATTTCCTTCCCATTCTGTCTTTGTGGTCCTGGGCGATGTACGCCCAGGCCTCTCTTACTTTCTTCTGTTCGATGCTTCTCATTTTTTTTTTTCTTTTTTCCTTTCAAAAGGGTCAAGGAGGCCAGTGGGGAAGAATGGGACCTGCACATAACCGAGAATGTACAAGTGAAGTCTGAGTCAGTTCTGTCTTGTCTGTCTATACATCCATACATTCATCAAACCAAGCATGACTGTAGCAGCAAATCAAGGAGCTTCCTGAAGAAACTTAAGAACAGCTATCAAGCAAGAGCATATTTGTCAGCAACCCGTTCTACTCAATCAGAACAGTAAGATCGAATACTAGCTACTCACCTTGCCTGAACCCCTCCGGATTCTCGGAAATCAACCAATGCCCCGCCTCCACATCCGCTATGCGGGCATTGGGGAAGAACTTCTTGATCGTCGGCACAGACTCATCGCTCACATATCTGCTCTTCGTGCCCCTCACAAACAGCGTAGGACCATCGTACGAGACAGATCCCGGCTCCCGGTACGGGAAATCAGCCATACCGGGGATAGCTTCGCCGAGGACGGAGAGCGGGACACGGAACTTCATGGTTTGGTCTTCTGTCGAGCGGACCAGGTTGGTGAGGAGGAATTGGCGGATGGGGAGGGACTGCATTAGATCCATTTTAGTCAATCTGAGCGAGTATTACTCGTTTACAGTAGTGTGCATCTCCTTGTAAAGTAAAGAAGCTGTTCTTAGTTGTACTGTACTCACCTGCTCATATCCCTTGAGAATCTCATCAGCTTCAGACTGCTTGGTCACATTTGCAGCCTCGACATGCTGCATGCCACGAACGTAGAGACCGAAGTCGCTCTTCAGGGGTGCATTCACGGGAGCGTTGTCGACCGGCACAAGGGCCGAGACTAGTTTGGGTGAATCAAGTGCAACTGTCATGGCGGCTTTAGCGCCCCTGTTATTATCCGTTAGAAGCGTTAGTTTAGCTTGATTGGTTGACAGCTTCCACTGTGATTTTGCAGGTATATGGTGAGAAAACAGAGACATATGTGGTATGGCATGACGTACATGGAGTGACCGATCAACACAGCTTTCTCTAGCTTCAGCTGCTGGAGGAATTTGATCACGTCTTCGGCCATGACGGAGTAGTTGTGTTCTTTTGCGTGGAAGGATTGGCCATGGTTGCGGAGGTCCTAGAGATCAAGATAGAATGCATCAACACATGCAATCATTATCTTGATTATAGTTTCTTTCATATATTACACACCACTGTGAAGATCTCACGCCTCAGATCACGTGCCAATGCTCTGTATGACAGTTAATGCCTTCTCATTTACCGAATGTTTGTCCTCTGGGACAATTGGATGAAGAGGTAAAAATACATACTTGCTAATACCGCGGTTATTCTGCTTCGAGCCAAAAAGTCCATGAAGGAAGATGATAGGACTCCGATCAATCACATCAGCTTTCTCGGGGCCAAACACCTGGTAGGACAGGTCTGTTCGGAGGCCTCGTGATGTGGAGAATAAGCGGGCGCCTTGAGCGGCGCTTCGGAGGGATGTACGGATTGGTTGGAGCATAATTATGAGTGACGATTGTGATTATGATGATGATGCTATCTGAAGAATGCGATTGATTTGAGGCTTCGTTGGATTTGTGCGGGCCTTATCTTGAGTTTGGTGCATTTAAGCATTGAAGATCAGCAGCTGCCTCGGGGATATGACTAAGCAGCTGGCAGGTGGTTTTTGCCGTTGTCCCGTCGGCTTAATGGGATTGTCATGCTTGGAGCAATATCCGGGTGGCTTGGCTTGACAGGGGTATATATGTCGGAGATGAATTGACGTTTGCTTTTGTTTAGGAGGTGGTTTTGTTTGTGCTGCGTTGTACTGCTGGCATTGAATTGATGATGGGGGATTCATGGGAGAGGATTGTAGGGGCTTGAGGAATTGCCAGGATCTTATCTGATCTCGGTTCAAATCTCCAGAATATATATCGATAACGACTAGTAGTACTATTTGCATCATCATTATTTTTTGCCCAGTCGCCCGAGCTCAAGTAGTATGGATTTTTGTTTACTCTTTGTCTTCGGATATAATTCGGAGTCTTTCTGCAATAGCCTACTACTTACGCTTAGGCCTCGAAATGATCGTACGATTCGAAAATAGCCGGGGAGATAAATCCGGACGAACTTACCTAGTGCCTACTGATGCCTGCGAAGAGGGATGAACACTATGTCGATTCTTGGGAAGTCGGAACAGCATTTGACGAAATCCGTTCCCCACACTGCATGCGCCAGCTTGACTTCGTTACTTCGACGTTGCAAGAGTTCAGCTGACGTTCACAGAAGGCTCTGAGACAGCTCGGTTGCACTACATCTATACTTGCCAGGCCTGAACGCACACTCTAGTGTAGATCTATATTCGTACATTAAACATTGAAAATCGTAAATCGTCTATTCCGGGAGCTTCATCGAAGTAAATGTATATACAAGACATAGATATCGTCGTCATATCCACCAGAATATATCCCCCGCTTATTCCTAGAATTGGTACACTGACACCTCATATTTAAGCGTCCAGAAGAGGAGGGACCTTCTCGCAGAGGTATTCAACAATGGCGTCGGGGCCGCGCTCGACCTGGAGACCCTCGGGGATAGCGTGCAGCTTGATGTCGGGCTTGATCGACCGGGCAATGGAGTGGATCTCGTTGGCCTGCTCGGCGGACCACATGGAGGCGCTGAACTGCAGAGGAAGTTAAACACGAGCCATCACGGCAGTAGACGCTTTACCCCGCATTGTAGAGAAGCTCAAATGAAGATGGAACTTACCAAGACATCGGGCATGTGCTGCTTGACCTTGGTCTCGACTTCCTCGATCTCTGTTCGCAAACGCTGTCAGTATCGCCCATCATGATGACCTGTATAAGGCCTTCAAAGCCACAGGCACTCACTCTCGCAGTTGTCAATGTGGATAATGGTGTAACGGTCCGAAAGGGCATCAGCAACCCGTCCGATGAGGCGCTTAGCTCTCTCGGGAGCGGTGTTGACAGTGACGAGCTTGAAAGGTCCCTTGGGGGCAGACATTGTGACAAATTTTGTGCAGAGGAGTTTTCTGAACGACTTGAATCAGACTCGACAATTGCGACACTGTTCGCTTTTAAACGGAGAGCATGCGATTTCGCAGTTCAACCGGCACAACAACCCGCGGGCGACATCCCCACGTTGTCGTGGGGAAGTGGGCTGTTTAGCGTATTCGCCGCCGGCTTTCGCCCGAGGCCCGGAGATCCAAAGCGTATGAAATCAAGTGGTGGAGGTGGAAGCCAGTGTTTGGTTCCTGCGATAGAAGTCGAATGCGGACTGGCTGCTGGGAAACGGATGGGTTCCCACCTCCCACTTTGATTCCCTCCCACCCCGCACGCCTGAGCTTCGCGGCCGGCCACCAGAACTGCTCCCCGCGACGATATCGGGGTAGAAATATCCCGTGCAAAGTATTTCAAAAGGAGATCGCCTCAATTGATCCCTGTTAGCCGTCTTGTATCTCTGTTGTCCATCTATTCCTCCTTTTTCTAAACAAAAACTCATCATGTCTAAGGTCGCATCTACCTTCTCGCGTATGTGGACACGACCTTGCTTCTGCAGCTCTGTTGCTAACGCAAACCAGGCCTCGTGCGCTTCATCCCCAAGTCGAACCCTTCCAAGGTTCTGATCGGTGAGCCCGTCGATGCCGCAGTGGATGTTGGATTGGCTGTCTACCAGGGCAAGGATGTCGCTGTGCACCCCTTCTCCGGGAGCTCCGTCCTCAACCCCGGCCAGAAGACCGACTCGACCGAGACCATTGAGCGCGTTCTTTCGCCTCTGGCGCAGAGCGAAGTCGGCTCCATCAGATGCATTGGATTGAACGTAGGTAAACGTTGACCACAGCATGGTCGCCTATCGGGTGAACAAGATACTGACCGATCGCGCAGTATGTCTCCCACGCCGCTGAGATGAAGCTGTCTATCCCCGATGTTCCCACTCTTTTCATGAAGCCCTCGACAGCTCTGTCTGACCCCTGGCCCGCCCCGACCATTCTGCCCAAGCTCACCCAGATCGACAACACGGGTGACTACGAGTCGGAGATGGTCATTGTGATTGGTCGCGATGCGAAGGATGTCAGCGAGGAGGAGGCCTTGGACTACGTGCTTGGATATACCGCGGCCAACGATATTTCTAGCCGCACCTACCAGATGAACCAGAGCCAATGGTGCTTCTCCAAGGGATTCGATACCTCCTGCCCGATCGGTATAGCTCGCCTCCATTACTAAAGTGATATTGCGTTTTGTGCTAATAAATGAAACTTCCAGGTCCTGTCCTCGTTTCCGCCGCCCAGATCCCCGATGCTAGCAAGTTCCACATTCGCGGATCGAAGAACGGCAAGGTCCTTCAGGACTGCCCCTTGACGTATGTCTTCTACATATTCTTTGATGGCGCGCATGAAGAAATAAAACTAACTAGCGACTCCGAACAGTGACCTGATCTTCAGCGTGCCCCAGCTCGTCAGCTTCCTGTCCCAGGGCACCACCCTGCCTGCCGGTACTATTATCCTCACCGGTACTCCCCCCGGTGTTGGCGCCGCCAAGAACCCCAAGGAGTTCTTCAAGCACGGTGACGAGTTCGCCGTTGAGCTGCAGCCTCATGTTGGCACCCTTATCACAAAGATTGAGAACCAGGCATGAACATGATAATGGTACTATGAGACGGTGGGGATTTACGGATTATGTTGAGACATACTACAAGAATAGCATAGAGATGTATATACTGTACGGATACCAATGAACAGGTTCATTGTTCCAATACATACGCGCATAAGCCACCTATGTTTGTATAAGCTGGGCGACATGCCCTATGATGCAAGGAGCCATCACATTGTCGCAATATTCCTCCAAGGATGACAACAAACTCAACAGAACGAGGGTGGGAGGCAAACCACCCACATCCACACCCCACGCTGACTAAAATCCCCACAAACAGCCACTTTCAAGCTTTTTACCCAGTACACGTGACACAGCACATGCATGGCAGCTGCTGCAGGCCGGAATAAGACAGGAAGCAAGGGAGAAGAACAAGGCAGCTAGCTGACAAGGAGGAAGAAATATGCCTGAAATCATCACGCCAGAGTTTTAAGAACCTCAGGCACTAAACTACTTAGCAATTCTAAATCACCTAGAAAAACCGTCCTGAAAGCAATTGCCATAATTCAAATAATAACTACGAAGTTAGTCCTCTTCACCGTGTAACTTCTTACCCATCCCTTCAATTCCATCACTCCATGGATGGATAAACGAAACCTGAACTGAAGAATCGAAACCACAGCCAAACCGGACCACGAATTGCCGATTCAACATAGCCCGCGTAGCCAAACACAATCAGTCAACATCTGCAGGAGAGGATAATACCTTATCCTATCGGAATAAATCTATTCCGCTACTAAGCCGAACGCTGCAAATGATCAGTCCGAACCGGAGTTTTGTGGTTAACTTCCGGAAGTAACCTTGCTGCATGCTTGTTCTGCATTCGAGACAGCTTGTAGATCAGTAGTATGATGAGAAGATGTACAAGTCTCTCTCTACACAAACAAGAAGAATAAAAAGCGGATTGAAATAAAAAAGTTGATAATAAGAAACCGCGGTAATCTTCATACTATGTACAATCAATCCCGTGCAAGTCTCCCGGAAACGAGTAGGTCGCGAACCGAAGGCCGTGAATTCTTCCCGAGAGTTGGCAGTCGGGCCAGCCGATCGGGCAGCCGCGCAACACTAACTGCACGGAGTAAGCGTGGCCTGACACTAGCAGCGCAGCAACACACCACTACCATCCGTATCAATTCCCCCTTCGCTTTGCCGATAGTATGGTTTGATGATATCGGACGGGCCATTTTTCGGGGCGAATCGTTTGGCAGCTCTGGAATAAAATCGCTGTGATCCATCGAAATGGTTGGCTACTAGACTAATTAAAATCTCAGGTCGAATTTTTCTTTGTCAAATGTGGGTTTAGTTCCATTCATCCATCCCTAGTATCTACCTCCGAGCTTTTCGGAGGGAGTATATAACTACGGCGGGACCTGGTAGGGATAAAGTCTTTATCCCTTGGGTCTGAAGGTTTCTTTTTTCTTTTTCCCCTTTCGCTTGAGGTCTTTTACTATACTTCTATACTATACTATACTCCTATTGCTAAATTTCTTTTACTTTATACTCAGTTCTTGTTCACTTCGATCAAGGATTGATTTATTCATTGTGTCTTTGTTTGCTTCGCTGCTGTGCGCTCTAATCGTTATGCGTCTATATACATACTCGCCATCTATATCTAACGTCTAGGAGTTCTTTCTAGGCTCGCCAAGTTCGTCTCCGAAAGCAACACGCCAAATCGTCTTCGAAACGAAAAACATACGCAAAGTTGGAATTGAAAGGAGGAAGAATGCAAACGATAATCAAAGGGGATTCGTGTCATCGATTTATTCTTCAATGGACGGACGCCAGCCTCGTCCTTGCCAGTGCACGACCATAGTCGGAATAATACTGACGCCCGCAACGAGCGCCGCACAAATGCCAGCACTTGGTGCTATACCAACGTTCGTGAACATGGATGGGAACCTGAACGATACCGATTAGCGCTTGCCATTTGTGACCAAGAAGAGATGCACACAATACTTACCAGAACGGACCGAGGAATCCCCAGATTTGTCGGACAAACGTGATGTATACTCCGACGCTGCCTGCTTCCTTGTGGTAACAGTCCACTGCATACGTGACAAGAACAGTGGTTACAATCTGATTGCCACCAGCGCAGATGGCGATGCCGACGACCGGCCTTATGTTCCAGTGACCCTCCGTCGACTCCTGGGTGCAGACAAGGAATACAATCAGGCCTACAATGCACAGAACAAAGCCGATGTAACTGAGCCACAGGCGGTGTTCGGGTTCTGGCTTGCGGCGGATTTTCTTTGCACGCAGATTCATCCAGCGATCCGACAACACACCACCAAGCTGCTCACCTAAGAGAGATCCGATGATAGGACCCAGGAACTGAAGTCCCAGCTGTTCAGCATTCAGATCGAACTTGGTCTGCAGCAGATTGGGGATCTCCACGGTCGTCATTACGTTGCCCAGACAGAACACCATGGCGTATGCGGCAGTGGGAATGGCAACACAAGGATGCGTGACCATGCCCAGGGGTCTGAAAAACTCCTTGAACGACAGGGGTGTAGGGTCAATGCGTCGGAGCTGAGCATACTCCCGTACCCAAGCGGGTTGCTCGGGGTTATGGTCGCCTCCAATATACCGGGTCTCCGGACCCAAAAAGAGATACAAGATGAACTGGACACCATTGATCTGTATGTTGGATTTCGGTCAGCGAAAGACTCTTCGTTGCACCAGTAATCCGATTGGGACCATGGGAACACCTACGATTGCCAAGATCCAGTAAATCCATTGGTAGCCCACCCGATATGTAACGAAGCCAAAGATGAAGGGCCCGCTGGGGATTCCCAGCGTAATCAATAGCGTCCATATACCCATGTACCGTGCTCGGTCCTTCTTGAACGTGGTCTCCATTACCACCGCACTTCCGATCGCTTCTGGCCATTAGCACTTATTGTCATGAGAGAATGGAAGTTGCATCTTACCTGAGGCAGGGGAAATGAAGAAAGCTTGCAAAGCCCGACAGACGGCTGTGGACGCATAACTAGTGCTTTTCGCACATCCTACGTTACAGACGAGACTGCAGATTAAGGAAAGGAGGAAGATAGGACGGCGTCCCCAGCGGTTGGACAACGGTTTCCAGAATATAGGTGCTACACCCAGCACTGCAATCTGGATGGAGGTCAAATAACTCGCGTCATTAATCGAAACATTGAACTCAGTCGCAATTCTGGTCTCGATGTCAGTAACCGAAAACAATACGAAGGCTCCAAGAGACCATACGTTTCATAAGCCGGGATGATTCCTGCAGCTGCAAAAGTGCCCATGCACGCATGAAACGCTACTAGGAGAAGATTTGCAATTTTCTAATCCGCGTGGGAAGACAAGGCCGTTAGCATGGTCCCTTGTCCACGAAAACTTTTACGCTCCACAGAAAGATATCCCAACAACACTCACCTTCCACGACGGCCAATTGTAAGGATCTGCAGGATCCATGCTGGGAATAGGATCGAGTTCCAGCGTTCCATGACGTTCCATCAAATAGTCACGGTGTGCCTTGGAAAGGCGAGAAGACACGATGTCGCCATATGTCGATGGGATGCCTGCTTCTGTACTCTCTACAAAGTCGACATCTTCCTTTGCAGGAGTCTGGGCATCCACGTCCGTCCGGGACGGATGCATCTCCATGGCCCCATGCATATCGTGAAAAGAAAAACCCTGAAGTGGTGGGCTTGTTGTGGCGATTCTTTCTGAGACTTAACGACACACTCAAGATATCTGAGAAATGGAGGTTCTCTCAAGAGCCTGAAATGGAAGGGGAAGAATGACAGAGAGAAGGAGGAGATGGGAGGAACCCAAAGTGATGCCTAAGAGGGAAGAGCCGTGCCTCCCTATGCAACTAATCGGTTCACACAAAATATTCCTAACCGGGGGGCAGAGGGTGGGTTCCACGCTCACTGGGGGATTGACCTATCACTGGGGGGCGTTGGTGGTACCCTTCCTGGGGGATGTTCAAACCTGGCAGTGACGAGTCTCGTGAGTCCCGCGTACTGTTGGGGCAACTCGTGGGGAAGATGCGGAGGATTCCCTACGGCACAGTCCAGTCACGAAAGCAATAATGGTCACCGTCACGGTGTTCTGTCATCGAGGATAGCGCAAAATCCGCCCATTGGCCGGACCAAGCCAAAGGGAGTGTATCGCCGCCAGAAGCAATATAGCCGAGGGCCCGACTACGGAGGACCTAGAGGATTTGGAATCCAGAATGGTTCTAGTAGCGACCCATTCGGCCATGTCGGCGCCGGGTTAACTCTTTGGAGTGGATGCGGCCCTTTCGGGGACGAGACATGGTAGACCAATGTTTCGCCTTCAAATCTCGGTTATTCCGCTGACCAGATTCGGCGCCAACTTTGCCGAGTTGAACAAAATACCGACTAAGCAGCCGGCGTCAAGCTATCTGCGGACGATAATTGCTCGGGCAGATCTCAGTGTGTGATGATGATGATCACCGTGTAACCAGGCCTTCATGTCTGCCTGGGGTGAGTGAACTATCAAACATTAGTATCTACCTATTACGCCATACAAGCTTCCTTATGCAGATGTAAGGGGCAAAACAAGCTGTGATTGATCAGTTTGTGGGAAAGAGTGTTTAGGACGCGTCTGCTACGGACTACAGTTGTGCTACTGCTAGTCAAGAACAGATGGGTGCAAATTACCCACACTACTCCGTAGATACGTAGACACTAGACACGGGGTCTGGAGTAAGGAGCGAGTCAGTGGAGTCAATAACGACCCAAGTCCTTTCTCTCCACTCTTTAGTCCATCTCCCAGAGCCGCTATCAAGTGCCGGGCGTGACACGTAAGGAACTTACAGACTTCAAGGTATTTACAAAGCAAATAACCCCGGCCGCCGTGTATCGATACGGTTCTGTGACGTCCACGTGCCAAGAGCCAAGGCAACAGCGTTGCCACCACTTTTTCTGCCCCACAACTCAGGCCGGGCTCCTCCTCTCCAATGTTGACAGTTCCCTCCTTCTCCACGAAGACCCCCTTCTATCCTCCCCCCCTTCCCCCCCCAGTCGGTATCTTATTTGGCTTATCCCTCGTTATCACCACTTTATCGTGGTGTCTGGCTAGCTGGCTGGCCCTTGCTTCGACTCTTGCTAGCTGGGTAACGTGGATGGGTTATGTGTCATTATTAGTGTTGAAATCAACTGGATCTAGATCTATCTATTTTTATGGCTCCCCTAGTCGCCATGCCACAAACCACCACATCATCCCCTACCACAACCACATCGGCGGTCAAGACACTGATCTGCCGCGTTTGCCAAAAGGGCTTTTCTAAGGCAGAACATTTGAGGGTAACTTGCCCCTAGTGCCAATCCCACGGTGTGGAGACATCGCTAATGCTGGCTTGTAGAGACATGAACGTTGTCGTAAGCCTACCGCCATTGTTGATTTCCTTTCCTTGAGCAGGAGTGATCGCCACTGCATTCTACCCTAGTAACTTCTGGGAGGTCATTGATGCAAGTCATGATGGCTAACTTGCCGCGCCTAAGATACGGGGTCGAAGCCATTCATCTGCAAAGAATGTCGGCGACCTTTTGCCCGTCAGGACGCTCTGACCCGCCACGAAAAGCTGCACACCCGCGCGGCCAACGCCAAACAAGCTCAAGTGCAGCAGTCATCCGTACACGTTCCTCCGCAGACGACATCTTTGGATGCTCTGCCTTGGGATGCGAGTCGTGCCCCAGCACCACCCATAGATTCTGCCGCAGCACCCAGTCAGGCATGGGAGACGTCCCAGGCTGAGCAGCATCCGAGTCTGCAGCATGCAGCCTCCGATCTCGACTTTGCCCTGATTTGGCCCGACTCAGAGGATTTATTCCAAAGTATCATGTCATCCGATGCAACCGACCAGTGGCAGATGCCCTTGGGTGCTCTGCCCTTCCCGCCTGTTGTGCAAGATGTCAATGGTATGAATTTTGGGTCACCGAATTCGTTCGACGATAGAGGGTCGTCAATAGGCACTATTCCCTCAGGTGGAAGCCACCAGGCCGTACGTGACGTTACTGAGATGGTGACGAGTTCGGTGAGTTTCCCTCAGGCTTCTTGGTCTTGCCACCCGTTACTGATCTTCTTAAAATTACTAGTCATCAAGTGTCACAGCTGCAGTCAAAGCGACATCGATAACATCAGTCTTCTTAGATGAATGTCTGCATATGTTCTTCGTGCGGTTTATCCCCACGTTTCCAGTACTACATCGAGCAACTTTCGTGTTCCGCGAGTGTACCCATCCTCTCCTTCTCAATGCTATGGCATTGGGGTCGTTATACCTGGGACCGAAAGATTCTGTAGCTAAGGGGGAGGCTCTATGGCGCTTAGCACATACTGCTATTGCAACATCTGTAAGTATGGTGACGCCCGCTCTGATACCGATATGCTTACATTCGTCTAGTGGCAATCGTTGATCACACACCGAGGCCCTTATGATGCCTGTAAGGGTGTACAACTCCTCATCACAGCTCTTCTTGGCCAGATATACGGTGCTCTGTCGAAGGTGAGTTGTCGTGTGACGTCTATGATTTCACCATCCCTAATCAGTTACCTCTTGTAGAACCGCGTTATCCGCACAACAAGTCAAGTCTTCCGCCCGCTCGGCTTCCTTTGGGCAAGACACTGTGGGATGCTGGATGCCGATCCCTTTCCAATTGAGAATGTCCCTTTTCCATCGGCGTCCAGCACAGAAAAGGAGTACAAGTGGCGCACATGGGCAGCCCGAGAGATTCAACAACGCGCGTTACTCGCATATCATATATTAGATGGCCTCGTTGCGCAGATGTCTGGTGATAGTGCATCGACCCGGCATGTTGCCAACCCTTTGCATCTTCCCAACAGTGAAGCTGCCTTCGATGCCGGTAATGTCGATGAATGGATCGCTGTCATGCGCACTCAGAAGGTGGAACAGCCATCCTTCCGGTTGGTGTTCCGTTCCCTCTTCCCTCCCATTGGAAGCTTTCGACCCCTAGACTTCCAATTTTCTGCCTTTGCATTACGCGTTGTCCTAGAAGGTCTACAGTCTCTTGTTTCGGATTCAGATGAAAGTGATCTTGCTGCCGTGGGGGTTCCCGGCCGCTCTGATGTCCGGAGAGCATTGGCTCAAGTACATGAAACTATTACCATGAGTATCCATCTATCTGCACCAGAGCGTCTTGAGGTTCTTCTGCGTTGGCATACTATATGTCTCGACACTATGATCAACTCCACGGTTCTTTGCAGGCATGTCTGTTCTCGCTATGACATCCCCCAACATGTTTCTGGGGGGTCTCGGGCTATCAAGCCTGGGTTCGACATGACCAAATGGGTCAATACTGAGGATGCGCGTCGTGCCTTGCTGCACGCTATTGCGATTCAAGATATTGTCGAACAACTCCCCCGAGGCAGGGCCCATGTTATCCATATGCCAAGCTCCTTATTCTCGGCCACGACGATATACGTTGTCTTCTCTCTTGCTGGTGTGGCAAATATTCATCTTCCACGTACGATTGTCTGGCAGGATGCCCTCCTTTCGCGCTCTGATCTGAACCTTGGATGCGAGAACATTCGCCCCTCGACTGGTTCTGAAACGCGACGCTTCGTCGAGGAGGGACGGACTGACTCACCTCCTGGCATGGGAGCGGTGCGCAATTTGTTGTATGAGATGAACTCGCTGCAGAAGTTGTTCCGCTGCATGTTCTCCCAGTGGGGCATTGCGTATGATATGGAGGAGATCATTGATCAGTGGATCACTCTCTGCCACTAGGTGGTATTTGATTCGCATGTACAGCGTGGCTTTTTCCTGTCTAGCATTTTTGGCGTCAGGTCCTGGAGACCATATGATCATATAGAGGCTTGGTTTGCGACTTGGGTCATGTATAGATAAATGAAGGCTTTACGTGGGAAGGAGTCTGGCCCAAACTTCCCTTAGAGACACCAGCATCCACACTAGAATTGTTCATAGGAGGCCTAGTTAGTCCACTGGACCATAACCGCGCTCAGTGTCCTACAGTTCCCAGTTGCCTGATCCGCCTGGCACCTAGTCCCCATAGACACCCACATCCCCATCGCTTGCCGCTGCCGTCCCCACGTCGACTCCCCACAGCACGACTTGTCTCTCAACTACTCCTTCCACAGCACTTCTTTTCTTGCAGCACCAATTCCCCTCTCTCCACAATCCCAGGCTTTAACGATCTTTGGCTCATGATCGACGCTTTCAGATTCTCATTGTTACGCTATGGTGCTATCCTACACGTCTCCCCATGGGGATATGCACTCCACCGTCCCACAAGCTGAGATGTTGCACGATGCCACTTAGTCTAGGAAGCTCAGGCGCTAGTACTGAACGTTCCGGTCCACTTCTCTCAGCGCCTGTTACTGTGCAGTAACCAAGTCAAGCAAGTTTGTTTCAGTTAGATGCCAGAATCCTTGCTAGTCTACCATGTATGCGTTCCCCCCTTCCTTCCCCCAATGTCCGATTCTTTCGAGCAGTCGAAAGATTGCAGACCTCACCTGTGTTACCCCTTAATTCCACCCAATATACTCAGAACTAGCCTGAGCCTTCCCTGTTCTGTTAATCTAAGACACTGACACTGACTTCTTCGCAATATTCAGAGCTGCCATTATTCGTTTCATATTGCCAATTCGTTTGCACACAATGTCCCAAAATCTGTTACGACTGACCACGGGCTTCTTGACCACAATCCTGGGGGCCTTGGAGTGCTGGTCGACGGCACTCCATACAAGCAGGTGTATGATTTGGCATCTCACCTGTGCGATTCCGCCAATGCATGCTTTCCGGACGGGCAGGGCTGCAGACGCATTTCGCTCTGCTGCAGGACTATGATTTCCCTCACCACAACGGAGAACAGTCCGTGTGCCATCAACGAAGGAGTCAAACATCCAGATATCAAATGGCGCAGATGGACAGGATACGCTACATCACGTTTCTCGTGCCCCGAATAATGTTGCACCTAGACTATATCTATGATATCGTTCGGAACACCTACAGTAAGATTGACACTCCGCAAATTCCCGATCCCCAACGAAGCTCCCGTTGTCTTTGGTACGTACTGTCCATGTATAAAGCTCGGGTGTAGACTGCCCAAACAATGCATCGTGCCAGACCCGAACACACCAACGATCTAGCAGTGGGATAGTAGGTTCTTGATCGACTTGTCCACGCAACAGGTCAAGGTGCGCGTTGGCACCCCACACGTATGATGCCAGGGACAAGTACCCTGCAGCATAGGTGATTTCGTCGTAAGAATTGGGCCTCGAGTCTGGAAGTTGGCCTAAGGCTGGCGATCATAGCTGCACGCACCGTACAGTGCATCCTCTTGGAGTGCCCGGGCGTGGCCCAAAGTATCAAATGCACATACCGATCAGCATACTCATTTATCCCGGTTGACTATCGTGTAAGATATTCACGGTTGGCATCTTGAGAGCTGACTGCTGCTTTTGTTGCATACCAGAAGCCATCCGCCAGCCGCTCACAGAGATATGCCTCGAATGAAGGGAATTTTGTTTGTTGAACTGGCCGGTCTTTGCGGGCTCTTGTTAGCAGAACACTGTTAAGGGCAGGCCCGGCCCAAGAGGCAAAAGGCTTGGAGCAACAATCGTAAGTTCCGCCAACAGCTTCTTGATCAGATTGCGACTGGAGCTCATTTATCATGCTCCAGCGAAGGATCGGGCCAGGTAGGCCGGTAGCCTGGCCTGGCCCTTTCATGATTGAGGAGACATAGAAGGTCGCCATACCCTTGATATAAGGCCCTAGATCTTCGTACCCAGGGGGAAATTGCACCCCAGGAGAATCACAGAGCGACGTCAGACCTTTGCGGAACGAGCTGTTCAAGTCCCCTTCAACACCAGCCACAGTCCTAGAGTCATTCATACCTGCCAGATCGAGGCTAAAGTGACGTGTTATTTCTGGGTAACATTACACAGCATAATTCTTCTAACCCTTACTTGTGAAGGATTTCACTACCCTCCCAGGGCCAAGTGCATCAACGGAGGGGAATAAAAAAGGTCCCGGAAGGGGAAAAGAAAGACACAAAGAGAGAGAGAGAGAGAAAGAATTTTAGTCCCAGGATGTATCCTCGCAGATGCTCGATCTCTCGACCCATGAGTAGTACTTACATACATACAAGTCAACCTTAAAATCACCTACCAAGCAATCCCCCTAATCAATTTCCACTTTAAATGGAGTATCATATGTAAGGCGTACCATCCTGCCACCTCTTCCATGCGGGAAACTTCTGTGACAATCATGGATGGTGACAATGCTAGCATACTACTATATAGGACGACTACATACAGATGATGTTAATCGATTGGAGAGATCTAGCAGAATACCGTTTACATGAAGTAAGGGAGGATGATTGGTGTGATACAGACGCAATCACATCCTGAAATAGTCAGGTGCTTTTGGGCCTATTGGGAGGGTGGTGAGATGTTTGCATGGGGCTGTTGTGGGGGTGGGGAGTGGGCAGTTGGGTTTATTACGTGGGACTCATTTCCGGGGATTGTGCTAGAGTAACCACAGTCACATCTCACTGTACAGAGGGGGTCAGTAGTTGGTCATTTCCATCTTTGGTGTTGCTAAGAAAGCATAATCCGAGTAAAACCAAGTTTTGTCCATTCTATTCATCCTATGCATGCTGTATGTGCAGTAATTAACAACATTAAAAACAAAGAAAAATGCAAATATGCTCACTCCAGTAAGGAAAATCAAACAATAACCGACATGAAGGCGTAATATCCGGGGCTCCGATGCAAAGGGTATCTCTAGGGCATTCTGCTGCTCATGAGAACAATGAAGATATGAGTCAATGATGATGATGATGCAAGCGGACAGAGCAACAAGGGGAGACAATAAGACGAGCAAATTCGAAACCAATAAGGACACAGAACCACCCATAAAGACGATGCGTAACAATCAATGTGCAAAAAACTCGCTAAATGCTGAATATGTGGTGAAATCAGTTCGGGTTTTGATCTTGAATTGCCGGTTCGTCCATTCGGATCAAAGCCTTTGCAACTGCCACTCCGACATCTTTGAAAAGATCGCGCATGATGGCTTCGCAGCTCCCAGGGGCGTCCTGCTGTTTTGCGCCCTGGGCCCGGAATCGAGCAGATAGCCGGTCGATCAGTTTGCCGAACGTGCTTTCGAAGTAAGACTCGACAAGCTTCCTTTTCAGGTGGGCGTTGTCAACGTGTTCCTCAGCGTAAGGACTGTCAGAAGGGTGGATCGCGGGGTCTACACGCATACGCTGAGCAGGACGCTCAGCAAAGGAATCGTCTAGTTCGCGAGGCCTTTTCGTCCCTTGTAAGGGATTGTTTAGTGCAAGAGAGGGCTGATGGGGTGGTTGAGACAAATAGGCCTCAGCCGGGTCCGAATTTCCATAGGGACCAAACTCAGGCTGCTCTTCGCCAACCTTAGTTTTCGGAGGCACCAATCGGCGCTCCCGCCGAACTTTCGAGCGAGACATCCAGTCCGCCAGAGGATCGACATACCCCGTCCATGTTCTCATGGATTCCATGTCCTCCAGCGGCGGAAGACTTTTCAGCCAGATCCAAACCCGCTCAATTTTTGTTGATGTCTGTACCAAGCCCTGCTCGGGGATCATCCGGACGGGCTCCAAGACCTGCGGAGGTTCTATTTTGGCGGGTAGCGCAGCGGACGCCACAAGCGGTGCTTTGATCGTCTCGGGCCGAGGCGTGTTGTATTTAGCCAACCAAGAAGTCAGTAGGTCCCAGACTTCAGCGTCAATGTCTACGCCCGGATACGGATCACCGTTCACAAATGCCTCCCAGTGGGCCTTTCGCTTCGAGATGTAGGTCTGGATACGTCGGCGACATGATTGCCACGAATAGCGACGGCCAGTTTGCAATTCGAGTTTGTTGGAGATCTTGATCCAGAAGGACTTCGGATGGCTGTGGGCATCGTCATCGTTCATGGAAGCCGCACATAAATTAACCAGGCACACCTGCTCGGGAACGCTGAGCTGTTTCCCCCGGCCGGTGAACGGAACGGTCAGTATCGGGAGTGAATCTATCGGGGTAGATTGATCCAACGAGGCCGACGGCTGGTGAATGGCGATGAGGGCTGCTTTGGAGGCAGGAGGAGAGGGGTGGTTTGGAGATTGCGGTGTGCTACCCCATTGATCATGGTCGGGCCGCATGGGATTGGGAGAGAATAGGGTGGTGGTAGCAGGGCGGTTCATGGCTCAATGGGCGGCGGAGTGGGGGTGCCGGATCCTCGTGGAAGCGAACGAAGAAGCCAGCAGCGCCCAGAAAGGCCTTTCACAGTAGAGGTAGGAGAGAGGGAGAGAGGGAGGGAGGGAGGGGAGAAGATATAGAAGGGAGGGAAGGCGAAAATGAAGGCGAAGATGCGGGCGAAAAAAGAGGCAAAACCCGCAAAAGGGAAGCGGAAGAGGAAGAGGAAGAGGGAAAAGGCGACGCCCGCACCGCGTCCGCGTCAGCCCACGTGATCGGCAGTTGGGTACGAACAATTCCCTGATTCCTGGCATGGCATGATGGCCGGTCGGGTTTTGCCCCCTTTCGTCCCCCTCTTGGCCTTTGATCAGACGAGCGGAAGTAGTATGGTTTTAAATGCTTCTATACAGGCAATTGCACCGGATTACTTATAAGCCCTGAATAGGAAAAATGGGGAATAAGAAGGATAAAAAAAGGAGAAGCACCAAAATGGTTAAAGCCGACGGAGTACTCTGGTCGGACCGCGTATCATATTACCGCATTGGGGGATCGCCTCGTGATCTGCCCTCGAGTCCATCTTGGGAGGGAAAAAAGGGAATAAAATAAAGAAAAAAAAAAGGCAAATTTCAAGCCCCATCAACTCCACACTCTTCTCTTTTCTTCCATCTCTTCGTCCTCTTTCTCCCTCACACTTACTCAGCTGCTATACACGTCTACCTCGGCTTGTTTCACACTCTAACCAACTGCTTAGTGCCTCTCCGCATTGATCTCCCTCCGGAAGGGTTATCCACCCGTTCCGCTCGACGGATCCGTTCAGCCGACGCGCTTCTATGCATTCATTCCAACTCATCGTGTTGAGAGCTATGAGCTATGCTGGATTGCCCTGGATTGCTTCGGCTCCGGCGGGCAGATCTTTCTTTCGCTACCCCCTGCCATGGAGAGGCTAGTGTTTAGTGCCCGGGTAATTAATTAATTGAGGTTCAGACTTCAGCCGATGATCTTCGTTAGTGCGTTGCGCGAACCCATGGCTGCCTCTCCGCCATGAGCCGTGATTTGTCAAATTCGCGTGCGGTTAAGGTGGTACATCTGGTACATGTGAACCTACCGTGAGTGCTTCGTCCATGTCATTCGGCCTGTGGGGTAATCCAGACTCCTCTGATCCCTTACGTTGGAGCAACGTTCAGGTCAAAAAGGCTCTCCCACCCCTCGTGCCTGTCCTCGCAAGCCAAGCATTGAAATTCTCCCCAAATTCCCTATTCCCCCTTATCACTCTCCGACTAGTCATTCTCCTCTATATACACCCCTACTTGGCGGCTATACGTGCACTCAAGCAAGGATGTCATCACGGGAACGACCCAACCTGCTGGATGTGGTTTCTTCTTTGTCCTCGGTACCGGGGACGCGGAACCAATATGCCGTGAAGATTACACGGGACTGGTGTACCCAACAGTACGTCTGTTTGACAGCCGCATCCTTGCTCCATCACTCGACGGGCTGAGTTGACCAGAGCAGCTCTGTCCTTGGGGGGTTCTCGACAGCGGTTATGCTGGCCGCCGGGCAAAGGTTCCTTGACCAGGAACTGGGCATCGGCCGATATCCCGACCCCGTTCATGCGTTCGTCCAGTTTCTACACATGGTTCATCCTGGCCCGTCGATTATCACTTGCACGCTCCTACGAGTGTCCAAGAAACAATCCGTCCTACAAGTTGAACTAGCACGTGCCCCTAAGCCGGGAGAGGACTCCGACTCCTATCCAACCACTACGCTCGGTATTTTCACGTACGGCGATCTTCGCAAAGAACAGGGCTTGACACAAGAGACGCGGCCGGTTATCACTCGACCACCCCCCGACCGGCTAACCGAATGCGTTACCATCGATGACCCCGTAGTCAATTCGACTCCTGTGACCGCGAAGATGAACTGGGTTGCGCCACGATCTTCACAAGGGCTTTGGGGCCACCGCCTTGGCGGCCACAACCGCGAGGTTTGGCTGTCCTTCCGCGACGGCTCCAAACTATCGGACGTGTTACATCTAGCATATCTTTCAGACCTGGTAAGCGGTTCTTCCCAGCCCTCTTCTTCTTCTACTTGTGCTAATATGCCGCGTGCGGTCAGCCCCTGCAGCCCCCAGCGACGCATATTCCAGATTTTTACGCTAAATATGCGATCTCCACCCTGTGTCTGTCGATCGAGTTCAAGAGGCGGCCCGACCCGTCCACCGACTGGGTCATGATCCGCTCCAACTCGAACAAGGTCTCCAATGGCCGATACGATGCTGCTTTGCAGCTACTCGACGAGAAGGGGAATCTTCTCGCCTTGAGCAATCATGTTGTGTTTACCTCGGACCTGAAGCCCCGGCCGGCTCGGTTGTGATGGAGTGGGGGCGTGGGTCTGCCGTAGTTCAGCTTAGCGTTGGTTTTATCGGTAACTGGAGTATGCGATAATCAAATCATAAGCGGAGTGTTTGATTCAAGGATAATGTGGATGTACATTGATTTCTTAGTCCAATGGCTTACCAGCGCAAATGGGCTATCTGGGACTACTAGTCCACCCTCGGTGAGGGATACACTTGGTTTTCACCCGTTCCTAACTTACTATCCATCCATACCAGTAGAGCATCAGATCTAATGATTATCTATGGTCAGCCCAGAGACTGTTCAGCTAAGTAGTTTCTGGACATACTGGGTTAAGTATTACAACTATACTACTTTACAACATTGTAGTATAGTATACCGTACCACTACAATCGTGAAATAAAGAAGGATCTGGCATCTTATCTTGGAATTTCTGAATAAGTCGATATGCTGTGGTATATACTTTTCGATTGTGAGTGTCTGTCGATGAGATACGTGACGATACGTACTAGTATCAAAACTTCGGGTCATAGTGCAGTGTGGTTTATTTTTACCTACTAATGAAAAGCATGTTCAAGTAGGTGTAAAGTAGGATAGTACTAGGACTGATTGGAGCAGCGACTGAACAACATAAATATTAAGTGTCTTGTGCTAACAGAGAAAATAATCTACTAGATATAAAGTGACTAGATACAGAAAGAGTATTGCCGGGCATGACTGAAAGACAACCGCCAGTAGAACAGCAGTTCTATAGTCGAAAGCAAAGAAAGACCAGACGATAGAATGAATATACGATGAAAGGAAGGGAGTTTCTTCCAAGATTGGCAGCAATATCTTAGCCTCAATTGTCATGCAACTTCTGCATATAAATCATCTATGTCATATCCTGAGCTGCTGCTTTGAGGGAAGCCACCTATGGTAGATAGGCCGAAAGTGGCGCTGCTTCTGCTGAAGATGTTTGATGTTGGTCTTGATGGAGTAGGGTTCGTTTCAGTACCGGGTGCTTCATTGGAGCTTAGGAAGCGACTGTGTTCGCGCTCTCGCTTGAACTTCGGTCCACCCCCATTGCTGATGCCAACACTGCCATAAGACGGAAAGGTCGACACAGAGTCATAAAAAATCTCAGCTTTACTCGTCGCAAGTGGCGGGGGCGAAGGGGCCATTTCGATAATCTCAACATCACTCCCGTCTGGAGCAGCTGTCATTGTTGAGATGTGCGCAGGCCTGAATTCCACTTTGACAGTAGGCTTGACATCAGTGTTCTCGTCAACGAGAACGTCATCCTCCAAGGAGATGGCGTCCATGATAGAAGTCCCCGCTCTGCTTGAACCCGCACCATTTCTGGTTGGCGTTTTTATGGCGGTCGTTTTGGGAGTAGATTTTCTTCGAGACGAGGATGAGGGAGGCTTTTGGATTCCATTGCGGCCCACTCGTGGGGTCCGGGGTGTAGGAGAGGATGTAATGGCAGTAGATGATTTTCGTCCTTTTGCAAGAGGGACATCTGCGATGCCTCGTTCGATGGCTTCCAGCCGAAGTTGTTCGGCGAGGGCATGGCATCTGCGCAAGCGGTTTTGTATGGCATCGTACGTAGCTTCTTGACCGAAGTATCTAGCCATAGCCTGATAGTCCAGCTGGGTGTGTGTAAGTAGGATGGAGCAATTGGGGATGAAGGGATTCTACCTTGAGGCTGGGATGGGCTACTATGAGAGCCGCAAAGAGACGGTCGGCCGACTCGGGCTGCTTCCAGTTAACCATATTGTCTGATTCAGGTGGTGAGAATTGTGTCGTGGAAATTGGATGCTAATGGCCAGAAATGAGAAAGTTAAGACGATTGGAGTAAGGTTCGCTTGTATAAAGCAAAGTTAATCAAGACTTGTAGAAATAATGCCTGAGAATGTGTTGAAGCAACAAACACTTCGAGTCTCCAGACAGGTAGTGAATGTCGAGACATGATGGCCACTCTTCGGACCACAGCTACTACTGTCAGTCAAGCAGAGGATCAAGCGACAGGTCACAAATGTCCACAGACTCTGAGATTAGTGACTTGACTTTTATTGAGCTGACAGGCCATGCTCGGCAGATTCTGGGGGAGGGAGAGTACCTCTCTCTCTCAACTTCTGTGGAAGACTGTAGTATTCCACTGAGCCAGTGGACAGGGATGAAAGGAGACTGAGTCGAGCTGAGAAAGAAGTTGATGTGTAGATTTTACACAAGCGGGGAAGAGAGGCCAACTGGTCGCACAGAATTCCCATTGCAACACAAAATCAGATCCATCATTTGGAACAGTCGATAGAACAGATTTTGCTCTGAAACAAGTCTGCGCCTGATCCACAGCCGGTTCTCGGGGAAATATTCGTGCAGCATCCGCTGCAGCCAGGGAGTACATGCAGGAACATCCACCGTGATGACAGGGATCAACCGTTTGGACTAACACCAGGCAAGAGATCTGCATCACCGATTCCAGCGTATCTACAGAATATTAGTGACACAGTGTGCATAGCATGCACTAGGTAGAACCCAACCACCATCTCTGAAGCAGCCAGAGGCTTCTTTACAGTAGACAGCAAGTAACACAGGGACTTATCGAGTGCTTGGTCAACGCCGCTTTGGCGTCGTTAGTCACTGACCAAAACATATCTATTCACTCTAGAGCTGTGAACGCGGGAAGATATGTATCTTCTCATACATTGAGCTGCTTTCCACTCCTTCCTTTTCTTGTAGTCTATCCTGTCTCTTATCTCGTCCTCCTCTTTCCCTGGGATTTCCTCTGTTTTACACACTCGCTCTATCTTTGTATTTCAGACTTACTACTACATCTTCTCTCTTCTACTTCTTCGAAATCTACCACAGCTTCTCGATACATACTTAGAATTTCACCTGGAAGAAATCACCATGAAGTGGACTCCTGAAAAAGATCAGCTTGTAAGCCTCCTCTTTACCTGTACAACAACACCACCACCACAATCTACACTACTACACTACCTACACACCCTCACCAACAGACAACACAAGACTACAAAACTAAAACACTAACCACATCCAGCTCCTCCTCAAAATTCTCGAAACCCACTCCCTCTCCGTGGACGCCAAACGCGTAGCCGAAGCATGGCGTAAGTCCCCTCTCCTCCCCCTTCTACCCCACCCCATCCACCTTCACCCAACACTTTCTAACTAATCACCAACATCCAGCAAAATCTCTCGGTCCTGACATGCCCACCCCCCGCGCCATCTCCGAGCGCCTCGTCCGCATGCGCAACACCGCACGCGAATCCAGCGGAATGGAAGGCCACTTCTCCATCGGGAAGGGATTGAAGACCGGAAGCCCAATGGCCAAATCAACCGCTAGTACTGCCGCTTCCAGCCCTGCTTCTGTTTCTACTCCGCAGAAGTTGCGCATTAGCAATGGGAGGAAAAGCGTACAGGGGAGTCATGGGTCTCCTTTGAAGAGAAAGCGCTGTGTTGATGATGACGATGATGATACCGAGGATGGAGATTGTACGCCTGTCCAGGTGAAGGGGGAGAAGAATGGGGTTCGGGCTAGCGGCAGTGATACTGAGACTGAAATTGGGGGGAAGACACCTACGAAGGCCGTGAAAGGGAAGGGAGTGAAGAAGGAGTCGGGCGTTAGGTCTGTTGCTCGGTTGAAGAAAGAGGTCATTGACCTGGATAGCGAGGCGGAGGTGGCCCCTGTCAAGAGAGTGCGGAAGGCTAGTGTGCTTGCGCCGGGAATGGTGGAGTGGGAGGATGAGGAGGATGGGGATGGGGATGGGGAGAGCTCGGCGAGTGAGTATGTGCCGGAGGCTGAGGGTAAGGGGGAGGCAAATAGGCAGGGAGCTGAGAGTGGTGAGGACTTTTACGATGGTGATCTGTATGAGGCTTAGATCGCAGTCTTTTCCAAGGAGTTGAGAAATTGAACTTCTGGTGGGCGGATGGATGGACTAGAAGAATAGCTTGCTTATGATCCTATGGGAATGCTACGACTTTCATGTCATGTACTTTAACTATCTTAATACGAAGGAATCTGCAAATGAAATGCTGCTCAGCTCATTGCAATAAACCGGATACTCCTTATCCTAAGGTACAAACTATCGACCAACTCACTTGCCATTCCTTCCATCCCAAGCATCCATCCAGCAAGAGAAACAAAGAAGAAACCGAAAGAAACAAATAACCACCGTCCATCCATCCATCCATCAACCGAGCTACTACAAAACCCGCAACCCAAACCCCCCAAATCAACCAAGCCAATTCAATCATCTACAAGCCGGCGATAAAGACAACAACAACAACAGAATCAAGCATCTTCCTCCTCACCAGTAGTAACAGCAGGAGTCTCAGCTTCAGCTCCCTCCTCACCATCACCAACAGAAGGAGTCTCAGGAACACCAGGATCCGAAAGAGTCTCATCATCATCATCACCATCACCACCCGATTCCTCATTCTTAACGACCACAGCAGGAGCAGCAGGAGTAGCCTTCTTAGCCCGCTTAACCTTTGGCTTCTTCGCAGCAGCCGGAGCAGTGGTACCACCACCACCAGCGACAGGATTCTTACGAGGCCGACCACGCTTTCTCTTCTCGGGAGTAGCAGGGGTCGGGGTCTCATTGCCCGGCGAAGTCATGGTGGTAAGAGTAGAAGTAGTAGCGGGACTAGCAGTCATTTCACCGGGGGTGCTAGTGGTTGAGACAGTGCCGACTTTATCTTTCAGGCGCTGGATGCGGTGCTGGACGGCGGAGACAGTGCAGCCTGTTTTTTGTTAGTAAATACTACTAAAGTACTATATATGTGTTTGTTGGTAATTGGTAGAAGAAGGGAGGGGGGACATACCGGGACCCATAAACTTGGCCAAAGCGTGCATGTCGAGTTTCACGCTGGTGGTGGTCAAGATGCCGACCAGGAGCTGAGTGAGGATGGTCATGTTAGTTTGTGTGTTTGTGTTGGATCTGGGAGAGGGTGGTTAAGGACGTACTCTGGCATCGGTGGTTTCGTTCCAGGTCATAGGCATTTTGTTGGTTTGGAGCAAATGGACTTGGGATTTCTTGTATTGTGTTAAGTAGATCAACGGAGAGAGGTGGATGGAGTAGGGTAAGAGGAAGAATAGGTAAGAAGTGTAGAGTAAGATAGGGTGAGGAAATGCGGAGGAGGAAGTATGAGAGTGGGAAGGAGAAAAAGAAGAGCAAGGGGATTGAGAGAGCTGAGGGAGTGTTTCTACTCTGGCGGGTTTGTGGGCTGAAGTGGGGGTGAGTCAGTTTGACATTTTCATTCACTGGGGTGATCACCAATTTTGAGTATCATGGTTTACTCCTAGGTCTGAGTTGAGTGTAAGGCTATCTTAGTGGGAGTTCTAGATCGGAATGCAATCAACTATGTTGTTGGTAATCATTACTATGGACATTGGTTGAGCCATGCGCTGTGGTATCATCAAGACATAATGAAAAAGAATGAGATCGGCAAAAGGAAGCCAGGCTTAGCTTGCCTTCTCAAAGATGAATTTGGTGTAATCCTTTGCATGATAGGAGGAAAAGTAGTCGTTATATCTCAGCTCCTCCCGGCTCTTCTGAGCCGTCTTTAAGTCGTCAAACTGTCGGAAGAGTCGACCGAGAGTCACATACAGCTCGCAGTATGCAAGTCTGCAGAGGTCAGTACAGCTCAGTTTCACAAGTGAGGTGACCTACGGCATCCCGATACATTGTCTAGACCCCTTGCCGAACGAGAACAAGTACTTCTCAAGTGCCTTGCCCTGTACAGGATCGGTCCATCGGCTTGGGTCAAATGTTTCCGACTGTGGGTAAAGATCTTCGTTGTGATGCATCGTCCACGAGCTCATGCTAACAACAGTCTAGACATACGTTAGCAGATTTGACTTGTAGTGTCCTGCCAATGCATACCCCAGGAGGAACATGATAGCCATTGAACTCAGCGCCGGAGTCAGGGACGACTCGAGGAAGTCTGCCAGGAACTCCACACGATAGCCTAGATGAAGTGAGCGAATGTTCCCGATTCCATCCGAAATTACATGCAATTACCTTAGAGCTTCCTTGATAACGGCAGTCTTCGAATGTTAGCTCTATGTCATTGCAATAGGAAAGTCAAGCATACCAGATAAGGCAATCTTTCCAACGCCACAAAATCTATCTGCTCATCTGGATCAGGGAACGCCTGTTTCAGCTCCTCTGTCAAGCACTTGTAGACTTCCGCATTTCGCACGATGTTGTAGGCAGCAATGGTCAGCGCATTTCCAGTTGTGTCTGCGGCTGCCGCCAGCATGATATAGGCCTCGTCTTCGAGCTCGTCCACCGTGGGCACCACATGACCTTCAGTAGCCTCTGGGTGAAGAAGTTGGTGAAAGATAGTCGTTCGGCTCCCTTTCTCCCCCCGGTCAACAGCATCCTTTACCTTCAATATTTGGCGACGAGAGCCCTAGAAGACGTTAGCCAAAGTAGACGAATCAAGACACACAACCCACCTCACGATGCAGCATCATCCTCGTCAAAGGCTCACTGGTCAACTTGGCCAACCACAGCGGCGTGCTGAGTGAAAGCCCCTGTATAGTCGGGAACTGCTGAAAGAACCAAAATGCCGGACCAAACCCCCGGATCATCTCAAAGAACTCCACCCCAAAGTTCTTCTTATCGAGAAAGCCGTAACAATTGCCAAACGCGTAGTCACTGATTACATCCACCGAGATCGCTCGAAAGGCATGATGGAGGTCAATACTGCCTGTTGCGCTGAACGACTCTCTCATGCGCTGGACCAATTTGTCTGCCTTGTCCTGCACAATATCTTCCAGCTCAAGCACCTTCTTGCGCGAAAAGAAGGGGTTCAAGGCCGATCGCTTGACTCGATGTACATCGGGGCTTGGAGCCGTAAAGGTCGCCTTGTGGGTACCAAACGCGCCATAAAACTGGGGGTCCTTCCCATACCGTGACCCGATGTAGTAGATCTTCTCGCAATTTTCCGGGTCGCTTAGGTGGATCTCGTCAGGTGTGATGCGGACAACGGGGCCTAAGCTGCTTAAGTACGGCTGCCAAAGGAGAGAATCAACCATATCACATGACACAACAGACATACCATATTGCTCATGCAGCTTTTGAACCTGAAGATAGAAGGATCCACCGTGCATATTGTACCAGAAGGCATACAGATGCGTGGCCCGGGCAAGGAGTGGGCCCGGTAGATGGGCCAGGGGGTGGAAGAACAGTCGATACCCGATCGTCCAGATACATCGCAGGATGAGCACGATGGACAGGACGGACACGGTGAGTGACAATACATGAATTGAGATCATGGCGGGCAGATGGCCTGGATCACGCCTCGCGGAAGACTCTGGAGAGGAGAAAGGTGGACACCCCTGTCAGCGAGACATCCCCACTGCTTTAAATGGAGGATGCCGGGGGAGAAGCAACTCTATTACAGTCCATGCCACACGAGTCTTACCAAAGACTGAATAATAATGGCAATCATCAGAGGGTCCTGCCTCATGGGGAATTGAACGAGCAGACCCCGCAAGGGGGACTAGCCTGGAAGGGAATGGGTGAGCAGACAGTTGGGATCAAAAGACGAGCAAGACACACTACTAAAATGACGGCTTTCAAGTCATGCGCTGTTCAGGCCTCGGTGACAGACTTCGCTGGGGCAGGTCTAAGCATCCTGACGCGCCTCGGACCCATCCGGTGCGAGAAACAGGCTCATTAGCAGCATAAGTTCGGCATACGGAGTACATGAGGTAGGGACAACAGGTCATAGATAGTCCTCCAGTTGCCTTCTGCAATGCAGCCAGCCAAAAAAAAGCAACGGACCCAGTGGTCTGGTCCGAATTCTCGGCTGCAGAATTGCAGAATCTCCCGGAGACAGGGTCAGTCTAGGTTCTTGGCGAGGGATTGACATTCTTCAGACCTGTCATGGGCCGAGCAATCCCAAGGTCCCATTTCGAATGATTCTGTGGACGCTTCGATCGGCCGTTACTGTTAACGGCCGAATTTTAGTCGAATGAGCGGCGTGTGCGACCAGAGCCCGTGGTCCAGGTGGCCGGGCCTGACCCACGGCGAGTGATGAGAAGACGCGAATGGTAGACGGACTGGGGCATTCAGCAAGAGTATTGGGGACACTGTGAGTCTGTGACACACAAAGTACAATGGAAACCGGCCGGGCGGGTCGGAGGTCACTCCGCGTCCCGGTTCTCTCCCCCAAAGTCCCCAATCGACGTGCCATGACTGGTCAATGGGACTATTTCCGGGTGGAGCTGGAATTTAATTCTGTGATTGTGCGGACCTTCAAGAAGACGATCGTCGTCTGACCATCCCCAGGACGTCAATGCCCCTACTGTGTATGGTTGCAGGTGTGCAGAAAAGAGAGAAGGCCGGTCGATAGGATGCACAAGGCGACCGGTCAGGCAGACCATGAGAAACGAGGCCACCTTACTAAAGACTGCTCTACTCGGGGGGGGGGGAAATATCATCATCATCATCATCATCATTATCGCGCTCAATCCCATCATCGTAAGACAATGGTTAGCATTTCCGTGCAACCCAAGGTATTGTCCGACACCTGTGCCAAACCATAAATCATTGGATGTTCCCCCCAGCTACACCGGCTGCCGTCATCCCCCGGTCGCCTCCACCATCCATGCTCCCGACGGCCAATGGAAGAAGCGTATAACGCATCTTCAGCAGGACACTAACTCACAAATCCACACTAAACCCAAGCATTCCCGGCCGCCCCGACCTTTCATGACGGGGGATCTCGAGCCCCGATTGGCACCTCTGCCAGGCTAGTCCTGTCTGCTTGCAGTAGTCTCCTGCGCACTGCATTTTCGTCGGTTCTTATTCGAGTCAGCCGTGCCGCAGTGCACTTCGTTACCAAAGTCTAACTAATAGGCACTGGTAGGCTTTTGTCCATACACCCCGACCCTGTTGTAACCCAAAGGTGAACCCGTCCTAAGTTAGCTTCGTGCTCGTCCAGTCCAGAAGGTTAAACACGACAATGTCTTACACGTTGAAGTAGGCGTGAGTATTCGGATCACGGAGGCCTTTTCGCATCTGGGCCAAGAACACCTGCACTTCGGCGTAGCTCCACTAAATTCAGTAAGGATTGCCCCGTCAGCCCGTGTCCGACTGGCTGCTGCCAAGAGTGGGTGGTGCGCAACACAGATACGAGGAATAACGCTCTCAGACACCCCAAAAAAAGAAAGCATGCTCAATTCCTTCATCGTCGAATTGTGAATGGAGAAAAGGTGGACTTACTCCCATGACTCGGGTCAGCAGCGCCATGGCCCATCCCTCAATGCCCTGCTCACAATGGACCAAGTTCCACATGCCGAGCTTCTTCAGCCTTTTATCTCGACTCCACTGACCGACAGGCAACTTGAATCGCTGTTCGGTCACGTTGTGAAAGCCAACCTGCTGCATGTAGCCCTTTGCAAGATCGGCAATGCGAAAGGTCTTGCCAAACTTCTCGCCCGCTTCAATAAATGTCTTCGACCAGATCGCTAGAACGTGGTCGTCTGTCACCGTGCCGTCGTCCGATTGAAATTGTATGGACATCTCCAGTTGGTCAACCCAGCCCCCAGGCCGCAAGCGACTTAGAAGCGATTAGAGTCGAAGTGTGCAACAGGGGATCTCGCTGGGGAGCTCACCTAAGAACGTTCTGATAGAATGCGGGCCAGTCCGCGATCGCGCCATACAGCGCACGAACGTGGATTAAATCGAAATGGTTCTCCGGATAGACCCAGTCTTCCGTCGCGTCATCGATCTCAAACTGTAGATTGG
Source organism: Aspergillus brasiliensis CBS 101740 (assembly GCF_001889945.1). Taxonomy (NCBI): domain Eukaryota; kingdom Fungi; phylum Ascomycota; class Eurotiomycetes; order Eurotiales; family Aspergillaceae; genus Aspergillus; species Aspergillus brasiliensis. Next base: position 2,177,583 of record NW_027137444.1, on the reverse strand, counting down.
GTGGTACAAAACCGGGTTGTATGGGTGACAGATCGGTACCAATGACTTGCGCTGAAGGATATTCATCCGCAAAATCGCTGCTCTCAAGCTGGTCAGGGATTTGCTGATCTTAGCAGTCTGCCACGGATTTTTCCACTCACATAGCCCAGATGCCAGTGCCAGTGCCAACATCCAGCGCCCTCTATCAAGTCCAGAGATTAGCGTTTCTCTAACTTCAATTGCCGTGTTGTCTTGCAGTATACATACCTGTATGTTATCGCTGATCGGGGCGAGTAGTAGTTTACCATCAAGAAGCAATGTGAACATATGATGACTGATACCGAGTCAGTTATCTTGTTACCCAAGGGGGTTTCTCAGGGAACGTACGCAATGTCTAGTTGCTCATTTTGCATTTCGTCATTAGGACCCCTGCGATTTGATAAGCGTAATGCACATAACAAAGCTACTGAGTGACATGACAATACCAGTAAGCCCCTTCTTTGTAGGAGTGGTAACGTCGTCCATTCTCGAAACGATATGAGGTAATTTCAGAGTTCAGCGACGTTGTATCGCTCGCGCTAAGTACTGTAAGTATGATGGGTCAATGGTGAGGATGATCACTAAACTTACAAATCCTCTGCATAGTCCGAGAATTCCTCCTCCGGCTCTGCTGCATCGTCCTGATGAAACTCAAGTCAGCCAGCAACTGGAGGAAGCAAAAGGTCGGCAAACAGTGGTAATCAGCGTACTGAGTCCGAAGATTCACCATCATGCTGCACTGCTATAGGCGCAGCGCTCTGGGATACGTTTTGTGGAGCCGAAGCCCAAGATGAGGTGGGTTGTGGGGGGTCATTAGCGGTAGCCCCTTGGATGTTTGGGGTGGAAGAAGATTCCGCCATGGGGTCGAATTTTCGGGGGGGTAATTCGAAGCGAAGTTTAGGGGATAACGGCTGGGAAAGATCCCTAGGGTTAATATGGGGCAAACTCAAGCAATTCAGGTCGTGTGTATCGAGAGAGATGGATGACGTCCGATCGGAGTCGAACTTTTTGATTCCTTCGCTGTCAGAGTCGTTCCTTTTTAAAGAGAGGGGGCTTCCCGCTTCCCGATTCGTGGCGAGCTGCAACTAGCTGAGGTGGTACTATTTGATTACACTACCACTTCTGGTGCTAGCCTTGGAGATAGTCGTCACGATAGTAGCTCCAGCCTATTTGGTCCCTAGCAAGGGATGATCGATTTTCGCCACTCGTATCTTGTCAGCGGGCATCGAATGCAGATAAGATGCAGGCAAAACGGAAGACTGAGTTTCGAGGCCTTCACACGTTTCGACGGTTATCGAATGCACGCGTGGGTGGAGACTTGCAGTGGGCTGAGCGAAGGACTTTCGCGGCTTACTGTGGACGCCCAACTGCACACGATTCAGAAAATTCTCTGTACTTCCGGAAGCCCTCGGTGATGCATGAACAACGATGCAAAGGATCTCTTTTTCGCTTAGCGCATGGGTCAGCCCCCACTTGATGTTGGTGATTGGCAACTTGTAAGCGTCTAGACAGTACTTACTCCCTGAAATCTCTCGTTCATAACTTGACTCATGCTAAAGATACTCTGTATAAAGAAAAGTACTTTCTGGAAGTGCCTGAATAACTTGTCTTACCGACTAATACAGACAACAAAGGACCTGTCGGCCAATGACCACCTACTACTCCGTACCAACTAGATACATAAGAGATTCCTGGAGTACTCAATACTCATAGTCCTACGTACGGAGTACTTACTCATCGAATCAATATAGTATAGATACAAAATCTTGATTTTAAAGTGCGGTGCGAAAGCTTCGGAGACACGCGGGTATGGCCCGTGCATGAAACCGGCCACTACTTGATGCTTGCTAATTTATATACTACTACAGGCCATGAATTGGTTGGAAGTACAGAAGAAACCGTCCAGAACCATGGCAATCTACTTAGTGGTTTGAATGGTAGTCATGTGTTCAAGATCAATCCTAGCATGGGCACGTTCAACGGAGGGATTCCCTCCATAGGTTGCTGATTTCTGATCTCCGTTTGCACCTTGACAACGCTCCTCCGAGGACGTATCCTCGAAAAAGTATCTGACATTTACAATCCTGTTATCTACTTATCTCTGAAAGGCTTACAGAAACAGCCGCTGTCTTTTGTCCAGCTTCCATGTGCTATCACAAATAATTGCTTTTGTCCAATATTGACGATTCTCTTGGACGTATCCTCCCGCGGCACAGTGCATATGATCCCTGTTTTCTTTCGCAGTCGGAAGCCTCACCCGCATCCTAGTCGGGTCTCCTTTTCCCAGCTCCTTTCGCCCCTGAAATACTTCAAAGACGCCAGTGCCACAAGAAACGTGAACATACTTGCAATCATCTACCCTTATTCCTTCCACGTTACTCTATCTGGCATATGTGTCAAACATGCAGCTACGGATGTGTCCTGACGATGTGGCCTGGGAACAAGCCGAGGAAACATCAGACAATTGGCTCACACAGTTCCTTGACAATGACATCTTGAAGCCGATCGGGTATTTCATGCTTGATCACAACGGAGGCCGGGGCACCGATTTTGGCATACTCAAAAAAGGTTCCTATAACATCTCATTGCGGCTAAAGGATGAACATGAAGCCACAGTTATCCGCCTATCGCAGCCCGGAGCGGTCTTTTTCCCTGAAGAAAAGTTGAGAATGAAGTTGCTACAATGCGATTTCTCACAGATAGAACATCGATACCTATTCCGTTCGTCTATCGCTCGGGAACAAAGAAAGAGTGTCCCCTCAAACTGAGTCCGGTTATCATGATGGATTACATCGAACATGAAACAAAAATGTACAACGCTCTTAATACCCCTGGATGCCCTATAGAAGAGCGCGGGGTCCTGGATCCGGCTATCAGCGAAGATAGACTCAAGATGCTCTATGGGGAGATGGCGGGGATTCTACTCCAGCTATCCATTCCCTCTTTACCTCGGATAGGATCCCTTAGTCAGATCGATGACTTCACCTGGGAAGTAACACGCCGGCCTTTGTCCATGAACATGAACGAACTTGTCCGAGTGGGGAGTCTACCACGGTCCAAGCTTCCTGATCTACATACTACCTTCACTACCACTTCGTCTTATATAGAAGCCCTCGCGGATCTCAATATTGAGCACCTCGTTCACCAGCGGAATGACTCCGTAGAATCCGCAGATGACTGCCGACGGAAATTCGTGGCAAGGAAGCTATTTCATAAGCTTGCGAGAGACAAGCGCCTCACCAATCCTGTGCTCGAGAAAGGGCCCTTTAAAATCTGGTGTGATGATTTACGCCCGGCGAATGTGCTCCTTCACGGTGATTTGAAACTTGCTGGAGTGGTAGATTGGGAGTTTACATACGCGGCACCTGCTGAGTTTACTTATGCGCCTCCTTGGTGGTTGCTTATAGAGAAGCCCGAATACTGGTCCAATGGCCTTGAGGACTGGGCCAGAACGTTTGATTATCGACTGAAAACATTCCTTGAGGTGATGAAGAATCATGAAGATGATGCGATTCAAAAGGGTCGGTTGAAGGAAGACCAACGACTCTCGTATCACATGCGCCAGAGCTGGGAGAGTGGGGAATTTTGGGTAGTGTATGCGGTAATGCATAGTTTTGCCTTTGATTCAATCTACTGGCAGAAGATAGACCCACGATTTTTCGGACCTACAACGAACCCTGAAGAAGCATGGAAAGTGAGGCTTGATCTGCTGGATAATCAGGAAAAGAATGAGATGGAGCAATTGGTCGCTCAGAAGCTGCAAGAAATGGAGACCAGACATCTAGCATGGGACCCGGATGAATATACTCTGGCTTTTCATCGGAACTTAGAAGAACGAAAGAAAACCGTGAATGATGGAGGAGTGGAAACGACTGGCAGATAGAGTCCATCATATTGATAACAACGGTTCTCGATTGTCGAAAAATGAAGGAATAAAAGGTCAGAAAAGAACAGACTAAAATTGGGGACCGCAATGGGTTGGAAGGTATCCATATCTCGACTTCGCGTTGAGCGAGTTCTAGCGCCATGGTACATTGTGCGGATACGCTTCTTTATAGAACATAGAAACCAAAGTACTACTAGTAGTACTACCATCTATATATACCATCATCATATACTTTATGGCGTCCTCATTCATTCAACTACTAGTACTATTTGCTTTAGCAGTATTGTTTTGATTGCTGTTATTATCATCACTTGAAGAAGATACATTAGCAATAGTATATATTTACTACTACTACTACTACTACTAACACTACTAACTATGCCAACGAATATAGGCACTGTGTCATGATGGCAAGTTCATGGTCTCTCATGTAGTACATAAGCTCAAGCAAGTTTCAGGATTAGTACACGTCATTATAATAATCATTACTAATGCGCTTATTTATTGCTGATTGCGCTGTCTTTGCTTTTTCTTTTTCTTTCTTATCATAAAGAACCCGTTACTGAAGAATGATGTTGAATTATTCCTGTTCCACTGCGGCACAAACAGATAGCAACCTAGCTACTCATAATTCCACCATCTAGAGACCAAAAAAAAAAAAAAAGCCCTGTGTTAGTCTTTTGTATCTATACATGAGCACCATATTAGCTGCTGTTCAATTCATCCCCCCACTACCTTCTCTCAACCTTTCCCACAAACTTGGCAGAAGGTTAATGGGAGGGGAAAGCAACTGCTGACGTTGACAGTTGCGCAACGGGCGGGAGTATCCCCGCTTCACATACAGACATATGTAGAATGGTCATGGGTGGGAGGAAGGGATGGATGAAAACAGGGATGTAGCAAACAAATTAGATGCATGATGCTGTGCATGATGCTGTGCTTGACAATGGGAGGATAGAAAATCCAGACGGAGAGTCTGGCGTGCAACAGTTCGGCTTCTTGCATATGGAAATTCGCGTCTTAGCTGGTACCGGTCCGAAGTTGCTGAATTGCCGTTGATTAGTTCGGTAGCTCTCTGCTGAAGGGATCGATGTAGGATGTCATTGAAGACTACTATTTCTATCATGAGACTTCTTGTGGCTGACGGGAAACGAAAGAACCATGGTTGAGGGTGCGGAAGGGCGGGCCCGCTCGTTGGGCCGAACCTTCTTCTTAATTACATCAAGCTTACTGGCGGCATTGTTACGAAAGAGAAGTTTGCTTGGTGATGGTTGTGCTCCCATTAGTACAATTTGAAGTCAGTCTTGTTAATAACTCATGGAGTATCTCCGTTGTCCCTCTCTACAGTGTGTTTCGAGGTGGCTTAACTTCACGAGTACTCCGTAGACCTCAGACTCGGTCGCTTCCAAGAAAGCTGTTAGTTAACGGTTTTTCTGGTGATGATGATGATGGCTCTACGACTCTCATTACGAAAGGCATCAGCATTATACTTGCAAAATGACAACGCCAGTGTAGGTTCTGCTTAACGGAAGGCAATACTTATCATGGCCAAGACTGTAAGGATATTGGTAGCAGCCCTCGTAAGGAACGCCATACGTACTATCAGCATCCAGTCCATTTACCTACCGTTTTGTCCGCTGTTACGGCAGCTCCTATTGATGGCTGTGCGGTATTGGAAAGGAGCGACCGGACTAGCCAGAACCCGAGAGCTCTTGCCGTACTCCGTGTTTTGTCTGAAAAGAAAAGCCGCACAGAAGAGGACACTTCGACAATGATCATCATCCATCGCTCACTCTGTCCAGATGCGTTAGCTCGCAGTCAGATAACTATGCGGCTGCGCTATAAGCTAGATAGTCAAGCTGTCTGCGGGACAAACGTAAGCCAACAGAGATCGAAACCACTTTTGGCTGGATCGCTTGCAAAGCGCATGTCCCATGTCACAGATCGAGATTGGATTCGGTGTAAGCAGTAGCACAAAGCAAAGCGGGCATTCCGATGCAAGGAAAGGCCAGACAAAACGATAAGGCCACGCAAGAGGGGTAGAGCATCAGGCGGCTACTGTGGAAATCGTTTCGCCCCATGAACACCGCGCCAAGAGGATTCGCCTGGTCAAACAATCTCCATAGCGGGGTGTCTCTGGGATAAGCCACATCGTGACACCACCAAGCTTCAACCTGGTGGTGGCAGAGCGCTGCCAACCAACGGTATCCCATTCCCCAAACACAATTCCGTACTTCCCCGAGTTTCTTTTTGCCTGAGGCACTCAGCCCTGTCAGGGGCATCTCCAACCTTCTCGGCCAGCAAGACAGCCACCCCCGCCCGGAATCGATCAGTTTAGAAACCAACTGTTGTCAATCAGCCTTATGTCATGATCTCGGCTCTGTTTCACTTGCCAAGGGATTATCCCGTGGGGCGTGACTGCGCCCAGTGGATGTCAGCCCAACAGAAGCCGCCCATAGATGCATCTGCGACCAGCTGGATCCAGCACCAGCCGCAAATGCTCATCGACGACAAGCATGTCGCCATTCCTTTTACAACGCACGGCGGGCCATGACATGCACCAAGCGCCATACCAAGACTGCTGCCTAGGACGATAGGACAACGGACGACTAACAATGGAGATGGAGCCCGGTCTGTGGCTGAGATGAAGGGGGAGGGGGACCCTTTCAGGGTCCACCGCTGACCTGTCCGCCAAGAAGCCTCATTGAGCACGCGGAGTGGGGGAAAGACTGGCCCCAGAGACCACCATGAAACAATAATTGTTCTTCCTATGGAGCAATCAGCCACAATAGTGGGCATTTTGGCGCCGGTTTGGGGCTAGAAACGGTGAACGGTCAAATCACCATTCATGGTCCTTCACTCCATACTGCGGGTTAGTTGCATTGCATTCCCCTAACCCAGGAGCCCCCCCACGAAAATAGCCTACGTACTACCTACCTACCAGAATGGTCAACAATCAATTAATCAATGAATTGCTTAAGCCACTGGCAAATGATCTGTGGCCAAGTGTATGATATCCATGCTCAGGATCTCTTGGTGAATGCGAAGAGCCGACTCCACTGATGCTCGAACGAGGTATATAAACCCCCCTTCCATCCCAGCTTCTTCCTCTCCTCCATCATCAACCAAACAAACCACAACCACAAAGCAACTCCAATCTCATTACACGTTCATCTTCCATCAACTCCCTCATCTCCCTCACAACCCTATTCACAATGAGCTTCTTCCGTACCGCCGAGGACATCCGCGTCGACGACGGCCACATCCTGGTCGCCAGAGTTGCCAACGAGGCGGGAGAGATGGTGGAGTCTTCCTTTGATCTTAACTCGTGCATCGGAAACGATGAGGGTATGTAACATGTCACCAGAATGCGTTCTGGTAGCCACCTTCTCTATTGCTAAGCTCACCACTTGTACTCAACAGGTCGCTTCCAGTGGGGCGGAAATGACTTCTCCGGCAGCGCCGAGGACATCCGCTTCGCTATTGAGGGAGACGACAACGTCCCCGTTCTGAGAGCCAGACTCCTCAACTCCGACGGCGAGGCCTTTGACGCTGATGTCAACCTGGCCGAGCACGTCACCAACAGGGACGGTGTCCTGGAGTACCAGGAGGAGTCTCTGTTGTAAGGGTGGGGTGTATCGTTGAGGATATCATGACGGACAGTTTATCATGTCTTGATAAGTTTATGTGGAACTAATTGAAATACCATTCCGTTTGAGACAAGTAGCACTACTCTATCCCAAATTGACTTGCTGTAGTCCTACCGCTTGCTTCGGTTGGTTATTTTGAATTCTAGTATCGTTAGGATTGTCTGCATAAGATACAGATTAGAAATCGTGCATCGGTAAAGATTGCGAAACAGCCAACGCCGTAAAAGAAACCCCCCCCCCCCCCCCCCCCCCCAAACTCTGACCAGGAAATAAACCTTTTATCGATCCCCAACACCTTGACCAAATTACCCAGTGTGTATCATGTGAGATCGAACGAAATAGACTAGATGAAAGAGAAAGTACACGACTGCGGGCCACAGGGGTAAGACTACCACGCATGTCTCCCATCATTAACTTCCAGGTCATTCCCGTTCCAGTCCTCATCGCCACTAAGCTCCTCATCAAGAAAATCTCCCTCGTTGTATTGTGTCTCGGACGGCCGCTGATTGTCGATGCGGATCATCACCACATCACACATGCCTTGTCTCGCAGTCAACGGTATGTCGCTAGCCTGCCGAGATGCTTGCTTCTCTCCCTTCTCAGTTTCATCATCCCCGGTCTCGGAGAATTTCCTCAGAGCAAGGCGCGCGCTCTTCCGTTTGGATGGCGTGGAGAGTCCGCTATGTTGAGTATCAGAGTGCGTATGACTCTCCTCTGCATGTGTATTACGACTTTGATGGGTTATATCTGGTGGTGGTCCGGTGCGAGGGATAGAACAGAGACTCGGGTCCGGGGGTGGGCTTCGTCGCAAGAACGTCTTCTCCAACTTCCCGATCCATTTCTCTCGAAAGGACGCACGATCCCGCCAGCCAATCTTGAGGATTGCACTGATTACAAGTCGTCGCAAATTTCGCAGCTCAGACGCCGCATCGATGAGCGTCCGAAAGAAGACCTCGGCTGTCGTATCGTCCCATTTGCGCAATTGAATCAACTCAATGTCTTGCAGCGTGGATGGCCAGGTTGGAACCCCAGTGGACAGGTCAAGAAGGGTCTGAAAGTGGGGCTCAACATCATGATAGCTGGACGCATCATACATAGATATATCCATCCAGAACCGCTCGAGCTTCTTGCAGGACTCTGCCAGATTCACAGCGAAGGCTAGGCTTAGATGGCGGTTATGTCTCAAATCTAAAGTTTGAAGATGATGGCCATGTGAGAAGAGGAATGAGCCAAGGTTCATCGCAGTGACCGCGTCGCAATTGTTAATGGTGAGCGAAGTGAGTCCCATCGGTAAGTTGGGCAAGAGGTACTCGTTTACAATGGAACATTGCACAAAGTCTAAGCGGCGCAGATCCGGGAGTTCTCGTAGGGCTGTCGCAAGAACCACTTCGTTTTCATCGGAAGCTAACTCGTCACCATCCGCATCCTCTGACGCCAAGTGCAACAATCGAAGCTCTTGGAGCCTATGGAACGCCGGCTGTAAGTGTTTATCTAGCATAATAGGCAGCAACTGTCTGGTCTCCATGAAGCGACTGTTCCACTCCCAAGACCGGAGGTGTATCGAACTGGAGACCAGTGAGGTAAAGAGGGAGTCCGGATATGTCCATCTCGACCGTGGATTGAGCCAAGGGGAGCCACCCAGGAAGTAATCTTCTTTATGGTAGAGACGTAATGTTTTGACCTGAGGGGTCCGCTCAATTAGCCTTGACAACTCAAAATAGCCCAAACTCGGTCCGCTTTTGTAGAACAAAAGACTCTCGACGTCAACATGCAACTCTTTGACTTTGCTAACGTAATTAGTGGAAAGGGAATCCTGGGGCTTGGCCAATAACTGTAGCAAACCATGGGCCTTGGCTGCTGGCAGGAGGGGAGGGCAATGATAGAGGGCCGCCAGCGCAGGTTCATGGAACGCACGGCACATCATAGCCATATTTACGAGCCACTGGACGGAGCTATGCCTGCTCGCGGTCTTTTCATCCATTAGTGGGCTCGATGCGCAGGAAAAGATGTCAAAGAGTATGTGGTATGGGAGGGTTTGCCATGGTGGAATAATCCCCGAACTAGCAATAGGCGTGGTATCTTCCTCAATCTTCCTACGTTTCTTAAGTGGTCGGCCCAGCTCGATTCGTCTCCGACCCGTGCGCTTTTCCACTTTCTTTGTCTGGGAGCGTGTTTTCACGGTTCGATTACGCGGGGCTCGTGATGATGCGGAGCGACTGTTCGTCTCAGTAAACGGGTAGTTAAGATGTTCAGGGGCGTCAATCGTAGGGACTACAGCCTCCGGCTCATCATTGGTTTCATCAAAGTCATCGTCAGTGGATTCCTCACGGTAGGATGTGGGTACGCGGGCTGAGTTGCGAGGGCGCAAAGAGAGCGATAGGCGCCTCGCTCGTTCTCCGTCTGACTGAGTATCCTCGTCATCACGACCTTCGGAGCTGCTTTCTTCATGGTAGGATTGGACTTGGGTGCGACTGGAACGAATGGGTCGAGACGACCTCGCTGACGGAGCCATGGCGGAACAAATGAATTGATGTGATGGTAGGCGGTGGGAGAGACCACAGAGAGTGGCAGGCGGCACAGGAGCTGCTGCTGCTACTGCGGCTGCTACTAAACTCCAGGTGGTGTGAGGTAGGCGAGATGCAGGGGAGCGGATCGCATTTCATCTGGAAGGAGCACCACTGGAGATGAGAGGAGAGTAAGAGGAGGAAAGCAGTAGTATGAAGAAAAAGGGAGGGAGAGGAGGAGATTGTGGGAAGGGAGAGGTTGTTGTAGGAGGAAGAAAGTGGTGAAGGAAAGAATGATGTCGCCGTTCCAGGTCCATCGCAGCTTCCCAGTTGGGGAAGGCGGAAAGGCGGACAGGCGGGAGGCATTATCGATAAGGGGTGGTTCGGGGGATTCACTAGGCCCAGAACAGGCTAGCGGGAGAGACATGTGACGGGTGTGACGGCGTGACAGGGCCAGGCATCAAGTTCCCCCGCCCTGAGGCCACGACGCTAGACCGAGACAGGCATCGCAGCGAAGGCCTGATGTCCCGAAATAGAAACAAGTCAAGTCAGCTCCTCCCAATCGAGTTATCACCGGCTTTCTTTAAAGCGCCGCCGTCGGCCAGCCACCTTCTCCTCTTTTTCTCCTCCCCCTTCTATTTGGCGCCTGGCGACAATGCTCTGTCAGTCGAATCTTCATCGCCGTCGTCGTGGATTGATGCTTACAATCCCGAGCGGGTGTTAACTATCTTTGCTTGTTCTGACTCTACGAGACGAACCCGAACTCCCTAACCCGTCGATTGTTTTCCATGCGCACTACTCGTCATTGGGCTGGTCCCTAATTTTACCCGTGCAGTTTGCGATCTGATAGGGTCTTACGACGTCGGCGCGTGCTGGAAAGAAGATCTGCCCTATCTATCTATCTCATTGAGTCTAAAGTTAAATCCATATGATTGATATCCCTTCACCACCTTCCCTCCTATTCTTATTATCGTCATTATCATTATCATTCCTACTTCCTGTGTTTATCATTGCATCAACGCTTCTCTGTTGAATATATAGGATCACCTTCGATCCGGCGATTGTTCTCTCCTTTTCTTTCCCACTTCTTGTCCACATAATTAAAGTGTTTGCTCTTTGCTGTTGGTCTCAAAAGAATCATCAAGATGGAACCTTCCTTTCCTAACGTGATGAACCAATCTGTGCCGCCGGAACGGACGGAGTTAGGGCCACCGCCCATGGTCATCCAACAGTACGCAAGGTATCCTCCGGCTCTGGAGCCTGGTTTACATAGCGCTTCATCCATAGGCAGTGCTCGCACTCACATAGCTCCCTCCAAATCTCCACCTCTCGCGCGCAAAGCTACACCGCGCAGTCTTCAGGCATCGCCAACCGGCCCACGGCAGATAGTGCCGCCTCCTCCACCTCCACCTCCACCAGCACCAGCAATGGTGGCGCACTCTGGACCTTCGATCTCGCCTCCAATGTACGATTCTATTCGTCCCCGGCCTCCACGAGAGTCGATGGACCAAACAGAATCCCGATCCCTGCCGTCTCGCGATCTGACTGATAGCTCCATTGATGATGCCTATATCATGTTCATCTTCTATTGCAATCCGAACGTCCCTCTGTCCGTGGATACCTCAGAGCTCCGCAAGAACTTTCGCTGCCCACCTCGAAGTGATGGCAAGAGTTTCAGTATATTTGCGTTGTGGGAGCTTATTCAAAAGCTAGACAGTAAGGAGCTAAAGACATGGATACAATTGGCGATCGAGCTGGGGGTAGAACCGCCGTCTCTGGAGAAGAAACAGAGTACCCAAAAGGTCCAACAGTATGCTGTTCGGCTCAAGGTTTGTCACTAATGTCAGTCTGGTCTTGATGTTTAGATGGGAGGCTGACCAAACACTAGCGCTGGATGCGCGCAATGCACGTTGATGCCTTCTTTGAATATTGTCTGGGTCACCCACACCCCTATTATACCCACCTTCCGCCTGCCAATGTGATCAGCGACAGTCGCGATGGAGTACCCCTGGAAGAAGATCTTGCGCTACGGGCCCTGGTTCCTCAATGGAGACCGAAAAGGGGGCGAAAGAGAGCCGAAGAAGAAAACGAAAGAGCGGCCATGGCGAAACGGCCCCATCTCGACCCAACAATGGGCGTTCTGCAGCCAGGGCCGTTCACAGGCCCTCCAGGATCATATCCACCAGGTGCGCTGCCATTCAGCACCTTTCCCGACGAAATGGGTTCGCACGATCCGTGGATGGGCAGCACACCTTCATTCCCACCGGAAGGGAGTTCTGAGCCTCCGTCACAGTCTAACCAGGATCTGCGGTGGCGACCTATTGAACGAGATGCGTCCCCAGGGGGTTATCCGCATTCTGCTATAGCACCCAGAAGCCAGCATGAGTCCGAAGTCTTCATCCAGCCCGCAGAGCCGCGCTCAGCGGTCACAGTGTCTTCTTCGGGGGAGAAGACGCGACCTAAACGGCGTCATGGCCCAGCAGTGTCATCTGCCTGGCCTAGCAACACCGGTAGTAATGGAAAGACCAGAGGCCGGCCACCAAATCGAGGGACTGTTTCTGGACCTTTCTCCTCGTTCCCAGTCAATCCAAATCGCACAGATCCATCCCATTTACCGGGTCCAGGGCTTCGGACCTCCCCTGCTATGCTTCTCGATCAGGACCCTACCAATCGATTCAGTCATTCCCCTTTCCAGCAGTCCCCTACGCCGTTCCAGTTCGGTCCCAAGCCAGATAGATTGCAGCTCCAAGTGCCGCCCCATCCCGGCACACCTGTCCGTCTTGCAACCCCTCCTACCCTGATGGTCAACGGTATTAACAATGCTCCTGGTTCAACTAAGATGGAGGGACAGGGCCCGCAGCGTAACGGTACCCTGGCTCCTCTAAACGATTTCATGAGCAATGTGGGCGTCACCAACCCATCTGCTTACGCAAATCGCAATAGCATACCACATGCGGATATCTCGTCCGATGACGTTGTACGTGTCCTGTCAAGCGAACTTCTGCGTGGAAGGACCACCGGTCGGTCTGCTCCCCTCAGCGCCGAAGAGGCTCGGGCTCTGGCCATGTCTGTAGTGTCCAGCTTAACCACTACCTATGCCAAGCTACCAGCCGGCTTGGCGGCGCTTATGTCCGCCTTGCATCTGGGACTTGGTCAGCAATTTGGCTATCCAGGGGTGACAGATAGCTTGATGACAGTAAATGTCGAGTCAGGGCCTGCTGTAACATCAGACACGCCGAGCACCGACGGGAGCCCCAACTTTGTGTACACCATCTCGCATGAGTACAAGCACGGACTTCGATTCTCGACCAAGGTCACGTACGGAGACCTCAGCATCAGCACTCCGACTCCGGACAATCACAAGCTGGAGCTTACGCCCCAGATAACCGAGGAACTTGACGTCAGCATTGCAGAAGCCGACAGCATGACAGATGCTGAATTCGAGGTGGATGCGGAGAATTCCACCCCCGAAGCAACGTGGAAACAACGATACCTCAAACTCCGAGCGCAGGTGCAGCGAAAGGAGCGAATGTTGTCGCAATATAAGCGAAAAATCCTCGAGTCTGTGATGGCAGACATATAGAGATGACTTGCGGCTCTGTGAGCACTGGTCGTTCACAAATAGAGACCCTTGGTCGTCTCCTAATCCCCTTCCACCCTCTTCCCCGACTTGTTGTGATACCCTATACAATATATTTCTATGTAAATTGTCCGAGATACTTACCTGGACACACTTATTCAACTTCTTTTCTTTGCTCTTGGTTGTCTGTCGGTTTGTCTGTTGGCTGGAGCCAAATGGCGCTCTCCTGCTGTTTGTTGGTTTCGGTTCGGTCTTCTTTACAGATACCCCTTGAGCGAACTTGTTCGATTTGCTTCACAGCCTGTAGGTAGTATAGAGTCTACTGATACCATCAATGTTTGAGTCCTATTTGCCATTAATCCTATGCAAGTCCTGAAACCTATCGAAGAATCAATAATTCGATATCCCTCGCGTATCACCCAAAGTAACGAACAAGCAAGCAAAAATCACAACGCACCCAAGCTCCGTCTGTCCTATTAGTGATCAACCAGTAACTTATCCTTCCTAAATTCAATCGCATATCCCAGCCAGCCAATCAACCAACCATAGAGAAAGTCAATATGGGGAAAAACAAAACAAAAGCAAAACCTCAAGCCTCATCCACCTCTACCACATCTTCCTCATCCTCCTCCTCGACATCCTCACTCTTAACCTTCACAACATCCTCTTCACCAAAATCCCCCTCACCCTCCATAGCCACCCTCATCTCCTCATCCTCCTCAGTCTCATCATCACCATCATCTTCAACATCTTCCTCCCTCTTAACCCGAACACCAGCATGCTGCTTCATCTGCATCAGACTCTCCGCCCTAGCAACAGCCATCTTCTTCAACCCCTTCGCTTTCTTCGACGCATCGCTGATCCCATCCGCCTTGCGCTTTCTGCTCTTGCTGGGCGTGGATGTAGTCGCGCTGTCTGCGCCGGCAGCACTATCAGTAGCAGTGGTGGTAGTGGGTCGTTTCTTGGCCGGCGTGTTGTTGGACGAGGCACTGGGGGTGGTGAGTGGGCCGCCTGAGGTATTGATCCCGTTGGACTTGAGGAGGCGTTCGTAGCGCTTTGCTCTGTTTGTTTTAAATATTCTTAGTATAACTGGTTCGTTTGTGGATTATTTGGGAGGTGTATATAGATCAAAGGGGTTTGGGGTTGAACGTACGCAGCAGCTTTGGTGACGATATTGCATTCTTCTGCGACGGCTGTGAAGTCGATCTGTTCATTGTCAGTTAGTGGGCTTGTTATGAGGGGGGATTTTCATTGTTTTGCATTGGAGAAGAGCAATGGCCTGTGATGGGTGGAATAGACGCACCTTGCCGCTGTTGGAGTGGCGGATACAGCTGAGCAGAAATTGAAGCTGCTCGTCCGGGGTGATGCGGGTGCCCTTGGAGGGGGTCGCGGTGGTGGACATGTTGAGCTGGGCTTACTTTTGCTCTCGAGTCAGATTATGCACGGGAGTCTGAGTTGATGTAGCTGAGGATCCTGTGCTTTCTTGTGATTATGGGCTCGGTAGAGTGCCAGGGAAGTTGATCGGTCGATCGATTGGGAATGTATGGAAGGTGGGAAGAGTGATCAGAGTAGGAGAGAGCGAGAAAGTAAGAGAAAGGAAGAAGGATGACAGAAGAAAGAGGAGGAGGAGAAGGAGAAGAAGAAGGTGTGAGGGCAGTAACACTGACACGAAGTGAGGGCCGAGGGGATGTTGCCGATGGAGTCACTGCTAGCGGAGCCGTGAGTTCTTGTGAATGAGTGTGAACATGGACTCGGTTGTCTCACGTTGGGAGGTGAAGCAGTGAAGGATCTCTAGAAAACAGTGATATGATACCAGACAACGGCTCGTGTGAAGAGCTACGACGGAGTGGACATGCATGTTACTAGGCTAATTCTCCCATTCAGCAAATATCTAGTGCTCTAAGGCTACAAAGCCCATCCCAACCACCCCAGTTGTTCACTATCTGCTGAGCCAGAATTAGACACTATTAAAGGAAACTTCCCAACGCCAGTAATAACGCAAGCCCTGCAAAGGATAGGAAATACAAAGCATGAACCGCGAGTTCTTCCTGATAGTCATCCTGATAAAGCATTTGCGCTGAACGGACCCTCCATGACAATGTAGACCAAAGCAAGACACCAAAGGAGCATACGATATTGTCTTAGTTATTTGGTTTCCATCTGAGCACTGAGTAGAATCGCGAACAGAAGCTCAGGCTGAAGCGCTCTCCATGCCACCACTCGAGGTATTGTCTTCCACGGGAGTATCCGCACCCTCCTCCTTCACCACAGTAGACGACTTGGCTCCGCGCTTGCGACCCTTGGACTCAGCCTTGAGCAGACCAGTGGCAGGAATGGGCTTAGAGCTAGCCTTCGCTCCCTTACGCGCGGCGACCTTTTTACCCTTGGGCTTGGTGGTAGCAGGCACGTCGAGGTCAGATTCTCCCTCGACACCATCCCCGGCCTCGGTGGTACCAGTAGCTTTATCATTCTTGTCTCCATTGGCGCTTGCGCTCTTGAGTACGCCAGAGCCGGATGTGGCCTCAAGATTGACCATGCCGTAGCGCTTTCGGAGGGCACGGAAACGGTTGCCGACTGAAGCGACATTGCTGTAACCAAGCATGTCTCCAACCTTGGTGAGATCGATCTAAAGAGGAGAAGTGTTTATTAGTAGAGCCGGTATGTGCAGCGAGATATTGTATTACCTGCTTGTCATCGCCCATGCATCGCAGACAGGCAAGGAAGAACCGCGCGTCTGCATCCGAAATATCCTGACCGGTGTTATTGGACTTCGCGGTCTTTGATTTAGTGGTCGTATCCATGGTGAAGTTTGAAGTTTTCAGTTGTCTAGATGACAGAGGGTGAAGAAGTTGCAAGTATGGTGACAAGTCAGTCATGAGATGTGAGTACGAGTGGAAGGGTTACTTGTCGAGACGAGAGGTGATGAAAATGAAACGCGTAAGTGGTGAAGGGCAGAGAAAAGCGAGACGTTGAGCCACAAGGCCCCACTAAATCAACGCGACAAGATGTGAGAGTCTTCACAGAGTAGCTTGTTGCTGTTCCGGTTCGTTGGTAAGACCAACTTCTGGTCAGCTCTCTCGATGTAGCTTAAGTGATCCTTTTGTGGTAAACTAACGGAGAAGTGAAGCCAGTATCGACGTGCTGTGCACCCATCAATTATAAACTATCACATAACTTGAAGGAAGACTTCATAAGCAAAAGCAATCTCAGATTTCTGCTACTAGAACAGTTTTAGCTAAGTGACACTAGTCCTTGTGGGCGTTTGTTGAAGCCAGGAACAAACTTCCAGAAAGCCCGCTTCCAATACCAGCAAGGACTGAGTTCTACCTGCCAGTACCTACCTCAGTTGCAGAATCCAGGATCTTGAAATATGTCTGTCAGTCCTCAATGACAGTAATATCCAGCTTCCTTTCCGATACTTCCTCCTTGATTTCCCTATCCACACTCTTACCCTTGTCGACTGGTTCTGCTTCGACCTCGTCCAGTTTCTCCTCCTCCTCTTCTGGCTCGAACTTCGAGGTCTCCCAGCCAAAAGAGCTCATAGCCGATGGCAAGTACTGCTGTCCGTTGTACTGCTGCCCGTAGTACTGCTGCTGAAAGCTACCTGTATATTCCGTCGGCATGTACATGGAATACTCATCCATACTGTATCTCTGCGGGTAATAGAATGCCCACGGATGCCCCATAGGGGTAAAAAACGATCCCGGATGCATGGCAGGGGGAGCGAGAGGATATTCTGACATAGAAGGCATTATCTCATTGTAACTCTCTTCTTTTGTTTCTTCTTTTATCTCCTCCTTGATGGGGACCAGGGGTTCAAAGTCAGGGTAAGAAGTCGCCGGCGCAGTTGTGGCTTGTGCCCTACTGGAGCTCGCCCTGGCTGCCCTTTTGGCCTCCGCTCTCTTGGTACGCACCCCTCGCTGGCTAGATCCTTGGTTCTCCAATTGGGCTCTGAGCCTTGAGTATCGCATCCTTGCAGCATGCCCACTAGGAATATTCAGCTGCGAGGCAACTGAGGCCCAGTCTATCTGCTCAGAAGTCAGCTACTACCACTGCCTTCCAGATGTTCATTCACACACCGATCTCAAATCCATCTGTTTCAAAATGGTATACAAAAACTTTACAGTCGGTCCCTCAGCTGGCAAGGCAGTCTTGGTACGTCTCGGGTTGGACACGGTGGACGTAGCCGATGATGGGTTGGTTGGAGATGCAGAGTCATTATCGGCATGATGATTCATGGATAGGTCTGGTTTCATAATAACTGCTATTCCAGAGACACTCTTGTTAGAAAAAAAAAACCTCAGAAGGGGGTGGGTCAAGAAGGGATATACTAGAAGCTTTGATCTTGACAGGGGAATTTGTAGGAGTTGGGCTCCGGCTTCCCATCACCTCGAGCAATTCAGATTTATATGGATGATAGGTGACCTCCTGTGCAAGCAAAATGGAATATGGAGTGCTCACAGTGTGGTAGAGGGTATGGAGATGAAAGATGGAAGAGGGTTGAACATGAATCTGGATGTGATACTTATAGGCCTCTTTCCAGTCCCGGTAACTTTCAGCACCACCTCCGTGAATTGAATACAGGTACTGTATTCATGTCTGCTGCGGGTGCTCCACTTGGTTTCAGACATTGATAGGATATGACCGGCAGCTAAGCATTGGCTCCCTGTCAATGCCCAGAGCCCTGTTCCTGTGAATGTCTTTGAAGATCGAGCTTGATTGGTGCTACTGACCCGTGCACGTATACTAGCTGATTGACTAGCTGTCACAGTGATTTGCAGTTTCACTTTGCTCACCAGGAAAACAAAGAAAACATTGGATCTAGAAGCAATTTGGGTAATTGGTGCTGCAAAACAGGATATACTAGGTAGGCTGTACCTGTTTGCAAATACAGCTTGGCTCTTGAGTCCATAGTAGTACTTTCTACTCAGAGTATGCTTGGAGTACCAACTAGTACTACTGTTCACTAAAAAAGCAAGGTTTTTGAGAAATGAGACTCTTTGGTTTGCAATATGCATTGAGTGCGTATATCCCATGTCCTATGATGTACTGTTACATACTACTAGTACTCAAGTAATTACTTGGTAGAGAAAATTGGCAGAATATATACTAATTCACAGTACACCAGTCAAGGACTATATCGTGTGAAAGCTAGGTAATGTCCTATATATAGTTCTAGTTTGGCCCTGACAATTTCAATTGACAGTCCTGCTTCAGAGTACTATCATAATGTTGTTCTTCTGCCGTTTCCAGGCAATCCATACTTGATTGTGTATAGTAGGGCAATCATGAGGCTTAAGTAGTTAATGTAGCCACAGATAGTGGCAGGACAAGTTCCCAAAATGGTAAATAATAATAATAATAATAATAAATTCTGAAATCGTACTTCTGTCTGTAATATAAAGTGGATAGTCTAATTTTACCTGAAGCACCAATCACCCAAAGTGGTTAGCCAGTACTGATATTCCATGTTATCGTTATACTTCAGTCATGGAGAATGCCGTGGTTCCTTTCATCTACATGGCTCTCTCCGCGGTAACTATCTCAATATGAGAGAAACCGTCAAGAACACGGTTATTCCCACTAATGTCCATTTCAGATGGTGAATGCTCCCCGGAAGGATTCACACACATAGCTGGTGTAATTGTTGCCTGTGCCGACCTGTTCTTCTACTGTGTATTCCATCGTGGATCTCCAATCTCAGCGATGATGTCGACAGTGGGTCCTGACTAATCCCACCACCACATTGCCCCTCTCGGCATACAAGTTGCAGATATTCTGCTTCGGTATATCAATTCTCTTCATAGAGATCATCAAGTGAACAACATGTCCTTGGTCGCAATAGGTGCATGCTATCTGGATACTATCCTAACGTTGGTTGGCGCCCTTTGTTCTTAGCTACTACTATCTCAGTATCTCATTTTTCGTATCAGAACCCCCCACTACCCAGGAGAAGATGATAAGCTACGAGCTTCCAGTATCTCCCATCGGCGGGGAGGTAACTGTCCAAACTCTTTGGAAGTCTTGAAGCAGTTGACAGCAAACAACCCCTCAACTGCCGACGTCTCCCTGAACCTTATTGCTGTCCTGCCTGCGAGGACATCTACTGCTTCCCAAGAGATTCAGTCAGCATTCAAACCGCACGTTGACCTGTCTCATTGTATCTTTCGAGAGGCCTACAATGAGCCTGCATCGAGTTACATCATTAAAAGTGAATCGTCTGGCAGTCGGACCATTGTCAACTACAGTGAACTACCTGAGATGACGGTAGACGAGTTTACCCAGATTGCAGGCCAGCTCACCAACCCATCCTGGTTCCACTTTGAGGTTTGCCGCGATACTACCTCCACCTATAATGTGTCCTCCAGGTGCTAATGACTCTTTTTCAGGGTCGGATACCTGATGTGACTCTATCATGTATCCGACACCTCCGTCAGCAGTACCCATCTGCGACTATCAGCGTCGAGGTTGAGAAGCCTGGGCGCGAGGGTCTACAGAACCTAGCAGAGGAAGCTGATGTAGTATTTTACTCGAAGAGCTGGGCTCAAGTAAGGTTCCTTGGACAACGATCTTACATGTGTCTCTCTGACCCCTGACTCGCAGGGAAACGGATATCAGACTGCTGAAGAATGTGTTCAGAAACAATCAACACTAACACGAAAAGCGTATGAATATTGCCGTGTCTTACGAGTCGAAGTTACGTGTGCTGATTCTACCAGGTCGTTGCTGTGCTGCACTTGGGGCCAAGGCGGTGCTGTGGCGTTAGAGACCAAGACACAGAGTCTGGTTCAAAGCCCTGCATATTCTGCAGCAAACTTCAGAGTCATCGAGTAAGTCCGCACATTTATTTATTTCTATCCCTCCCTTGCCCTCGGTGATTGGTTATGTCACCTCCAGTGATTTCTACATTATAGCGATCCCTCTAACATTAGAACAGTCCAATTGGCGCAGGTGATACTTTTATAGCCGGCATGCTGTATGCACTAATTTGCCGAGGAAATGAATGGAGCCTTTCGCAGAAACTGGGCTTTGCGAATCGGCTTGCGGGTATGAAGGTCTCCCAAGAAGGATTCTCGGGCCTTAACAGAGCTTTGGAGGGTTTTACTTAGGGTTATTTTGTATTATTCATGCAAACAGCGACTTGCACAACGCAAATAAATACTAGTCAGAGAAAATAGGTTATGGTGGGCTCCAGAGAGGGAGAGCAATATTTATGACTAGTGCTTCGATCATGCAGTTGTCGAGAAGGTTATAAATCACGTAAAGCTGCAAACTGGGACTTTTAGAGCACATCACGCCTATTGTAGTCGAGATATCATAGGCTCAAAATATGATAATATGATTGTCATGAGCGCACGTGATATAGATCTAGATTCAACTACAGATAAAAATATCACGTGATGGGCTAACTACGAATGTGGAAAGCGGTCACAGCCAAAAATTATTCTGCCCGCAGCTTTTTCTAAATTTGCGGGCGATCAACAGAATTGGAGTCTCCATATCACTACAACCCAATTCACCATGGCATCCGTTTACAAGACTATTTCGAAAAAGGCAGCTCGTCAGCTCGCCAGGGAGGAGGAGCTCGATGAGGAGGATATCGAGATGGAGGAACTTCTCGACAACGCCGACGACACCACCGACAGCGAAAGCGATGAAGAAACTACGACCGAATCGGCCAAGAAGCAGCTCGCTGCAGGATTTATGCCCAAGACTCGTGTACTGATGCTGACCTCTCGAGGTGTGACATACCGGTATGTTTGATCCTTCTAGCGTTATAATATACTATCGAGCGCGAATGCAATGCTGATAATTTCTGTTTACTGCAGCCATCGACACCTGCTCGCAGACCTTGCGTCTCTGCTCCCTCACACTCACAAGGAAAGCAAACTTGACACCAAGAAGAAGACCGCTGGATACAACCTGCTCCTCAACTCTCTCGCCGACCTCCACTCCTGCAATGTGATTTTCTTCCTCGAGGCTCGTAAGCAGGGTCAGGATTTGTACCTTTGGCTTGCTCGCCCTCCCAACGGACCGACGATCAAGTTCCACGTTGCCAACCTGCACACGATGGCCGAATTGAATGCTGGATTCAGCGGTAACTGCCTCAAGGGTGGTCGTGGTATTGTGGTTTTCGATCGCTCTTTCGACGAACAGGGTCCGCTCATGAGCCAACCCGGCAACGAATACCGGGGTCTGATCAGAGAGATGCTGCGCGGTGTTTTCTGTGTCCCTAAGCGTGGTGTCAAGGGTATGAAGCCGTTCATTGACCGTATCATTGGTATCTTTGGTGTGGATGGCAAGATCTGGATCCGAGTCTACGAGATCCGCGAGTCTGAGCCCGGAAAGAAGTCTGAGGATGGTGCAGATGCCAAGCCCGCTCCCAAGAGCAAGGACGGTCAGCCGGAGGTTTCTCTGGTCGAGATCGGCCCCCGCTTTGTCCTTACGCCTATTGTCATCTTGGAGGGCAGCTTTGGCGGTCCTGTCATCTATGAGAACAAGGAGTACGTGAGCCCCAACCAGGTCCGCCGCGAGGTCCGTATGAGCAAGGCGGCTCGCTACGCCAAGCGCAGAGATGTGCAGACCGACCGGTTCGCGAAACGGTCGGGCCTGGGATTGGGAGAAGGCGAGAGGAAGCCGGATGCGCTCGACACAAGGCAACTGTTCAAGTGATGGATTCCCGTTTTGTTGGTTCTTTCTGTTGTTTTACGCCCTATTAGACTTGATATCCTCAAGGGATGTATATGTATTGATGCGAGGGGTACATGCATGGTCCTGCTGGCGTCTGGTGTGAAATAATAATAAAAGTTTTGATGCTACGGTTCACTACTATCCTGATCTTATGGATCTAATTGTAGAACAAACAATCTTCTGAGTACTGCTGGGTGGATTGAGATTGTTGCTATGGTCTACTCGGTGATCGGTAATCGGGTACCGTCAGTCTTCCAGCTCCCCAAGTAGTGGTGGGATTTGCAGCAAGGGAGGTTGCAAGCTACTGCGCTGTATGTTCTCGAGCTATATGTCGCATTCCAATTTAGAGTAACTGATAGAGGCAATGAGCCATGGGTGCATCTGCGGAGGAGCGTCGGCCTGGCTGGAAGGCGGAATGATGAAGGGATCCTGTCAAGTGACTTAGCGGCGGGTCTCCCTTTGCCTGCCCCGGATTTCCTCAGCGCAACTGCACCCTTTCGCTCGTCATCATGGCACCCCTTTCGCAATACAGCTTTGGGTGGTTGCTAGGTGCTCATGCACCTTCTTCCACAATGGCCTCCACTGTGTCTTGCATTCACTGTATTCTGATCACCCCCAAGGGCGGGGTCGCGACCTAGAGCTAGATCGTGATCGCGACGGCGTTGACTCACTACAGCGCTGAGGCTACCCCTCTCCCAATTGAACCGTATCCTTCTCTTCATACCTTTTGACCTAGAATAACCGTACTAGGTACGTGTGGCTGCCCAATAAGGCCTCTTGGTGTATTCACTGACGTCTCTAGATCCCTCTAACCATTGAACCATGTCTTTCCATCAATTGGCCACGGAGCTATTGCTCCATATATTTCGCTCATGCGATTCTGTCACCGATGTTATGAACCTTGCAATGACCTGCCGGCGACTCCATACCGTGTTTCACAGATCCAATAAGCTACAAATCCTCGTTGATGTTGCGGAGTCTGAGTTCGGTCCTCTGGATGATATCATCCAGATCGTCACGCAGAATACCAGCCAACGTGCCCACCTATTTCGTACCGCGCCTATAACAAACTCCCTCCTTAAACAAATAGTACAGATCGGACACGTCGCCCAGAAGTGGGAAACTATATACCCAGTCAAGAAATGGAAGACTGATTTTGAGAACCGTCGGTCGCTGGAAGATGATGAGCGGTTCCGTCTCCGGCGTGCAATCTATCGTCTTTGGCTGTATCACCGAGCCTTTCACACAGAGGCTTATAGTCGCTTTAGTCGCACCCTCCCACACATCGTTTCCGAGCGTGCACAGCTTTTGCACAACTGGTCCACGGCCGAGCTGGCTGAGATTGAGGATGTGCGCTTGATCATCGGTGATATCGTGCAGAACCACATTTGTCCCAGCAACGGCACCATTCAGCGCAAGTTCCGGAAACGATACCCTGAAAGTAACCATCAATTGACGTTCAACATACATCTGAATTACCCTACGAGCAGTAGTCCCGCTGGTGCACCTAGTCTGTTTGAGAAGGACCTCAATTCCGCTGAGCAGTATTTCCACACCGCGCACCCTAGCAACTTCACTGAATCTCCCGCTAAATATAAATCGCGGTTCCGGAACGATTACTTCCATGACCCTGGTTCTGAAGGTTGGGGTGATGAGATCCCACACTACTATGTTGTGCAGGACATGCTGAAACTTGATCCCGGCCAGGTGATCTGGCTACGCGAGCATGCACCTCTTAAGGAACAGGTGGAGACTTATGTACGCTCCTTTGGGGACTGGTTCCGCGACAATGGCGAAACGTTTGGCGACACGCTGGAATGGGTGATGAAAGAGCGTGGGGATGATATCGATGAGTTTCGAGCAGCTATTGCAGACCGGGATATTGGGGTGGTGCGGGACTGATTTGATGCCATGATGTTTGTTTGCTGTCATATTGTGTAGCATCAATAACTGTAGGAAGCATATTAGTATCACGTAGTTGATGAATGTGAAGTATCTGCTGTGCAATGAACTATCCCTTCTCCTGTGTGACCATTAATCAATTTAGACTCTACAGTTACTCTGCATCGATCAATCAACCTTAATCAATATCCTGTGCCTGACATACACAGGAATCTGGTGAGCAAGTCGACAATCGATGGTATACGATGCATGTCAAGCAAGAAACTGACTGGCTGCCATCTACATAGTAGTCAAGTATCCATTCTGGTCCATCATTTCCCTTCTGACATTCGAGCCTACATAGTACATACAGACAATACAGAAGGCATGATCGCTACTCTAATGAGAATAGCATACCTGCAGCCCCTAAAGCAGCCCCCTTATTCATATGTCTACCTCAAAAAGATGATTGATTATCCATCACCCACGTGTCCAGACCCAGAGCTTGAGAGTAATGTAGCTAGTTAGTAGCTAACTAGCTGTCAAACGGAACTCTATTCCGTTAATCAATCACTAATAACTAACCACTGTATTGTCTATCCCTGCTAGTTATAGGCATTACCTCCTCATCCCATATCCCTTAAATATAGGCCAACCTATAATACACTTATGCCATGTTCCTATGCATAGCACAAGATGAATAGCTAGCTAGCTAACTAAGTAATCTAGCCCCCAACTCGCCAAAAAAGCAACGGAGTAAAAGGAACCCCTTGAAATCTTAGATAGCTACTAGATAGTCGCCTGACACAACGTCCCCCCAAAATCAATGACCGACTTTTCCCCCTGATCAACCCAGTCTAAACCAGACGGGGAATAAAATCAGCCGCGGCGGCTAACAGTGGGTGTGGGTTAGGAGGGAGTGGAGACTCTTCCAATGTGAAGGGGAGCAGCTTGAAACCACTGGCAGAAACCGAGGCGGTTGGTTGGCTTAGTTGGGCGGTCATACCTAAGTAATCTGTTGTGGTGTGGTGTGGTGTGCTACTAGGGGGGTTGGGTTGGGGTTATGGTGCTGGCAAGGTGGTGGCTGTAAGTACATAATTATCTACTCTGTAGTATTTGTCTGCATACTGGATTATGGCTAAGGGAGTACCGCGTGTGTAGCGATGAGAAAGAGAGGTAAGAGAAAGTAGCTGTGGAGCTTCCGGGTCAAAAGTGGGCCGGGGGCAGATGCCCGCATGGGGTTGGCGAATTATTAATGGCTAGTAACGGGCAAACCAACGGGCGTCGGGCCCCATCCGAGGCGGCCAGAAGGGACGATTAGTTACTTGCTTGCTTGTTGCTCTTACTGGGGCACTTTTTGATTTTCTTCCTTTTTTCTTTTCTTCTTTTATTGCAATTATAGGGTGAATGATCTTAGCAAATAACACTGTGCATACCGAACAGACAATCCTGTAATAGAGCCACGGAGAAGACGCCGAGGGGAAAGTGGGAAAGAGAACAACATTCGTTAAACCAAACAGGAAATTTGGGTTTCCGTCATTAGGCAGACATCATAGGGGGGGGGGGGGGGGGGGTAAAAGTGGTAAGACGTTATTCAGATCAATTTCTCATCAGGTTAGAAATATAGGGATGAAAACGGTGGAAAAAGGGGAAATTTCACAAGAAAGGGGAGCAAAAAAAAGAGAAAGAGGAAACCGATAAAGGGAAACAGAAGATATCAAGGCAAAGCGAACAAGGTGTCGGGAGAATGTGATGTCCAATAAACACCGCCGTACAATGTCCATGACCCCAAGTGCCATTCCTAACAACATCCCTCTTGTGTATCATCTCCAGGAGGCTAAGTAACAGACAAAAAGAGAGTTCAAGACCGTTCAATTATCACATCACAAAAATAAAAAGTCGTTGCGGTTGACGTGTCACACATTCCCCGATCTCGTGGCCCCTTAACAGCATCCCTGCTTGGTCTTTGGGTCCTCCGACTCGTCGATCCGCACCATGTCGCGGCGGTCGCCCAGAACGGTCTGGCCGGCATCACCGCCATCCAGAGCCTTGCTGGAGACGATACGGTAGATTTCTGAAAGTAACAAGAACGTCAGCATGACGAAGTTCGTCTGGAAAACTATAATCGGTATTCGGAGGCAAGTCTAACCTGTGAGGATGTTCTGGAAAGCAAGCTCGACGTTGCTGGCATCAAGGGCAGACGTCTCGATGAAAGAAAGGTTGTTCTCGCCTAGTAGCCAGTTAGCATGCCAGCACATTCAAAACTGAAAGGGCTGCTTTCAGCGAAGGTTGCAACATACTTGCAAATTGCTTGGCCTCTTCCGTGGGCACAGCCCGCAGGTGCCTCAAATCACTCTTGTTACCGACCAACATGATGACAATGTTGGAGTCGGCATGATCGCGGAGTTCCTTCAACCACCGGTTGACATTGTCGTAGGTCTGGTGCTTACTGATATCGTAGACGAGAAGAGCACCGACCGCACCCCGATAGTAAGCGGAGGTGATGGCACGGTAACGTTCCTGACCAGCAGTATCCCAAATCTGAGCCTTGATCGTCTTGGAATCGACCTGGATCGAGCGGGTAGCGAACTCGACACCGATGGTGGACTTGGAGTCCAGGTTGAATTCGTTACGGGTGAAACGACTCAAAAGGTTGGACTTTCCAACACCAGAGTCTCCAATCAGGACAACTGTTCAGAACAAAGCGACGTTGGTTAGCCGTGAATCGCGGAAACGCAACCGACAATAGAGGCGACAGGATCGAGCGGCGACTGTGCGGAGACGGGGAGTGGCAACTTTACCTTTGAAGAGGAACTACCAAATAACCCGTTAGTTATACCGTTGCTTGGCAAGGGGTGTGAACGAGAGAAAGAGGATACTCACATCGTACTCGTCGTTAGCCATGAGGGGTGGTTTGCGAGAGCTCGCTTAACTTTGTTACACGTAAGATCTAAAGGACTGGGAAGTCGTGCTGGGGGGGGAAAGGTTGGAGGCTCTTGAAAGGAAATCCGGCAATAGAGTGAGTCTGACTTTCTAGGAGGAGGGGCGCGACGTCGTCAGCTTTCAGGACCACGATTCGAGGGGCAGAGGCACTCGGGGGCAGCGAGGACAAGGGATGTTTAAAAGTAACCGACGGGAGGCGGAACGGAGGAACTTACCGATGAGTGTAGGGGAGGCAGGCACCGGGGCAGGGAGATTAGGAGGTTATCCAGACTGACTTTCTCCCTACGGATTCCCGTCCGTCGTTCGCAGTGCCGAGTGCACTGTCGCCCCTTCGGGCCTAGCGTTGGATCACGTGAGTGCATGCAGGTGGGCGGCGCGAGGACTTCACAGTTCTTGATCTATTGATCAATTATTGTAAGTATCCTGTTGGGGGAGATCACAATCCACACGGGCAGCTTCTTCAGGCGCACTGCACGCGTCCGTAAGTGTGCGTTTGTGTGACGGGGTTGCTTTCCATTTCATGATCGGTCCTGCAGTCCTTCCGCTGTATGTTTGCCGTGCGCACACTTGCCAGTGCGAATCTAATCTACATTCTGAATTGCGCTTACATGAGCAGCTGGCTGGTATCCAACTATCGATTGATTTGCGCTCCAAGTCCAGCTCACACGGCCCACTATGTCATGCTAGGTGGCTATCTTGTAGTAGCTTAATTGGCGTCTCTATACTTGGCGTCCTGCCGTGTGTGCTTGGAAGCGCTCTCTGTTGCACCCTGCATTCCTTGGGCTCCACATATCAGCAAATCCTTACGCACTCAGATTCATTCAGTCTTGCTGCATAATCCGGCAATGACTAAAAGGCAGGATGAGAGCGATGATGACATTTCCATCACCTCGACTGCAGTCAGCTCACAAGCTTCTGAGTATGATGTGGAAGCTATCCTAGCCGAGCACAGATTCCCACATGGAAGGAGGTATCTGGTTAAATGGGCTAATTACCCTGAGTGGAGAAGTACTTGGGAGCCTGCGGAATCCTTCACAACGGAGGAGACCCTTGTGGACTGGGAACGCAGGAAAAAGCAGATTGCAGACGGGGAGCTTGAAGCGTATGACGTAGGCAACTGGGAGCGAAAGAACTTGGAACACCAGGAGGAAAAAGAGGAAAAGAGACGCAGAAGGGATGCTAGAAGGAAACAACTTGGCTTACCTACGAAGGGTCCCATATCTGAGTCTTCAACCCCTTGGGACAGCTCCAGTGTGAGTGCAAGACAACAGAGTACACGAACGCCGCCCACTTACACACCCAGCATTCGTTCACTGCCTTCTAAGAAGCAGCATGTCGTGGCGAAGCAACCTCCAGTCCTGTTTGGAAGTGGACAGAAACCAAAACCAGCGCTAGCGCCAGCGTCAGCTACGCCGCGTTCCAAGGATGCCCTGGAGGCCACGAAGTGGTTTTCGCATCTGTCAACGAGGCGAAAACACGAGAAAGCTAAATTCAGAGAGCCAGATCCTGATATAAATCAACTAGAGCTCGTTCGACCGTCAGACTGGTCATCCAAGACACCTCTCCACCTTCTTAAGTCCGGTTCTTGCCAGTTCAGCCCATCTGTTGACCAAGCACGAGAAGTGGTCCAAACCGTGACTGACCAGTCTGTTTCTCACACGGAAGCTGATCTCCCAGATGGACCAACTCACTTGCCCGACCCTCCCACTGGCCCGTCAAATCATGACCGCATCAAGCATGACCGTCGCGATAGATCGGACCAAGATATCCCTGAGCTACCTTTGAGGGTGCCGGGTCCTCATGCCAAATTTGTTTCCGGCCGCTTTTGCAATCCCGGTGAGGTGTTAGTGTATATGTATTATGGACCAGACAAAAGAGCCATTGGTCCAGCTAGACTGTGTGGTCTTAGCCACATGTCTGCTAAAAGGCTTATTGCAAGCAAGGCGGGGCCATATATTGAGGTTTGGTTCCAACATCTTTGCACGTTGGAGGATTATGAAATACTCTGTTTCAACTCAGTAAGTGCATTGGCGATTTGGAATTAGTCTTGTTTTTGCTCATCCTAACAACCATAGCGGTCGCGGCATCGCACATATTGTAATGGCTGGATCCAGGGATTTAACGACACCGAGTCCAAAATTTACAGTATGGCACAGGAGCTTGAGCAAGGCGACCTTCTCGCAATATTCCCAGGCAATCAGGGTACGCCACACAACGTGTTACTGGCCTACCCGTCTAATTCACTGAAGCTGGAGTCACTCAGCGACGGCTACTTCAGGAAGAAGCCAGATACCTTCCTTAATCTTGTTGTCAGAGATCCGTTGAAGTCTCTTGAGTTTATTGATCGACTACCCTCTAGGACAAGAGCCGACGATCGGTGGACAGATACTCGCCGCCAAGACTCTGTCGTGAGGAACTCCCCGGAACAAAAACTACCTGGAGGTGGGTGTGATGGTATAGAAGACGTCGACGACGCCTCGATGTCAATATCATCGACCGAGCAGGAAAACACCTCAACAGAACAGCAACCCAAAGAAGTAGCTATTGAGACAAAGTTGGATTCATCACCAAGGCCACTGGGGTTTGTTACAGCAGAGAAGCATACGAGAGAGATTGAAACGCCCGTGAAGTCAGACCATCGGCGAGAGCTGTTGGGGCTACAGTCTGAAGAAATCTGTAGTCCAGCGAAGCCAGACTCTCTGCAAAAGCATTTGGAGCCAGCTTCGGCCGAAGCAAACAAGAAATTCGCTGGCGAAGTGCGAGACGAACCGATGGACATCGACGATCAGCATAGTTCTGCTTCAGCGTCAGGCGAGCAGGACTTAATAAACGCTTTGGCTACAGCCGATCTCGAAAGTCTCTTCGAAAAGACGTTTGGAGTATCTTATGAGACTCTAGTGACAGTAAACGCAGCCGACAAGGTGCAGAGAGCAGAAGCATTTTTTCTCCTGTACGGGTCTGAGGCTCTTCAAAAGGAGTTCCTAGTCCTCCAGGCCTTTTTAAACAAACACAATCCTGTCATATATACCTGGCAGCAGAAAGACGACTGGGAGAAGTTTGCGCGAGCTGTCCAAGTAGGGGTGGTTTTGGTATGTTCTGCTTTCAACTGAGCTCAAGATGCACCGAAAGACTAACACTCGATCAGTTCCACGAGAGCTTTATCGACTTCCACAAATTGCCCTTCTTTCAAAACCTCATCAACAAATCAATCAACTTCTGGAGCGTCTCTCTGGCCAAACCTCTCGAATATGCCGGTCACCCGTCCTACTTCCAGCGCATTTTCCCACATGGCGGGGCTATCCTGATGACAGAAGACGTCATGATTCATGATCCACAAGCAACCATTGTAATCCTAGGGTGGTTCGCTGATTTTATCAAGAAGAAATACCCGGGAAATTGGAAAATTATGTTCCGGCCTGCTATCCTGGACTGGCTCCTGCAACAATCAGAAACCGCAGACGAGTCAGCGCACGGAGTGTACGTTATCTCCTTCCAACCAGATCTGCACTCCAATACCTCTAACCGCAAATTTTGTCTTCAGATGGCCTACAATTTACCGTTTAGTCCTTAAATGTTGCGGTGTTCCCGCATACGACACCCCCCCTGGCGAGCTATCATCCGGAGCCCATGACGACTACCTCGAAAGCAACGCCATATCCCCTCCCAGCCTACCGGGTTACGGATCTCGCACCGAAGCCGACAACCCAGACATCCCCAAAGGCCTAACCCAAGACCAACGCAACGCAGACCACCTGATTGAATTCTTTGCCGGCTGGGGCCTGGTCCATCGCCACCGATACCGACGACTCATCGTCGTCACGCAAACCAAGCCCATACGTCGATGGGATGAATGGCAACACATCGAGGTCAAATGGGGCGGCAAGAAATTTATGGAAGCGTTCAAAATCGACTACAAACACTACTGGTCCAAAGCCACTGCTGCTCCTTCCTCGTCTTCAGCAACATCTTCTTCTAGGCCAGCTACACCTGGTGATTCACGAGGCCCATCGGATTCTTATACGCCGCGAACGCCGAAGATCCGGGCTTCATCCATGTCTGGTAACAGGGATATGGATGGGGCTAGTTACTATGGTCGGCTTCCTGGCAGAGTGTCCTCGTACCCGGATCCATACAAATGAAATGACTTTCCATGAGGTAGGATCGCCAAAGAAAAATGATTGAGCTTTATGAGCCGGTGTGGAGTGGTTTCTATTCTAGAACTCCTTATCAGATAATTTTACTCTTTCAATTTCCTTGTTTCTTTACTCTGTTTCCATGTTTCCTATACCCAGTGGGCGTGAATTCGTTGTTGTTATGTTTGAGGGAGGTGGTGTGCTTGGCACTCGTTGATTTGGTAATTTGTGTAGTTTAACTAGTAACCGTTTCATATGTAAACTGGCAAATGGGAAGGACTGTCCTAATTGAATGAAACCCGGAGTATTTGAGTTTAACCCATACAGACAACCAACAATACTATAGAATGAACCATGTAAATACTAGTAGCCAGGGAGATAAGTACTAGCAGCACCAGCACCAGCAGTAGTAAGTAGATAGTAACTAAGCAATGGAAGGTATCAAAACCGACATACTAGAACGCCCAAAACAAAGAAACAACCAGCTTATAGATAATTCGTCCATCCATCCAACCAATCGCTCAGTGAGGATAGTAATGACAACGGGACCAATTGCCTGCATATCTGTCTGCCTATGCCTGTCTCATGGTCTCCTTTCCGTTCATATGTACAACATCATCATCACCATCAGCAGCAGCAGCATCCAATCCAAGCGAAAACCACCTAAAACCCAGCCGTCTGAGTACGGTACTCCCTGAAACTTGAAATCGGAGGTAGTTCATCCGCCGGCTGTGTCTTCGCTTTTTTATCCTTACTCTTCTCTGCTTTCTCTCGACGGACCTTCTCCTCCCACTTACTTTCCTCGGCGGCGATCATGGAATGGAAGCGTCCGCCCTGGCCGCGCGCAAGATAGATTGGTTTCTCGTTCCGCTCCGCGACGGATTCAGTGACTAGGACGAATTTGACGCTCGAGCCGGGCGTTTCGAACATTGCGTCGCTGAGGATGGTTTCTAGTTCGGTGCGAAGGGCGCGGGCGCCTGTGCCCATAGTGAAGGCGTTCGAAGCGATTTTGTGCAGGGCGGGAGTGGTGAAGCGGAGTTCGATGCCGGAGAGGCTGAAGAGGGTGGTGTATTGGGCTAGGAGAGAGTTGCGGGGTTCGGTGAGGATGCGGACGAGCAGAGGGGTGGTTAGGGTGGAGAGGGCGGCGGTGACGGGCACGCGGCCGACTAATTCAGGGATGAAGCCGTAGTTTTGGAGGTCTGTGGGGTTGAGGAGGTCGAGGGCGTTGAAGTAGGTTGGTTCGCTGTCGGGGGAGCTGGGAGAGGAGGCCGAGGTGAAGAAGGGAAGGTGCTTTCTGTATAAGGCTTCTTCTTCGGATCCGGGGAGGATGGGGATCGGTTCGTTGTGCCCCGGGGCGATATCGCGAGACCGATTGTTGGTGATGGCTGACCCGCGGACAGGTTGGCCGAAGCCGATCGATCCGCGAGATATTCGGTCCATGATTACTTTGTGTAACCCGACGAAGGCGCCAGAGAAGATGAAGAGAATGTTGTCTGTGCGGACGTTGTAAACCTCGCCTTTTTGGGGCAAGTTCCCGCCATTGGGGTTGAACGGGGAGTTCCCTAGCGGGTTGTTGGAAGGAAATGTGTTAGGGGAGTTGCCGACACGAGGTGCACTTCGTTCTTGTTTCGCTTGCACTTGTACCGTCGTGCCCTCGATGAGCTTGAGGAGGGCTTGTTGTACTCCTTCACCACTAACGTCCTTTCCGTGGCTGACCTTTGCTGCGGCAATCTTGTCCACTTCGTCCAGGACGATTATGCCGCGCTCAGCTTGTTCAACATCATAGTTCGCAGCCGCCAGAAGCCTGTGGATGCATACTTCTGCATCCTCTCCAATGTAACCAGCTTGCGTGAACGGTGTGCAGTCCGAAATGCTGAATGGTACAGATAGTATCCTAGCCAGTGTCTTTGCCATGAGCGTCTTTCCAACACCAGATGGTCCCAGTAGAAGGATGTTGGACTTCTCCAACTGTAATGCCGGCGAATCTTCAAGTCCAGACTGCGCTGACGTAGGCAATGCACCTGCTTCGGGGGTTATATGGACGGTTTGTTGTTGGCCTGGAAATTCGTCTGACTGGATTAGCTGGGCACAGGTGACATGACAGGCAATGGAAAACAGATAACCTACCTTCGACCGGGTGATGCTCAATTGCCTCTCTGCGCGCACGTTTCGCTAGCAATTCTGCGTTCTCCTCATCGCGTCTCTGCAGCTCTTGTACCCGTTGGTAGTGATTGAATACCGCGACGCTAAGTATCTTCTTTGCACGGTCCTGGCCAACGACAAATTGGTCTAGGTACTGCTTCAACGTTCTCGGGGTCACCCGAGGAGCTCCGAAAGCCGGAGCTGATGCCAGAGGCCCGGCTGTTGGAACATCCGGTTCATAGCTGCCAGTCCATGGCTGGTTTGTAAAATCTGAGCGATCGAATTGAGACCACGTAGGGAAAGTAGTTGATGAGCTGTTGAATCCACGGCGAGCAGGGCGGATAAGCGGCTTCGGCGCATGCCGATAGCGGAAGGGAGAGTTGCGGTGCGCCCTGAGGAGGCCACGGGCCTGTATAGGCAGCCGTAGCATGGCCAAGCGCAGTGATATCTGCAGGATAGGGGTGCGATGATGAAATAACGGGAATAATCCACGAAGAAGCCGATGTGTAAGGGAGGAAGGGAGAAGGAAGGCTGAGAGCAGTCGAGGACCGTCACCTCCGATGGCAGCAGCAGATAAGATGCAATACAATCAAAGCAAACCAAATCGGGCGATAGCTTTCCCCGCAGCACGTGATGCTTATCGCCGACGGTACCCGTGGATGACGTGATTGGAAAGGCCTTGTCTGACACGACAGGTAAGGTTCAAGTGCAGATGGATCCGTCAGTGAAAGGACTCTGGAAGACGTATTGAGCTTCCTGCTTGGTGTTTCTGAGGTTTGTGAAACTCGGGGCGGATGAGGAGCACTTCCGTGTTTCGTCATCCGAGAGCTCCAAGTGCGACGTGCGGTGGCGGTCCCGATCGGCGCTCCTGTCAGTCCCAGACACCGACTTCGCTAATGCGGATGGTCTCTACTCATGACCTGAATAAGTACTACATGTGAGATTTTCAAGAAGAATATAAACTCGTTTGGTATGAACAGGGAAAAGATCCCCTATACTTCCCCGATTTTCCATTGATTCAGATAAGAGAAGATGCGAGTATGCCAAAAGGCATTGAACTACTATCTGTACTGAACCTCATATTCCCCAATGGCTTCAATTATGCTTACATGTATTCCTGCAAGCCTTCGTTCATTCGACAAGTGTGCGGCAAGGTCGTATCGTACATGTAGCTTTGCCTGGCTGAGCAATTCCGTATTTTCCATGACTGGATGTTTGTAACCACGGCTGCCATTATGCCACATGAGGCGTATCTACCGGTCCGATCCATGGAGCGTCATGTGGATACCGGAAAGTAATAGTCCCCAGGTGCCTGGTAAGGAATAGCACGGAGCGTCGACTGAGGGGAACTAGCGGCATTGACTCTGCCACAGCTTATACTGGAAAGCAGTTTGTTACAACAACCGGCTGCGACTGGCGCCAATTGCCACCCAGAATCAAAAGGAAAATTGAGCGAGTTGCGCTCGACTCAGACCATACTCCGGGATATCACGAGGCTAGCTGCTTGTTTTGAAAGCAGGCTGCTGCTCCATGGTTTGTGATATGAAGTTCCGCAAGGCTGCCCATCGATTGGAAACCGAGCCCCCATCGGTGTTGTTGGAGTCGGTCGTGGTTGGTGCTGGCGCTTGCATGCTGGACATCTGCGCCATGTTCTTCGCAAACCGATCGCGCTCCAGCCGTTCTAGCTTCTCTCGACGCTTCATAGCACCTGGTCTGTGCTGGAGGGTTTTCTGCTTAATGATATTGACCTGTTTGTTAGGGTCGTTGACATCGTCGTCGGCGTCCGGGAGCGCATCAGCCAACGAGTCCAGAGCAGCAAGTTTCTTGCAGGCACGGCGGCGCTTCGTAGATTTCTGCGAGTTCTTTTCTATTCTGGACACAAAACTGCTGTGCTTGATCAAGCGCTTGTCCTTTTTCGTCGTGCGGAACTCATCATGGAGAAAGTTGGGTTTGGACGAGGGAAGAGCGCCTTTCCCACTTGCGGGCTTCTTGACGGATCGAGTAGGGGCCTATAGCAATAAGAGGAAAACATTGGTAAGAATACGTATATGCATGATGTGATGAGCTAGAGAAAAGCTTACCATGATGGGCAAGGGTCTGCTGTATGTCTGTCGCGGCACAAGACGAAAAAAGGCTTGCATGTGCTTCACGAGAACCGAATTCTTCGTTGATTCCGATGGGGCAGCACGGACTATTCCGGAAGTGCACTAGTCCCCAACCGAAGACCCGATAGCCTCTATTTTTTGGATAGGTGGCTCACCGCCCAGGTGACCTCTGGGCCTCACCGACTTGGCTCCCCTTCCCAGTCTAGTTCGCGGTTCCTGATGACCGTCTTCAGTCAAAGAACACTCGCGCTTTGTCTCGCGCCAGCCATTCGGGTTCCATCCTGTGCTACATTAACGTACTAAGGCTGATAAGAATTCCCAACAGTGGGACCAACAATTTAGTAGCAAGGCGCTAGACCTGACTAGGCCGACGTAGTCCAAGGCCACCGAAACTTGATCGTCATATTTCCATCAGAATCTTTCCCCCTGCTCCTGGTCCAGTTTTCTTGCGGGAGGCAAAGATCCACATTCACGGGTTCCGAACCCGCCTTTTTATCTTGCACTTGCCTGGCTCAGATTGGCACTTACATCAGGGCACCACCACGTCGACACCGGTTCGACAAGATTGCCTCCTTATTTGTGGCCTTGCATGTGGGTGCTGTCTCCAGCGCGCCTTTTATCTCGCCGGACGTGCCCTTTGCCATCGAGGACTACTGTGCCTGTGACTCTACCTCGGCCCCAGACCCTCCATCACCTCCTGCCTCCCCCATTGAGTCGGGAATTTTCGCCGTGTCTATCAACTTCTACAGCATATAACCCTCGAGGGCCTGTCGCAGTCCGCTACTTCTCGCATAGCCGTTTCCAATCGTCGATCATCCCCGCCAATACCGAAGCAACAATGGGCTCTCTCGGACCGTACCAGCGCAAACACAAGGTTACTGTGGTGGGCTCAGGAAACTGGTAGGTGCAAGATGGCTCTTCTTCGTCAAAGGGGCTAGTACCCAGGGCAGAGGATATAATGGCTGACTCCGTTCGTATCTAGGGGATGCGCAATCGCCAAAATCGTCGCCGAGAATGCCGCCAGCAACCCCGCAATTTTCGAGGAGAAGGTTGAGATGTGGGTTTTTGAGGAGAAGGTGGAAATCGCCAAAACGTCCCGGCACTATGATCCCTCTTCACCGCTGTGCCAGGGCCCACAAAACCTGACGGATGTGATTAACCAAACGCACGAGAACATCAAATACCTGCCTGGAATTACTCTCCCCTCCAATCTGCATGCTAACCCCTCGTTGGTTGACGCCGTCAAGGATAGCACCATCCTTGTCTTCAACCTTCCCCATCAGTTTATCATCAAGACCTGTGAGCAGATCAAGGGCAAGATCTTGCCCTATGCGCGGGGTATCTCCTGCATCAAAGGTGTTGATGTGAACGAAGAAGGCATCCATCTGTTCTCCGAGACCATCGGCAAGATTCTGGGTATCTACTGCGGTGCTCTATCTGGCGCGAACATTGCGAGCGAGGTCGCCTTGGAAAAATGGTCCGAGTCAAGCATTGCCTATGATCCCCCGCACATGGATTCCAAGGCGCCATCTCCCAATCGTTCCCCATCTGCGTCGACCGAGAACCTCGTTCAGTTTGAGCACAAGGATGTTTCCGGCCAACTATCGCGAGTAAAGCTGCAAGCGCTGCCGTCCGACTACCCCCCTGTTGACCACGCGGTCCTCAAGTCACTCTTCCACCGCCCGTATTTCCATATCCGTGTGGTGAGTGACGTCGCGGGCGTGTCGCTTGGAGGTGCTCTTAAGAACGTAGTTGCTCTTGCTGCCGGCTGGGTCGATGGCATGGGCTGGGGTGACAACGCCAAAGCTGCTATCATGCGGGTTGGCCTTCTCGAGATGGTCAAGTTCGGTGAAAAGTTCTTCGGAGCGACCATCAATACTCGCACGTTCACCGAGGAGAGTGCAGGTGTTGCTGATCTCATTACCAGCTGCAGCGGTGGCCGGAACTTCCGCTGCGCGAAACTCAGCGTTGAGAGAAAGCAACCGATCGAGAAAGTCGAGGAGACGGAACTCAACGGTCAGAAGCTTCAGGGTACTTTGACAGCGGTTGAGGTAAACAACTTCCTGAAGAAGCAGGGCCTTGAGGAGGAGTTCCCCTTGCTTACGGCTGTGTACCGTGAGTAACCCTGTCTATATTATCTTTTTTTCTCTTTCTTTTTTGTCGCATCACTTGGCTGACCTGAAATAGGTGTTCTTGAGGGCAGTATGTCCGTTGAAGATATTCCTTCTTACATTGAGCGGTAAATTGGACCTGTTGATCCTCTCCTTTGGTTTATGTTCGGGTTGTTAATTTACGGGAAATTTGTTTCCTTTTGTGTCTAAACAGAAAGCCGGAGTCGATTTCCTACGTTGAAACCGGGCGGGTGACTAGCAGTGGAACCAGCCAGGCAGTTCTGAGCGCCAGGTTGTGAACGGGGGACAGGATCCATGCACTACCCCCTCACCTTGTGTTTTGTGCCCCATCCTTGTCATTTCTTATCCTTTTCTTTCCTTTCCCTTGACCACTTTGTCTATCTTTTACCATCATTATCATCTCTGTTTTGGGGGGAGCGTCTGTTGGTAGGTATACTTTGTCGAGATTTTCTCATGCACATAGACCGATGACTATAGACCGCAATGACACCGGAATGTCTGAATCAATCTTCTTTCATTCTCATCACATCCACGCAGTAATGAGCTGTACTATTGCCAGATCATCAATGGTCTGACTGGGGGAAGCAAGAAAGAGGAGACGTGCGGAGGCCCGAGTTCTCGCCCGGGCCGTCCCAGCCCGCGACGCGCTCTTTTCATGATGTCAGTGATTCCCGCGGGGTTGCCCTGGACCTCCCAGGAACAGGAAACCTTGGCCGGCCTTGCTTCTCGTCCACTTGTTCTTCTTTCTCTCATAAATAGCCTGCGACCTCTGTACCGTGGCTACACGGGTTCTCTCTGCTTTGACTTTCCAGAAGGACATACTGCCTTCATATCCATTCAACTCTGTTCCTTGGTTAGTCTAGCCGGCAATTCACCAAGGATAGCGCCGCTAGGCTCGCCATTGTCACCAGGTCTAGTCGAAGCTCGTTCCCAAGCTCCTCTAGTCGTGACAGCTAAAACAATTCAAGCTCAAAATGTCCTCTCCACAGCAGGTATATCTATTGCCTCTGAAGGATGATGGATCGCCCGATGTCCCTGGAGAATACCTCTACCTCCCTCCTCCCACTGACCCGCCTTACTTGCTTCGGTTCGTCATT
This sequence comes from Aspergillus brasiliensis CBS 101740, assembly GCF_001889945.1. NCBI lineage: Eukaryota > Fungi > Ascomycota > Eurotiomycetes > Eurotiales > Aspergillaceae > Aspergillus > Aspergillus brasiliensis. The sequence goes on along the minus strand of NW_027137444.1, from coordinate 2,138,821 downwards.
GAAGGCAGCAGCTCAATCTGCAGAGAGGGCGCTCTGTGGGTAAACATCCCGGAGAAGGGCGAGTCTTTCAATCGGTCTGCTTTTCGAAGCTTTAGGTAAGAGAAACAAAGGGTCACAGGTTTATCAGCATTTGACCTTTCGCGTGAAATCTAGCCTATCTCCGGATTTCAACAAGAATATTCAGCTCGATGTCCCCATCACATCTGCTGGTTCTTTCGCCTTCTATGTGACCTTCTCCCCGCTTCCTGAGTTCTCCGTCCTATCAACACCCACTCCTGAGCCAACAAGGACCCCAACCCATTACATCGATGTCTCACCCAGGTTGACTCTTCGCGGTCAAGATCTCCCACTCAATGCCCTCTCTATATACTCTGTGATCTCTAAGTTCATGGGCCAGTATCCCAAGGAGTGGGACAAGCACCTCAACGGTATCAGCCAACGTAATTACAATATGGTTCATTTCACGCCGCTAATGAAGCGCGGGGCTTCCAATTCACCTTATAGCATCTTTAATCAGCTGGAATTTGATGATGCCGTGTTCCCCAATGGTGAAGATGACGTTGCGCGTCTGATTGCTAAGATGGAGAATGAATATGGTCTGCTGTCGCTTACGGATGTTGTATGGAATCACACCGCACACAACAGCAAGTGGCTGGAGGAACATCCAGAAGCTGGTTACAGTGTCGAAACTGCCCCATGGCTGGAGGCAGCACTGGAGCTAGACACCGCGCTGCTGAAGTTCGGACAGGATCTCCAGACTCTTGGCTTGCCCACCGAGTTCCAAAATGTGGACGACTTGATGAAGGTCATGAATGTTATGCGGGATAAAGTCATTGTTGGAATACGACTATGGGAGTTTTATGCCATTGATGTGAAGGCTGACACTCAAAGAATACTCGAAAGATGGAAGACATCCAAAGACATTGATCTAACAGACAAGAATTGGGCGCAACTCAAAGTTCAAGGCTACAAGAACTGGACTCTGAAGCAGCAAGCGACTTTCATCCGAGACCACGGTATACCCACTTCGAAGCAGGTCTTAGGGCGGTTCAGCAGAGCTGTTGATTTGGAGTTTGGGGCAGCCATACTGACAGCACTTTTTGGTCCGCATAATTCTTCGACGTCTGATGCTGGTGCGGTCGAGGAGAGTCTGTCCAAAATACTTGACGAGGTCAATCTCCCGTTCTATGAGGAGTACGATGGCGATGTCTCGGAGATCATGAATCAAGTCTTCAACCGGGTAAAATATCTAAGGATTGACGATCATGGACCCAAGCTCGGCGCCGTCACGGCACAGAGCCCTTTGATTGAAACGTACTTCACGAGGTTGCCCCTAAACGATGTTACCAAGAAGCACAATGAAAAGGCATTGGCACTGGTGAACAATGGCTGGATATGGAACGCTGATGCTCTACGGGACAATGCGGGACCCGATTCCAGGGCTTATCTGCGACGTGAAGTAATCGTCTGGGGTGATTGCGTGAAGCTGAGATATGGCAGCCGCCGTGACGACAATCCTTTCCTCTGGGACTTCATGACAGACTATACTCGTCTCATGGCCAAGTACTTCTCGGGGTTCCGCATCGACAACTGCCATTCGACACCATTGGTGGTCGCCGAGTACCTGCTAGATGAGGCCCGCAAAGTTCGTCCCAACCTGACTGTGTTCGCGGAACTATTCACTGGCTCGGAGGAAGCCGATTACATCTTCGTCAAACGTCTCGGCATAAATGCGCTCATCCGTGAAGCCATGCAGGCATGGAGTACAGGAGAATTAAGCCGCCTTGTCCATCGTCATGGCGGGCGTCCGATTGGCAGCTTCGATCTTGACTTGCCTTCTTCAGGTAGTAGTCATGCAATAGCTTCTTCTGGTCTTGACTCTGCCAAAGAAAAGGTTGCTCACATCCGACCGACACCAGTGCAAGCATTGTTCATGGATTGCACTCATGACAACGAGATGCCTGCGCAGAAGAGGACCGCAAAAGATACTCTACCAAATGGTGCTCTGGTGGCCATGTGTGCCTCAGCTGTCGGCAGCGTTATCGGTTATGATGAAGTATATCCTCGGCTTGTCGATCTCGTACATGAGCATCGGCTATACTTCTCTGAATTTTCAGAAGTCCCCGAGACTGGGCTGGACTCTCTTGAGGGAGGAATTGGAGGCATTAAGAAGCTACTCAATGAGCTCCACACCAAAATGGGTGTTGAAGGATACGACGAGACCCACATTCATCATGACGGCGAGTATATCACAGTGCACAGGGTACATCCTAGAACACGGAAGGGTGTTTTCCTGATTGCACATACCGCGTTTCCTGGTCAGGACGGAAAATCTGTACTGGCGCCTACACATCTTGTTGGTACTCATGTCAAGCATATTGGGACCTGGCTTCTGGAGGTCGATACAAGCCAGTCTACCATAGAGCGGATACAAGCAGACGAGTCCTACTTACGGGGCCTGCCAAGCCAAGTCAAACCGTTTGAAGGTACCAAGATCGAGGAGTCTGGCAAAGATACCATCATATCTGTTTTAGATTCTTTCGTTGCCGGGTCTATTGCCTTGTTTGAAACATCTATGCCCAGTGTTGAACATGCAAGTGGACTGGACAATTATATCACCGAAGGCGTGGATCATGCATTTTCGGACCTTAGTCTGGTTGATCTGAACTTCGCGCTTTACCGCTGCGAAGCAGAAGAGAGAGATTCAAGTAAGGGCCAGGACGGAGTATACGACATCCCCGGCCATGGCCCTCTGGTCTATGCTGGTCTACAGGGGTGGTGGAGTGTGCTTGAGAACATCATAAAGTACAACGAACTAGGCCACCCATTATGTGATCATCTGCGAAACGGACAGTGGGCTCTGGACTATGTTGTGGCTCGCCTGGAGAAGTTGGGGCAAAAGGAAGAGCATCCTGCCCTTGGTAGGCCAGCTGCATGGCTGCAGGAAAAGTTCCAGGCCGTTCGCCAGCTGCCAAGCTTTCTTCTGCCCCGGTATTTTGCAATCATCGTCCAAGTTGCGTACAATGCTGCCTGGAAGCGAGGAATTCAACTGCTGGGACCGCATATACAGAAAGGGCAAGAATTCATCCATCAATTAGGTATGGTGAGTGTCCAACAAACCGGATATGTGAATTCAGCGTCTTTGTGGCCCACGAAGAAAGTACCCAGTCTCGCAGCTGGCCTACCGCATTTCGCGGTAGACTGGGCAAGATGCTGGGGCCGCGATGTGTTCATCTCACTCAGAGGCCTGCTTCTGTGCACCAGTCGTTTTGAGGATGCCAAAGAGCACATAACTGCATTTGCAAGTGTACTGAAACATGGCATGATTCCAAATCTTCTGAGCAGTGGAAAGCTCCCACGCTACAATTCTCGGGATTCCGTATGGTTCTTCCTGCAATCCATCCAGGATTACACCGAAATGGCACCAGATGGTTTGAAACTCCTAGATCATAAGGTTCCCCGGCGGTTCCTACCATACGATGACGTATGGTTTCCATTTGATGACCCAAGGGCCTACTCGCAGCATTCAACGATATCCGAAATAATTCAGGAGGTTTTCCAGCGGCATGCAAGTGGACTATCCTTCCGGGAATACAACGCCGGGCCTGACCTTGACATGCAAATGACACAGGATGGTTTCCAGATTGATGTCAATGTCGACTGGGAAACAGGGCTAATATTCGGTGGCAGCCAGTACAATTGCGGGACATGGCAGGACAAGATGGGTGAGAGCGCGAAAGCTGGTAACAAAGGTGTACCTGGGACGCCACGAGACGGGGCAGCCATTGAGATTACCGGTCTAGTGTACAGCGCCTTGACTTGGGTTGCTAAACTGCACGAGCGTGGCCTTTACAAACATGACGGAGTCGACATTGGCGATGGAAAAACCATCACTTTCAAGACCTGGGCGTCGAGAATTCGGGCTAACTTCGAACGCTGTTACTATGTTCCGCTACAGCCAAAGGAGGATGACCAGTACGACATCGACACAAAAATAATCAATAGACGCGGGATATACAAGGACCTGTACAGGTCTGGTAAACCATACGAGGACTATCAGCTTCGCTCCAATTTCCCGATAGCTATGACCGTCGCTCCAGAACTGTTCACTCCTGCCAAAGCGCTCGCAGCTCTCGCTCTTGCCGACGAGGTCGTGGCTGGGCCGGTAGGAATGGCCACCCTGGACCCCTCTGACCTCAATTACCGCCCTAACTACAATAACTCCGAGGACTCGACCGATTTTGCAACCGCCAAAGGCAGGAATTACCACCAAGGTCCTGAGTGGGTTTGGCAACGTGGATACTTCCTCCGCGCCTTTTTGCACTTCGACCTTGCTCGCAGGACGACATCGGCAGAACGGACGGAGACTTACCAACAGATCACTCGACGTTTGGAGGGTTGCAAACGGGCTTTGAGGGAAAGTCCATGGAAGGGCCTTACCGAACTAACGAATCAGAACGGTGCCTACTGTGCAGACTCCGTATGTCTTGATTACTTTCCCTCCCCCTCTTCCTGGGTGGTGCCGATCAAGCTTCGCTAACCTGATGAAACTTTATAGTCTCCGACCCAAGCATGGTCAGCTGGATGCCTGCTTGATTTGTATTATGATGCATCAAGACATTCACAGAACTAAATAGCGTGTCATTTATCTGATTATACCTCGATCTGGTCGAGATCACCACGAAGTACATGTTTGTCGAATCTTAGATAGTGGAAATAGCTTATTTGTGCTGGCATGATCCTTTATCGTATGACGCGGGACCGTTTTGCCGGTTTACAAATCCGCATAAGAAAGACCGCTGAGTAAGCCTCGTGCACAACTCATCGCCAACTAGAACGAGACGAGACTAGTACTTTTGAGTTTGGGTTCGTCAACATGTGTTTTAGCAAACGATGCCCGACTCGGGTCCAATTTGCCGTTCCTAGCGCGAAGATTGCGGTGTAGAGTGTTTGTATCGGTGTCGCCTGACTTCTCCAGTTCTGCTTTTCGTGTCCAAACACCTCCCCCAGGTCGCGAACCCGTCTACTATCTACTGCGTGACCCTGGCCCCTGACGTCAGTTGTTTTTCACCTACGCATCCTCCCGAGCACAAACGCTTCCGGATGCATTGACAAAGCCGAACATCAACTCCTACATCTCCGGCGCAGAACGTCTGCTTTTCAAGCGTCATGTCTCTCACGGAATCCGCTGCGGCAGCCATGCTGACCGCCGCGGTCGTGGTAGACAGTCCCATTGACGTGCATGAGCCTCGATGGGATGACCAGACGAGGGGCCGCGATCTGTACACACAACTAGTGATTAGTTTGCTGGTCGGACTCAGCGCCTTTTTTTCATTCTGTGTAAGTCTGTGCGGAACGCAAGATTCCGATGGAGCTCTTTCTAACGGCTCGCGTCTTTCATAGGTTTTACGACCGAAATGGACCGAACTATACGCCGCTCGGAGACGACAACGCTGCGCAGCTTCATACTTGCCCGAACTGCCTGATAGTTTCTTTGGCTGGATACCCGTACTATACCGGATCACTGATGAGCAGGTGCTGGAGTCTGCGGGCTTGGATGCCTTCGTTGTAAGTTCTATATGTTGTTTGGCTGTAAACTGAAGGTCAGAATCGGCCATCTTCTAATACGGGATTGTGATCTAGTTCCTCACCTTCCTGAAATTTGCCATTCGGTTCCTCTCCGCTATCTTCTTCTTCGCCTTGGTTATTATTTTACCGACACACTACAAGAATACCGGCAAATCGGGGGTTCCAGGTTGGGATGATGACGATGACGAGACCTTCGATGGAGACAAAGACAAGAAGAAGATCATATCGGATCCGAATTACTTGTGGATGTATGTCATTTTTACATACATTTTTACTGGGCTCGCTGTCTATATGCTCATCCAAGAGACGAATAAGGTTATTCGCACGAGGCAAAAATACCTTGGAAGCCAGACAAGTACGACCGATCGGACGATTCGCTTGTCTGGAATTCCTCCGGATTTGGGTACCGAGGACAAGATCAAAGATTTCATGGAAGGCCTCAAAGTGGGCAAGGTCGAGAGTGTCACACTATGTCGGGACTGGCGCGAATTAGATCACCTGATTGACGAGCGACTGAAACTTTTACGGAATATTGAGCGGGCTTGGACCAGGCATCTAGGCTATAAACGGGTCAAGGCAAGTCCGAATGCACTGCCCTTGATGCACCAGCAGCCGCGTGGCTCCAGTATTGTCTCAGATGAAGATAGTGAGCGGATCCAGCTTCTCTCCGAAGGAGGGCGCGATCACGTTACGGGCTATGCACACAAGCGGCCAACAGTGCGCATTTGGTACGGGCCTTTCAAGCTACGCTACAAGAACATTGATGCGATCGATTACTACGAGGAGAAGCTGCGTCGCTTGGACGAGAAAATTCAGGTTGCTCGCCAAAAGGAATATCCACCTACTGAGGTCGCCTTCGTCACAATGGAGTCGATCGCCGCGTCTCAGATGGTTGTACAGGCCATACTTGATCCTCATCCCATGCAACTACTTGCCAGACTGGCGCCAGCCCCAGCTGATGTCGTATGGAAAAACACCTATCTCCCGCGCTCGAGGCGGATGATGCAATCTTGGTTCATTACTGTGGTCATTGGCTTCCTGACTGTATTCTGGTCGGTGCTTTTGATTCCCGTTGCCTATCTGCTTGAGTACGAGACTCTCCACAAGGTGTTCCCTCAATTGGCCGACGCACTTGTGCGGAATCCACTTGCCAAGTCCCTTGTGCAGACTGGTCTGCCGACATTGGTTCTCTCGCTGTTGACTGTCGCTGTGCCTTACCTCTATAACTGTAAGATGCTTCCCCACTTCTCCGTCTAGTCTCAGCGCTAACCCGTCAACAGGGCTCTCGAACCACCAAGGCATGATGTCCAGGGGTGACATTGAGCTGTCGGTAATCTCGAAGACCTTCTTTTTCTCTTTCTTCAACCTTTTCCTCGTCTTTACGGTGTTCGGAACTGCGACGACATTCTACGGGTTCTGGGAGAACCTCAGAGACGCTTTCAAAGATGCAACGACCATAGCTTTTGCATTAGCCAAGACGCTGGAAAACTTTGCTCCGTTTTACATCAACTTCCTATGTCTTCAAGGAATAGGATTATTTCCGTTTCGACTCCTAGAGTTTGGAAGTGTTGCCATGTACCCCATCAACTTCCTGGCCGCTAAAACGCCTCGGGACTATGCTGAGCTATCCACGCCCCCTACATTCAGTTACGGTTATTCCATTCCGCAAACGGTCCTGAGTCTTATCATCTGTGTGGTGTACAGCGTGTTTCCTAGCTCATGGTTGATATGCCTGTTCGGGTTGATTTACTTCACCATCGGCAAATTCATCTACAAGTATCAGCTTCTGTACGCGATGGATCATCAGCAGCATTCGACGGGACGAGCGTGGCCGATGATCTGCAGCCGAATTTTGATGGGATTGATGGTTTTCCAGCTGGCGATGATCGGCGTGCTAGCCCTACGCCGGGCTATTACGCGCTCTTTGCTTATTGTGCCTCTCCTGATGGCAACCGTATGGTTCAGCTATTTCTTTGCACGAACCTATGAGCCTCTTATGAAGTTCATCGCATTGAAGAGCATTGACCGCGAGCGGCCTGGCGGAGGCGACATCTCCCCATCCCCGTCATCGACCTTCTCTCCTCCATCTGGCCTCGACCGCGATTCATTTCCGATCCGAATTGGTGGACAAGAACTAGGATTGCGGCTGAGGAAGTACGTCAATCCAAGCCTGATCCTGCCTCTTCATGATGCATGGCTCCCCGGACGTACGATGGTTCCAGAGCTCCAGGGAGAACTGGATCAACGCACTTCCGAAAACAACGCGGCCGATGAGTCCGTCTGAGACTGCATCAAAACTGCTGAAGTGGACTGATTCCACAACATCACGGTCAATCGATCTCTACCATCGCCCATATATATGTAATACCTTCTAATCACCCTTTGTTGTATGAGTTGCTTTCCCCCGCCATGATCTACGATGCTATGCCTTTGATGTCATAGATAGGCCATATACGCCTGATCCTCTCACACCTTCCTGGTGAGAAGGCCAATTTTATGCGCTGTGATTTGACGCGATCAGATTTAGATGTCACTCGTCTTTGTTGATAATGGTTTCCTTATCTCTCGTTTATTGATACCAGAGGCCTTCATGTAGGAGGTTTCATTCGATGCATTGATGCCAGTATAGCTTGCATGTACCATCAATTTATGTATTCTAGGGAGGATTCCTGATGCTCTTGTTGATATTTGCTATTAATGAACCTAGTAACGTGGGGTGCTTCCAATTCCTTGTTGACGTCTCTAACAGGGTAAGGAAGCACCCCACGGAGCTGGCTATGTGGCACTGCCAGTTGCCCGTCTCTTTCATGGAACCCGCTCCCGGCTATTTCCTTCTACTGTGGCATCAAATAAGCCAAGTATAAGAAGTAGGCATATTACCATAGACCTCGTTAACACACAGCCAAGTGTGACTCTTGACTCGGGATCCACAATGTAACTATCTGACCCCAGAATATCATCCACATTGTCTTGCTCTCCCCACCTGCACTTTTGCGGTATGTGATACATCCTTGTTATAGTATTGCAGTAGTAGTCACAAACGCATGCCTCAGGTTATGTTGGCCGGCTGGATTTGGGTCCCGGATAAGAAGTCCAGGAAAATTGAACTGAAAGAAGCCCAATGGAACTCAGGGGCAAGCAGTCCAGTCTTGAGAGGACATTCTGGACGGGAGTCGAAGGGCGTGGCTGGCTACAATACAAAGGGGATGGTTTGAGGTGAAGTGATGGATCCTCAAGCAGGTACTATTTCCCGCCTTTCCTTTCATCATCTTCCGTTCTTTCTTCAACAACTTCGTCCATCGTCTCTTCCAGAATGGACCTTAGACCTTGCCATTGCTAATACTCTTCGACCAAGGTATCCTTGGTCACCAAAGTTTCTTTTATTTTTGTGTTTTGTACAGAGATCATCGATACTTTTAAAGGAACTATGACTCCTATTACTCCGTACTAGCCCGCCGGGCCCATTATTCACCGACCTGGGGTGACGATGGACAGGTCCGAAAGTCTAAATCTGCATCTTCTATCGACAAGCGACGTTCCATCCAAGTGGGCTGTCATGTTCAGAGCTCCACCCTCGAAGCCTGGGATGGCTCTTCCCGATATGACTGCTATGGAGGAACAATGAACTGCTAGGTACCTATTCTGCCTTTGTTCCTGAGCTTTATGCACTACAATTAGACGCTGTTTCATCTCCCTTCTGCCTGCTTTCAGGGCGCTGCGTTGTTATTCTTTCGCCGCTGCGGCATTTCAGTCTATGCTGGAGAGTTCCTGATTGCCTGGGTGAGCAGGTACGTTTATCTGGGGTAACCCGGACTTCTTCCATATCACGAGGGGGCACATTTCACTACGGCGAAATGTCCAACCCTACCTCGAGAGACACTTGATAACTTGATAAAGAAGATAAGCAGTGGCTTTGTTCGCTTTGCAGGGTACAGCTTGGTCAATTACGGCTTAATAGGCCTTTCATACTCCGCAAGTCCCCATCACCTGGACATTTTATGGATTCATTTGGCATTATTTACTTCTGTGCTCAGCTCTGGACTCCAAGTTGATGCACTTGACATACACAGTGCAAGAGCTGAAACTTCGGTTTGTACCTAGTACACTCGATTCTTCAACATAAAGGCGTCGAAACGGCCAAAGTCTATAAAGTGTGCCTACTACACTCATATTGTCCAGAACACAAGTCACCCATTGAAGTGCCTTCTGTCGCAGCTATGCATAACTCCACATCTGACACGATGAGCATTGATAGCAATACAGGCCCACAGGATAGGGATGGGATGCCTCTGGCTGTGGTGGAGAGGCTGCTCCAGTTCATGTCTCTTGACTCCCGGTCAGCTCTACGCTTGACATGCAGACCATGGTGTCGAGCAATTGACAGGATCATGCCTTCCCAACACCCAGTGGCCAACACCGTGCCTGCGGATATCTTGCTTCTGATATATTATAGACTCTCACCCCGGGATTTCGAGAACGCCAGAAGGACATGCTTCCAGTGGATGCGAGCCAGTCTAGACCAGCGTCTTCTGAAGTATATGCTCAAGCGAATGGGCTGGTGGGTCTCCTGCCTACAAGACTGCCAACATTCTGGACTTGTGTCCGATGAGGATGGAAGCTTCGCTTGGAGGTTGAGCAAACACTTTTCCACAGAATGCTTACTGTCAGACCGCAAGGAGAATGAGGGAAGGTCCGGCTTCCTTACAACTGCGATTGTTGACTTCTCTCAACCGCAGCAACATATTAAGAAGCCCCGGCGCTCATCTCGAAATGCCAGCACAGACTTCCAGCTCACTCCAACGCAAGATGCAGCGATTACTGTGTTCCATGTCAGCAATTGCGGAAACTATTTGCTTGTGGCATCCAGCCGTACCATCTTCGTTTATCGTCTACTAACAAGGGGGGCTGATGACAATGGTGCAGGTGTTGCTTTCATGACAAAATCACCTGCCCTGTAGAGGTTCTAGCAGCGTCGGTTGATGCCAGTACTCCGACATTGGTTGTCGCTTTATTGCTGCGAAACCGACAAGCGATGGTGTGCGAACTTATCCCAGCTCGAGGTCAACGTTCGTACGAATTGCGCCGTATAAAGTACGCCATGAAGATTGCCTCCCAGTATTTCTTCCACAATTTATGCTCCCAAGATGACCCACCACGAAGTGTGTCGATCTGTCCTGGTCGCCGTTGTGTGGCCTTCGGGTCTTTCTCCTGTTTGGAGCTGCGACGATATGACCCTCAAATCAATCATGACAGTCGCTTCCAGATTCCCGTATGGCAACCACCTGAGTTTCTCCATTTTCTCCCCAGACGGCCTGAATTGCCGGGAGTATATCGCATTATCTCCTCACTAGCTGATTTTGGACTAGCTGGGTGCCGCTGTGACTATCAGATTAGCGAGAGCAAGAAATGCGTATTCCACCGGTCACCTTGGGGTCCAGTAAGGGATTTTAGAATCCGCTGGGCCCAGGATTGTAGGGCTATTCCTATCAGCGATGGGGTGCACGTCCTCCTCATCGACGAACTTCATAACTTGTGTCTTGGGTACGGTGCTCCCGGCACACAGACGAGAATTGTTGATACCATTGCCTTCGAACACCCAGCCAAGCTCGGTAGGAGTACCAGACGCTATCCAGATCCGGAGGTGTTCGCGGCCGGCTCGGACCTTACCTGGGGTCTGCGTGTGGTCACTGCCTATGATGGTAAAATCGTCCTATACTCAGTCCATTGGAAGTATTCAACGCTATCTGCAAAAGCCACGTAGAAAGTGGCATGGCGGTCGGCAGTTTTCTTCCTAGGGATAATTCCTTTGACCATCAAGGGTCACAAGAGCATCGAGATATTCCAGTTCAAAACGAGGACAAAGACTGGGAGTTTCTTCCCGGTGAAGACGGCCCCAAGTACCTACTCGGGATACAAAGTATCTATGGCAAGGAAATTGGACAAGTTGACGGAGTGGTAGAGCTGGTGGTCCAATCGTATAACCATTCAGTCCGGGTCTGGGCCTTCAATGAAGCGGGCCAAACGAGTGTCATCGATGTGGATACCTTCACATCGGCTTCCCGGCCGGCTGCCGACTTCCCCTATAAAATCACCATTGGATCAGACGGCGATATTGCGTCAGCAGGCTCTGATAAAAATACATCTCAAGCTCCACCAAACCCCACGCGCAAACGCAAGCATAACTACTCATTACCAGAGTTTGGTGGGCAGTATTCAAGGGCTCGTTTGCTTCACGATCTCATTACAGAAGAGGTCAAGCCGTCACGGCTGACCGAGCTTGAGGCAGACGCGTCTAAGATGAGTCCGTGGATGTATACTACCTTTGTTGACCTTGAGATTCCCGAATCAGTCTCTCCGGGGGAAGACTTGTGTAGGATGGTGGATATGAATTAGCCTGGGGCGTCGGTTGGCTTTATAAGTAGCCTATTGTTTTCTCTCTTGTGTGTTGAAGTTCCTTTCATGGGTAGCGCAGATTGTACGCATTGACATGGGTTTTGTTTGTTTTCACTGGTATTTCAGACTGAACGTTAGTTTCAAAAGGTGAACTTTCGGGTATACTCTCAAGTCGATTAATTTGATTCATACTACTCAATGCTCTCTCGCATGCTGATACAGTTCCTCCCAGTCACGTATCTTATAGCCGACATCACTGCACACGATACTGACGGATGTGTTTCCAAAACACACAGGCCAGGCAGGGGCCATGAGTATCTTTCATGCTTGAGACCTTCTGCCAAGGTACTGTCATTAAGTAACCCAATGATGTAAGGCTGACATCTGTCCCATGATATATATCCATACATAACTTAGGAGCCACAAAATGAACTAGTTTCACCGAAATCTCTGAATAAACCATGCACTACAGTCCCGAAAATATAGAATATATAAAAAGAATAGACATCACTTTTTTTCATCTCACTCATCCGAAAGAAAGAAACAGAATAGTGAATCAACAACCGCTAGAGAAAGAAAAACCCAATCCCTTAATCAACCCATGCGTCAAGAGAAGAAGAATGGTGGTATGGCTGAGCATAATGTGTTGAATTCCCATAGGGGAACAAGCTGTTAACAGAAATGCAAAAGAAGAAGACAAGTCCCAACCAACTGCTAGTGTTTTTGAGTGGCAACTGAGATTGATGTTGTGGACCGTATTTATTGGGAGTTGCCGTTGACAGCCAGCTTTTCCCGGCGGGTGCGTACAGCCTGTGCCAGGTTCTCCAGGACAAGTTCCGTGTCTTCCCAGTGGATGCAGGCATCGGTGATACTGACGCCGTACTTGAGACCGGCTTTGCCCTCGGGCGGGACCTTTTGGTTGCCTGTTGTGGTGATGTTAGTAGGATGGTAAGATGGAAAAAATGGGTGGGTGGTAGGACATACCCTCGTTGATGTTGCTCTCAATCATGACACCCATGATGGCGGTCTCTCCAGCGGCGATCTGCTCGGCCAGAACAGCAGCCACCTTGGGCTGGTTCTTGTGGTTCTTCTGAGAGTTACCGTGGCTGCAGTCGACCATGAGGCGGGGCGGCATGCCCTGGGCAGTCAGCTTCGCCTTGGCCTCGGTGATGCTCTGGGCATCATAGTTGGGGCCCTTCTTGCCACCACGGAGGATGACGAAGCAGTCGGGGTTGCCCACGGTACCGACGATGGCAGCGACACCGGGCTTGGTGACGGACAGGAAGTGGTGGGGGTGCTTGACGGAGCCGATGGCATCGACGGCCACATCCAGGGAGCCGTCGGTACCGTTCTTGAAACCAACAGGGAAAGACAGACCCGAGGCCAGCTCACGGTGGACCTGGGACTCGGTGGTGCGAGCACCAACGGCGCCGACGGAGAGACAGTCGGCCAGGAACTGGGGGGAGATGGTATCTAGCATCTCACTGGCGATGGGCATACCCTTGTTGGTCAGGTCGACGAAGAGTTGACGGGAGGTGCGCAGGCCCTTGTTGATCTTGAAGCTGTTGTCAATGTCGGGGTCGTTGATGAGACCCTTCCAGCCGACAGTGGTACGGGGCTTCTCGAGGTAGGAGCGCATGACGATCAGCAGCTCATCCCTGTACTTCTCCTTCATCTTCATGAGGCGGTCACAGTATTCGAGGGCCATATCGGGGTCGTGGATGGAGCAGGGGCCGATGACTACCAGCAAACGGCGACGGTCGGTGTCTGTGCCTTGGACGATAGCAATCGCCTCCTCACGACCTTCCATGACCGTTTGCCGGGACTTTTCCGTCATGGCGATCTCATGTTGAAGGAGGTTAGGGGGTGTGAGGGGGTTGTATCCACGGACTGTAGAGACGCAGAGAAACCGAGGGTTAATGGGGGGGGGACGGAAATTTGCAAGAGGTGAGTCACAGGCGCACTTACTTCTGGAATCCTCCAGGGAGCATCTGTCCCCGACATTAGGGTTTTCAATGAAGAACTGGAGGTAGCATGAGTATCAACATTGCCATTGAGCAGGTTGGGATGCATTGAAAAAAGCAAAAACATACCGACATGGTGGTGCGGCGGGGTCGGAAGTGGACAGACGGAGGGGCAGATGGAGAGATGAGAGGCGATAGCAGGATTGATAGTGAGATAGGTAGATAGTATGCCCGACGGGATGATGAGTAAGGCAGGGAAGGAAGATCGGTTGACTCAAAAAGTATTGGCTACACTGGATCGATGGTAGATTGAAGAGTTCTTGAGATTTCAGATCTGCAACCGGGTGGAATCTCAATGAATATATATAGGGAAAATGTATGAGAAGAATATCTGGAATTGTCTCCTTGCAGAGTCTCTCTAAAAGCAAAGGCCCCGAAAAAAAAAAGAAAAAAGTAGTTACCATTGCTTTGGCAAGTGTCGAGTCATCCCTTCCTCATTGGGTAATCGGCACGTGATATGCCGGTGAACGGACGAATGGCGCGAGGTCCAAAAAAGCGCCTCGCCCGCGGTATCGCCTGTCATTGGCTTACTTTCTCCATGCGTCTCTCATTCCTGCTCTTCCTGCTCGGATCAGCATGAATGGATACTCCGTAGTCCGTCATCCGTTATTCCGTACCACATGCCCGAGGCGTAGTCCGGCGTTGGATGGATGGTCAGCCTTAGTAGTGCTGCTGCCATTACGACCTCGAATGGGGGCGGAAACCTTGTATATAGTTTCGGATCATCCTGGCTTGGGAGGCTACGTTGGCACTAATCTCTCTCGGGATCTGGATTTCGCCCCTTACGTGTTGCGGAATACGAATTGCAGACACGACTAGCTGTGGCTGTAAGAAATAAGTACAGAGCCATCGCCCGAGTAAACATGAGACTTCAGTTGAAGTGTATACAGTCCGGATCCGAGTCAGTCCGGATCGGAAACCTCGTCATCAAGTCGGAGCATCAGAAGCTGAGCTGAGATGATGAAGCCGGGCTTCAGTGCATTTTTCTCAACTGCATGCGATCCTGAAGCCGCTGCTCGTCACGCTCGAGGCGCTGCATTAACTCCTGGCATACTCCGGTATGGTGTTCGCGAATCGAATTCATCTGTTGCTGGCACAATTTTATCCGTTCATCTTGGGCTTCGAAGAGCTGATCGAGGACCCGGTGACAATCTCGCCGATACACTTCCAAGACCTCGTTGATCGTCTTTTTCTCACTTTCAATCTCTTGGATTATATGCTTGTGGCCAGTTCAGTAAACCACCTGGAATCGCCACGGGATGTCACTTACCTCGCTTGTCGCAAGAAGCATGCCTTGCGCTCTCTTGTGAAGCACTTGCAGGGATGTCTGCCAGCTGGTGTTCTCCAGAACGTCATCTGCAGTTATCACTGACTTGTGCGAATCTGGCTGAGCCGATGACTGGTCTGAAACTACTGTCACCCGAGGTAGCGAGTTGCATGTCGCATGAGGCTTGGTATCGCGTCTCAATGTCAAGCGTGCATCAGGAATTGATTGTGCGGCATTTCTGAGCGGTGTGTTGCTTGATGTGGGTTTACCTGCACATGCCATCAGACGATCCTGAAAGGTCAATACATCCTTCACTTTGTTCGTGCAGGTTGCGGAATGTTCTGATCCCGGAATTACGTTTCGCTCGCATAATGCAGGTAGATCATCACTGTGTGTCCCGATCTTCCCATCCTTCATGATCCCCCGAACGTGCTCGCTGGTGGGGGTCCAGTCTTCCATGTCGGTCCTGTGGACCATGCATCCACTCATAACATGAAACAAAAGGCGTGGACTTCCATCAGAATCCACGATGGTTGATCTTGGAGTGCCTTTCAATCGCTTCGTGGGATACATGTGATCTCTCCAACCAAAGCGCCGGGTCTCTTTTTTGAAACCAGATTTTGCGGCATGGTTCCCTGTAGTTGGGCCATCTTGCATATAGTCTGGATTTAGTGCAGCTATTTTTCTCTTCTCTGGCCTAGTCCGCGGGCTCTCTATGTCCACGGATGTTCTCTCGTGCATGTCAGAACTGCAGGTATCCCCCGCAGCCCCGAGGGTTTCGTTGCACATTTCAGAGTCAAATTCTTCATCGAAATGACTTTCTCCCTCACGTAATGGACTTGATGCCGCAGGACTTTCTGATTGGAACACCCCTTTTTGCTCCTCGTCATCGATCTTGAAGGTGTTGCCTCTGTTCGTATGCCTTTGGAGAGAACATCCTGTATAAAGGTCATCATCAAATTTGCTCGTGAAATTCATGTTTGGCGTTTCGAAGGGCGAGTTCCCTTCATAGGTGGCATATCTTTCTACGCTAGACTCCGTGAGCTCGAGCTGTTCCTGTACACCACTCTCACCCACAGAGACATATAAAGTATCTGACAAAACGAGCTTATCCTCGTTCGTAAGCTTATTTTGCCTCTGTATATGCTCCAAGCTGTTTTCCTCGTGTCCGCTGTGGCCTGATAAAGGGTCGTTTTGCTGGAAAGCTGCAGACAGCTTGTTCCCAACTGCACGGCCCCTGCCCTGAAGTTCTCGTGCGGTCGGTCGACACCGAGGCGTATTCTCCTGACTGTTATCTTCACCCACCTCACTTGCAGATAGCTGATGCTGCTGATAATCCAAAGACCTCTCATTTTTTCCCGGGGCTTGGTCTTCAAGCGACCTATTGCGGTCCCCATCGTGTTGTGGTACAGCGGAGTCACAACCGAAAATGGCATTATCAGAGTCCAGCTCGACATGAGCACACTCTGTCATGGCACATGTCCCAATCCTTTCTTTGCCAACATCCCGAGGGCCGCTTTTGCTCGAACAAAGTACCAGCTTCCCTGTTGAGTCATCACCTGATAATTTGTTTTTCACCTTATCTTCGGACTTGTCGGCATCTTCTGCAACTGTTGGCACTGTTGTCACAGTTGTCACTTTTTTGACATTGTTTCCAGTGCTTTTTGCAGGGCGAGATGATATATTCTTGCGCTTTGTTGTTTGCTTTTTCCCCTTGGTTGCTCTCTTCTTGCCTGGAACTGCCAACCGACTGCCGACAAAAGACGTCTCGCCGGGCAAGGGGGAAGAAATTGAGGTTATCTCTGCATCTTTCGAAGATCGTTTCACTTCATCGGCGCTAGGTCTGAGATCCTCGTCCCAGTCAACAGCAGCTTTGGAATTGGTTGTATATACTTTCTGCTTGGGATGTCGCGCATAGATGACCATAGACTCTTGAGTGTTAGATCGACGGACTTTGCCTCTGTTCGTACTCCGCAAGCGACTTGTCCTTCTCCCGCCGGTACCTGGATTTGGTGCAAATCTACCATTTGGTTTCCTCAAGACTCCTCTGAGCATTGATGGGTTTGATATGGGCACTGGGGATTCGCCTGCATGATGTGCCTGCTGACAATCTTGCCGAGAACTGTGACGCCTCGAATGGGCTACATTCAGATTCGCATTCGTGGTATTGCCTTCCTCGATCTCTTCTGCGCCTTTATCCAGCATTTGGCCGGATCTCTGTATTGAGGCCGGATCTGTGCAGGCTCCCTCCTGCATCTGTATATTGTTAGGCGAAAACCCAGAGGATTTCCTGGCAATTTCTTCGCACGTATCTAGTTCCAATATTATTGACGAAGATCTCCGAAATATAGCATCTGTTCTTGCAGAGCCTCGGTCATTCTGACAGGATGCTTCAATGGCCCTCTGCAACTCACTTGGATCTTTATCTGACAACAAGCTTAGAACTTGGCCTTCAAAGCATAGCCGTCTGCCATTTTTCAGGACCGACTTAGGCTGAGAAAGACTCAACATCAGACGATATACCAAGGGGTTTTCTACAACTGTGCGCACCGGCAGACGAATACTCTGGGCGTGGACCTCAACATATTCTAGGCACACTCTCGTTGTATCCTGTCGATAGTCCATGAAAGTTAAGCATCCCGCATCAAATGTAGTAAGACTGATTCCTTCAGTCAAGGGCGTCTCATCCAGGTGAGTTGATCGAAGAAGAAAGCACCATTGAAGGGAGGACGTCTTTTGAGGGTCTTTGTTTTTCGACGTCTTGGGTCCTTTCGATGGAACCTTCGTATTGAAAAAGGTGTAAAGATGCTGCAGCGGATTAGTCCTATAGGAAGGTAGAGTACCAAAGAATCTGACTCTGTCCCTGCTACTGTCAGATGGCCAGAGAACTTCGTCGCTCATTCCAGAGTTATGTAGCGCATGTATCATGATAGCTGCCAGCAGTTTCAGAGTACAGGTGCCATTGAGTATGATGTACGAGAGCCTGGTCAGCGCTTCGCATTAGCACAGATAATGTCACTCATATATAAATGTAAAATACCGTGACATGTCCACATCCTGGGATTCAATGAGGAAGGTATGATCATGCTCTGGCTCCGAAATCATCTCCAGGAATATTTTTCCAGCCTGTTCACAATGAGAATTGGTAGAAGGAGGAACTGTATTGATCTCACTAGTTTCCGTAGCCATATAGCTAGTCTTTCTGTGGAAAACAGAGCGTATAGTTTACTTAATATTCTTCCTTGCAGCAATTGGGACCTGTTCCCAATTGTTGGGCTTGCTACTTGGTATACCATATGGCCTGAGTCCCTCATGTATTGCGGTTCATCCTATGAAAACCATCAGAGAGCTGAGAAGCGCACGCGTAGGTATTAAGCAAACCAGCAGCAGGTAAAGCCCATTCATCAAAACGCTTTCCACGTCCGAATTCAGCAATAAGTATGCTAGACAACGTAGTGAAGAGCGATCAAGCGCCTGAGTTATTCGCTTGGAATTTTGTTTCAGGATGGACAGTAGCTGGTGTATGTTGCGGTTATCAACTTTCGACTCAAGATGTAGCAAGGCCTGAATCAGCTGGTTTGAGAATGTATAGAGCCGCGGGTCACCCAGGAGACAAGTATAATAAGGCTTCGAAACCGTGGATTTATCCTCGCTTTCGCCTCCAATATTCGTTACACAGGCCAGCTGCGACGCTAGCTCTGAGATGCAAGCCCATTCGGGTTCTTCTTGAGGCGCATCGATAAGCGAAGAAGCCATTCTGCTAGCTGGGGGGCAAGATACTGTGGCGTGTCATGGACTTGAAGGGGTGGTTCATGGAAAATACGTATTCTATGACTGTAAGATGCTTCATCACATGACGGTATATTTGCACTTGGCAGGAATGGCTTCATTTGAATTTCGTCAACAAACACGCCTATCGCCAGTCTATCTGTCTAGCTCACAGCACTCAAAAGCTTGATATTAATAGCGAAGTCCATCAAGAGGGCCGATGACTTCATATATCTACTTCTTTATAGGCGAGGAAGCTTGAAAAGCCAGATACCTTGTGACAGCCCCTTACACACTCGATTAGATTGGCTCGTTACGAACGCCACGGACGGTACGCTATATGCATCCTCTATTATATAAGTGCTATAAAGAGACTGCTGACTTTTGCAAAGGCCAGAAGCGGACTTCATTGTTTGCAGTTTCCGATGTGGAGTGTGCACTTTGCCCTCTGGCTCACGATAGCGAAGTCGGAACCCAGAATGAGCTTATTGCCTTCACAATGTCAAATACGCGAGTCTGCACACAACCAGCAGCTTACATTGGAGGGAAACATGAAGGGGTCTTGAGCAAGATGAGGTTGGGTGAAAATAAGCATCCCATAGTAAGGAATTCGCAATCGACAGCCAGCATAAGCTCCGCTTCGCTTCCGCAGGGCCCCAACTAGCCCCGACTTGATTAGCTAGATATCGCGCGATAGTGCGCTAGCAAGCACAATGCTCCTCTGGGAAGTATATCAATATCACATTCCCCCAGGCCGTTGAGAAGCTCGCAATGACACTGTCGAATGTGCTGGATGGGAACGGATGGGGAATCCCATGGGATCCGTGAATATTGGTAAGCCGGCTGCTGGAGTATCCGTCCCGAGGCTACTCCGGCTCCGCTCAAGTCAGAAAGGACGACCGGGAATGCTTGTTATGCGTTTCCGCTGGGAGCCGTGGTGCCTGCATAAGCAGCCATGGTTTAATAACACGGAGTCATCATTAAAATGGACATATACATTTGCTCATACCCTTCTCACCCTGGTTGACTTACGGACAGGAAAGATTCCGACAAGAATCATTAACCAATTGAATCAGCTGTTCGAAAGATGGCAGCAATGAGTGGAGATGAGGAAGGAGGCCACCCCATCCCGCGCACACGCCGCTCGAGCATGATCGAAACCTACGAGCGACTCGAAGAACTCAGCCCTTTGACCGGCCACACACGTCCCTTCCAAGAGGAAACTAGCCATTTTCTTCCCGAGACAACCCCCGAGAGGCGGCAAGTGTCGACAGCAGATCGGTCCCTCGAGAAGGACACTGACCTTGCAGACAAGGTTACGACTCACCATTTTGAGAAGATCGGAGACGGCAACCCACCGCCAAATGAGACCGTCCTATACCTAGCCTACGGCTCGAACTTATGCTCGGAGACCTTTTTGGGAAGGCGAGGCATCAAACCGCTTTCCCAAATCAACGTCGTCGTCCCAGATCTATGGCTCACCTTCGATCTCCCAGGTGTACCCTACATTGAACCCTGTTTTGCAGCAACACGACTTCGCAAACCCCCAAAGCAAGACAAGGACAATGCATCAGACGAGAAACCCACAACCGAGGAGACCTCGCATCTCCTCCACAAGGGTCCCGACTATAATCCCAGCATGCCCCTCGTCGGCGTGGTCTATGAGGTCACTCTCAAAGACTATGCCCGGATAATCGCAACAGAGGGCGGAGGACGCGGATACGAAGACAAAGTCGTCGACTGCTATCCGTTCCCGAAGGCCTACAACCCAACAGACCCTCTCCCCGAGCGTCCAAACACGAAGCCCTTCAAAGCCCACACGCTTCTATCTCCTGCGGTGGCCGAGGACCTAGTGGAGGCTACCACTCACAACCGAACTCCTACAAGCCGGAAACAATGCAGTTTCGTCTCGCGCGTTAGCCCTCTCATCCGCCCGAACCCGTTCTATGCCCAGCCTTCGGCTCGCTATCTCAACCTGATCAGCATGGGCGCGGCTGAGCATGACTTCCCCGTTGCGTACAGGACATATCTTGCCGGGATTCAGCCGTATCGTATAACTACCCTGCGGCAGACGGTAGGGAAGGTGCTGTTTATGGGTACCTGGATGACACCGGTACTTCTGGTCTTGCTTTTGCAGAGGGTGTCCGCAGGCTCGGATGGACGCAGTCCCCCCTGGCTGGTTAGATTGGCGGATGCTGTTTTCTTTACGATGTGGCAGTCGTACGATAATGTGTTCCGGGGTATCTTCGGGGACGGGGAAAGGACGATTGGTGATAATAGTACGCGATAATAATATCTCGATCTAGATAAAAGTACCTCAGTGATGACGTTATTTCCATCACTGGCTATAATAGAAGAAAAGACAAATTTCTAATATGGCAGAATAAATACATGGGATTTTCGTAGGCATTCTATTAAGCCTTTCCACAGTGAAAGACAGAACGGCTATTGTATACCAAAAGCCCATACAACATGTGTAACAGCTGACAAAGGAAATTGTGACATTGGATCTTGAAACAACATTTTCAACGGAGAATAAATATCTAGGGTACAGATACAAGTGTCCTGAGTAACATCTAACGAAACATGCAGAGACCATCGAATAGAGTGACAGGTTGAAGGAAATGGCGACATGGGACCAACATGACTTGTTGGACGATGGATTATATCAAGGCTCACTAGCCGCCTGTATTTTTCCTCCACGGTGTGCAATTCATACAGTCCGCTGCAACATTCAGCGCCGGGAAACGGGGGGGCTGTACACAATCTTTCTCGTCTTGATCGGGGACCACTTGTAACGCTTGACCCAGACGCTGACGGCGAAGAGACCGGTCAAGAGGGTGATAGCCTTGACACCCATCTTCTTGCGGTCGTCCATCTCAGGCTCGGCAGCCCAGTTGAGGAACTCGACGACGTCCTTGGCCATCTGGGAGGTGGTGGCGGGGGTGCCATCCTCGTACTCAACAACACCATCGAAGAGAACACGACCCATGGCAATGGCTAGATATCGTTAGAATTAAGCACGGGCAAATCAATTGTCAGGTGTGATGTGCAAGTTATGACATACCGGTACCGGGGAAGTAGGGGTTGAAGTTCATGCCAGCACCGACGGTGGCACCAGCCGGGGGCTCATCGGGGTAACCGGTCAGCAGGTTGAAGATGTAGTTGCAGCCACCGTGACGACCCTTGACGATCAAGCTGAGATCCGGGGGCAGAGCACCACCGTTGGCAGCACGAGCAGCCTCCTCGTTCTTGTAGGGAGCAGGGATGTAGTCGGACAGCTTTCCGGGGCGCTTCTCGATCTCGCCCTGATCGTTGGGCTCGGTGTCGTACTCGTTCTCCTCAGCCATGGCCTTCATCTCATCGACGGTGTGCATAACACCGACGAACGAGCGCCAAGGCACACGGGTCAGGGAGTGGCAGCTGGCACAGACTTCACGGTAGACCTGGAAACCACGACGGAGGCTGGAGTGCAAAACATGAGTAAGATGGCCGGTATCGGGGAGAGATGGCGAGGGTAGAATTCGCCCGAAATTGGAAGACTCACGCCTGGTGATCGAAGGTCTTGTTCCACTTGGCGTGCTCCCAAGGGTACGCGGTAGGGTGCAATCTTGAAATCGATGTTCGTCAGTCTTGGGTACCAAACAGTCGGGACCGGGGAGGTGATGCCTCGGTCGGAGCAACGGAGCAGCCAGCTACGCGTTGACCATTCCCTTGAGCATCACCGATAATCCACTCACCCCTCCTCAGCAGGTGTCATCGCAAAAGCCTCCTGGCCATAGAGATACGCGGCGGATCCGAGAGCGACGGCGGTTGCGGCGGACGCAGCGAGTGTGAGGTGGAAGGGGGAGCTGGCGGATTCGGCACCGGCGGCGGAGGAAGACGCACGCTGGGTGATTCGTTAGTCAAAAACCGATACAGAAGCTTTCCTGGACGATAGGGAAGCGATTGTCCTTGTCCATTGGACCCAATGGACGGTCGATGTCGGGGAAGTTCGTACCGTGGAGGTCTTGTTCAAGGACTGGCGTGCGACGCCCCGGAAGGGCACGCTGCGCAAAACAGTACGTGCCAGCATACTGACGATGTGAAAGACCCTCCGGACAATGGGGTATTTAAGAAGGCACGATAGCCAAAGAAGGGGAGAGGGGAGGGGGAGGGGACAAGGCTGAGCGCACAGGAGAATGTGCTTTTGGAGGTGAAGTCGAGGTTGGTCGAACGGGTCAAGTTTCTCTTGGGTTTGGAATTGCCTAAACCCTCGTTCTGATTGGCTGCCGCCCCGGTCCTAACTGCCTTCGGTGAAAACCGCGACTTTTCGGAACAACAATTTTCGGCGGCCACCTGATTATTGCTGACCACCAACACCATCTCCCGATTCTCTCGATAACAGCGTGGGAAGAGTCCTGCGAGAGAGCATCTACGGCTTCAATTCCTCACACAAATTACCAATGTCATCGCTACCTCCCCACCATTTTCGACCTCTTCACCCCCGGTCCGTTCCTCCACGCTGACCCCAGCACACACAACTCCCCCATCAATTCCATCGCTCTCATTGGTCATTGGCTTGTGTTGTTCCCGAGAGGTCATCCTCTTCCTCCATACTAGTCATCATCGCCTCCGTCTTAGCCTGCCATTCCGACGCTATTCCCGTACGCAGCACCTCAATCGCTGTCCGAATATCCCATCGCATACCGTTACTATATAGGACTAACGATAGAGCCGGTAGTCTTCGAACCGTGCGGCCGCTGAGCCCCTAATCGCTATCGTTAACACTCCAACATAGCGAATGCTCATTTTCCGTCCAGAATTACTAACCTCGCTTTCAGAGACAGCATGAGCAAGTAGCGTGGGTATAGAGTCGGGGAACGATCTATAGTGCAGCAGCGTGTCGTCAAAAGTCGGGAGGATGAGGTATTCCGCGGCCTGCTCCACATACTGCAAAGCCGTCTGGGGATCGTTCGGAGTAACTTGTACCACGTCGAATGAGACGCCCTCAATGATTCCGCTTTGGCTCAGTTCCTCTAGACAGTCCTTGTAGATATTATATATAGGTCTGCTAGATAGTTGCGGTATGTATTGCTTGATATCCACTCGATCGAGGAAGGCTTGATCCTAAACCCGAGGGCACACCGTCAGCGTCATTGCATGGCACCCTGCCCTCAATAGGAGCTTACCAGCGCCGTAATTAAATTAGTGGTGCAGACGACAACAACATTTGAATGCCGCTTCAGCTTGTCCAGCCCTGTTAGCACCGCATCGACTGCTCGAGTGGCGTCGAAGGGCTCATTGCTACTCAGTGCCCGGTCCCTCCGAGCAACTAATGTCTCTATTTCATCCATGAAGACGCAAACGAATGTATCTTCTTCCTCCTGGAGAAGCGCCTCAATGTTCTCAAACATATTATTTACCAGCTTGCTACTCTCGCCGAAATACTTGCTTCCTAGAGAATATGCGTTGATCTCAAATAGCTTGCTCTTGGGATAATCCGTCCCCAGGCGTATTGCAAGCTTCTGGGCAAGACCGCGACTAAATCAGTTAGCCACCAATCACACCCTATGTAACACTTCCACAAACCAAAGGCTCGTCTTCCCAGTTCCTGGTGGTCCCCATATAAGTATCAATCTATTCCAATTGATGGTCCATTCATCGAGTTCTCGAACAGAAAACGAGACTGCTCGTTAGAGTCAGTCATTAGATGCCAGTTGTAAGGGCTTAACCTCACCCATCCTGGTAATAGCCGAAAGGAGCCTCGACTGTACTGGTTCATCGTAATCCAACCTATGCAAAAGATCAGTTACTTGCAGCCTGGGGAGAACTAGTAGGTCGGTTAGAGCCGTACGTCTCCCATAACCCATCCAGATCCGCGCTCGGTAAGGCCATTATTCTTGCCGTAGCGACGCCATCTCCGGCTTCTGTTGAATCCCCCAGTATATGGGTGTTTTGTAAGCTTTGTTGCTCTGATCGTCTGCGGAGTTGGTACGCTTGCACGTCCAATTGCACATGCTGAAGCGGATATGCTCCGGACTCGGAATTGCCTCCGCTACATTCGCCAACAAGTATGAACTCCAAGGCTTGGGCATATGGTTCGCTTAATCCTCCTATTCATCGTCAGGAAGACTTTCGGGGAGCGATCGTCTTGGTGGATTCCTGACCGAAAGAAGAGATGATCTGTCCAACAGACAACAAGGTAAAATTGTTGAGAAGCCATTCTGTAACCTCGTCTCTAATCTGCTGTCCTGTCAATATATAAAGCGCAAGCGATTGATCCAGCCTACCAAATCGGTGCGAACGATAATGCCATATCTAGTACGTTTCACTCGAGCCTCAACATGCAATACAGGTTGCTCAGGAACCTCCACTAGGCTCGCATTGCAACTGTTGGTGCTCACATCCATCTTGCTTGTGAAACCGAAGTGGGAACGAATCTGAGAAGGGAGGCCGAGGAGCGCAAGGTGAACCTCTCTGGCCGGTCTGAGATGTAGTCTCATACTAGGAAACTCGACGTTCTAATACAGACAACCTCGCCTATGTCTGCCACCTCCGATTCACCTGATCGCTTGGATTAATTGATAGCCTCCTCTTGGTCCTGGGTTATATCGCACGTGTAACATACGCATACACCCTTAGTACTTGGTAAATCAGATCAGACCAAAATTAATTGCAACTACAATCAATATAGATTGGCTTTTCAACATGTGTCTTTACCCCAAATGGAGTTGAAGGTCGATTGCAAGTACATCAAAGCTGGTACCTGGGCAAAGCAGATAGCAACCATCACTTGGGACAGGAATACCTGTCTCATTAAGCCGATACAGCAAGTACTACCTCGATGCTAGTCAGTGATCATAAGCTCACTTGAAGTGACTACTGTATCTGGCTGTTGAAATTACTCTCAGGAAGATGTAACCTGATTACTAGTACTTCAATACTACTTACTCCGTCTGAACAATGCTGTGAATTAATATATATCGCCCCACTGATAATTCTGGGGAAAATCGTGAATGGATCGACTTGACTACCCACCGGATGTTTCAGGATTCGACCTTGTCAATAAATAAACATTCTGCACCAAGACGCCAGAATCATGTGAAACAGGTGGTGATACCTGCTTACTGAGGTGAGTTCGGATTCCGGAGCAGACCAGCGGAAAGGGAAGCAGCCGGCCGATCCAACCGTGGAATTTCTGGGGTGTTCCGCCCACAGTGACGAAGTGCCAACCTGAACCAACCGACCCAATTGCTCGGCGCCGTGGATTGTTCCTTTCCTCAGATTTAGGGGCTATGATTCCACCATGCGAACCGATGTTTCATGATCCCCCAATTTTGCTAGCATTTCCGGTGCCGCTCGATTACTCGCGTTTACGTTCGACTAATTGGGGCAGCCCCGCGGAGCGAGCTAGTCGGTGGGAACGCTGGGACCCTGACCGGCTTGTCCGCGCTGAGCTTCTGGAGCCTTTGACGGACGGATTCGACGTCCCTCCCGATGCCGACTTTGAAACTACAAGATGCAGAAAGCGAGGACCGGGCCAGGTGCCGGCGTGAAGCCGCGCAAGGATGTTCTGGCTTCACTCAAGATGGCCTCGATGGAGGAAATCTCCAGGGCCATCCTTCCAGCAGGTACGTCTCAACGGTGACTACCAAACCAGAAAGGGTGGAAGGGGAGACAAATCGCACTCAATGCACGACATTCTAACAAAGACTAGAAATCATGTCCTCGATCCTTGATTACCTTTCCCCTGTCGATCTCATACGGGTAGCCCGGTCGTCCAAACTCCTCCGTGAGATGGCATACGATGACACACGATGGGTGCAGAAACTGAAACGGATGGGTTGTTGGGACGAGGTGGAGGCAAGAAAGCATACGGAAGAAACGTTCGGCACTATCGCAGATGTGCGAACGGTTGAGCAGCAAGAAGTTGAGGATGCGCAAGCACCGCACGACGAGCCTGTACCGAACGTCTCACGGAGTTCCCGGGCCGATTTACAATCGATCTCTGACGGGTTCGACCAAATAAATTTAACCACTTCGGCCAATGTTGATACATCAGATGGATCGGAGAATGACCCTGTAATCGGCGCGTTGAAACAAGTCAAGTCGGTTCGTGGCGACGCACGCCAGGAGTACGGCAAGGTACATGCAGCACTGGCGCCATACTACAATGACATTGTTACGAATGGTCCCTCTCCGGATAGCTTGCTTTTCAAGAACTATACCGATCCACAGCACCAAGCGCAGATACTGTCGCAGCTACAGTCCTTTTCCAGATGTGATTCAGATGAAGGCTGGCGTGAACGGATCGAACAATTGCAGTCTGCTGTGTCGATGTTCGAAATATCGGCTATAAAGGAATTCAGACACGGATACGAGACAGAAGACATTGATGACAGAATGCGAAAATATGCCCACGTGTTATACACGCTGAACGGCGGAGAGGCAGCTGTCGAACTCTTCATACAGCACAACCATCTCGTTACCAGAAGATCCGAACTCGGGCAAGTTTCGGACTGCATTGACCCTTTCTCGCAACGGGTCAAACTTGAACATACACAGGCCTTCTTCACTCGGCTGAGTGTGGCTTATAACGAAGAAGTGTCGATCATCAACCGTGCTTTCCCCCGGTCTATGAAAGTCTCGACCCCGTTCATCGATAAGGTTGGGCAGGATGTGCTTTACCCATTCCTGACTGCCATTTTTGATGAACTGCATGGTTCAAATACCGAGTCATACTTGACTGCCGTCTCAGGAACATTTGCTCAATGCCTTAATTTGTCGGATACATTGTTGCCAATCCAGAATCTAGACGACAGCTTCGATGAATTCATGGATCATGTCATTGCTAAAGCCTATGTGCCTCACATGGACTTATATCTCGCTGAGGAATTGGACCATTTCCGGAAATTGTCCGAGGCAGCTGTGGGGGATTGGGATAGGCAGCTATCGGAACAGGCAGCCTCGACAGAGTCATTCCTGATGTCGAACATCAATAGACAGGCCGATAAGCGTGACTTCTTGACCTCGTTCAAGAAGGTTATCATGGCTCCTGTTAATATCCTTCCCAGCTTCTCGGGAAACAAGGCGAACGAACAAAAGGCACCATCGGAGCCCACCACCAGCGACTCCTCGTCTCTGAAGAGTCCCAATCGGTTTTCCACCATCGCGTCACCCACAACGCCTCCGATTATGGAGGCGCCGACCACCGAACTCGCAGCGAAAGCCGCGATCATGAAGTCTAAACTAGAGGGCATTCGATCTCTCTTCAGCATTGAAGTCGCTCTTAGTCTGGTCCATGCGGCCAAATCAAGTTTGGAGCGAGCCGCACAGTTTGTGAGGATCAGAGGCGAATACGGGGCTGCTGCAAAGCAGCAGTGCGAGGCGGTTTTCGTCGCCCTTGTGCGCATTCTGGGAAATCGTCATTTGATCGGTGGTTTTAACAAGGCCGTTGACCACCTGTCAAACTACCGGCCTCGCGAGCAAGGAGAACGCGATCAGTCTGGCGTTGAGCCGCTGGTCACCTTCCTGGAGCTGGTAAATGTCGGTGATCTTATTCTGCAGATGATCGATGTCTTTTACGAACAGGAACTCATCGGCACCAAGTTGACGGACCGCAATGATTTCCTTGATCCAGCAGTCAAGGAAAAGAAAAAGTTTGAGCAGAGCCTGGATGAACGGGTGGCTGCTGGGCTTAACAAAGGAATTGACGTTCTTATGGAAGAAGTGGACTACATCCTAGCGACGAGACAACTGGCAACCGACTTCAATCCCAGTGTCTCTACCGACCCCTACCGGAGGACGATGGACGTGAGCATCACGGAGGCTGCAGCGGCCGTGGTTGATGTGGTCTCGTCCCACACGCAGATGCTGGTTGGGAGCACAGACAAGAGCATGCTGGACGTCTTCAACCAAGAGGTCGGGCTGCGCCTGTTTGCTGCACTATGCAAGCATCTGAAGCGACAGAGAATCAGCACCGAGGGGTCATTGAAGCTCATCAGGTAGGACTACTGTGTTTAAAGATATGAATGTGAAGCTGACGGGATTTAGTGATATGAATCACTACTTCAAATTCATCCAGACGTTTAGGAACAACGACCTTCTCCTCTATTTCAAGGCGTTCCGGGAACTGTCGCAGATCTATTTGATCGACCCCTCTGATTCCAAAGAGCTGGCCACGATCATCGCCGATGCGGACCGGTTCCATGGGATCTGGCGAGTGGAGGAGGTGTACGAATTCGCCGAGCGACGGGCGGATTGGTACCAAGTGAAACGAGACGTTGAACGAGCTATGTATGGAATTGGGTGCAACGTTATGTGAAGATGATGCCCAGCATTACGATGATACGGTGTATATAGAGCTACAAATACCCCAGGGATTTGCCATTGTCATGGTTAGAGGATAGACAGATAATGATATGATTTGGTAGAGGAAAGAGCCACAAGTTGATACCGCTACTATGTATGCCCAGAACTCATCCGACAAGGAGCTGACATGATCAACATGCACAATTCCAAGCCAACCAGCCATGAAACCTGCAACAACTTAAAACAGTAGTAGTTAGTAGCTATCTTCGCATTAAGTTATTACTAATAACCCAACCAATTGCATCATTCATACAACGACTTCTTCACATCCAACGGATCGCATCTCCAGGAAAGTTTAAATCTATCCGGCTAATTCCTGACATCAGCTTCAGCCATAACTTTGAAGCAATGACGGTCACAAGTCAAAGACATAAAGAACTGTTTACCTCCCGGACCGAGAGAAAGAAAGAAGCAATGTGTTTCAACCTGGAACCAAGCCATTGGCGCCACAACCACCAGTCACCACCCACCACTGCACTGTCCAGTCTGACAATTGCTGACTGACTGAGACTCATTTATATAATCTATAATCCCGTCATGAGAATTACTATCCTCTCAAATATAAACTTTCCATACACTACTTACTCACATAATATATGAAATCATCATGCTCCATACTACCTCGAGGATACTACCACCAACCCAGAGTCTCTCTATCACCACCACCATACTCATACTCCTCCTAAGCGCCCTCACTCTCACCACAGCAGAACAACCACAACAACCAAAAACAACCGTAATAGTCACCATAATAACACCACCAACCACCACCACCCAACAACCCCCCTCCTACACCTCCCCAGCGCTCTTCCAATCCTCCATCCTAGACGTCAGCAACACCTACCGCAAAGCCCACAACGCAAGCAATCTACTCTGGAACACGACATTAACTCAATACGCCCTGAACTGGGCACAGGGATGTAAATGGCGGCATTCGGTACACCTTCCCCCCTCCCAAGATATCATTACTACACAAAGACGACACTAGAAGCTAATAAGTAAATGTACTATATAGAACGGCCCATATGGCGAAAACCTCGCTTTCGGGTACCCCAATGTCTCCGCCGCGATAGCCGCCTGGGGCGACGAAGTTCACATGTATGATTTCCAGGAACCGACTGGGTTCACGGAGGAGACGGGACATTTTACGCAGTTGGTGTGGAGGGAGACGAAAGAGGTGGGGTGTGCGGCGGTGGATTGTGGGTATAATAATACTAATACTACTGATAATGATAATGATAATAGGAATGGCAATGGGAATGGGAAGAGAAGTGATGGAGGAGGTGGTGGTGGTGGTGGTGGTGGTGGTGGGATAAATGGAACCGAGAGACCGCAGGGATGGTATGTGGTTTGTGAATATTCGCCTCGAGGGAATATCATTGGGGGCAATAAGAAGTTGGGGGATAAGGAGTTCTTCAAGATCAATGTGCAGCCGTCGAGTACTTATTCGGGGCCGTATAATACGGGGTCGGCTGGGGGAAATGGGGCAGGCTCTAGGAGAGAGTGTATAATGGGGTTATGGTGGGTTGTGTTAGGATGGTGTTTGGTGTTAGTCTTGGAATAAAAATTTGAAAATTGGAAAAAAGATGTTTGAACTTGAATGATTGCAGTAGTCATCATTGTCTGTCATCTCTCATTGCTACCAACATCACGCATATCAAAGTTTTCCCTTCACGCTTGGGAAAGAAATATGCAAACACAGATTCTATTCACTTTTTTTTGCTGAAATGTTCCAGACACAGGTGCCCCCACGCGCGGGCTGGAACCAATCCAAATGGATCACAGATGAAGTCTCACAGGGAAGAGAGGATGAAGTGTGAGGACTTCAGAGAGGATAGGTAAAGAAAAAAAAGGGCGAGGATATCGACAGACAAGATGCAAGAGAAGGATGAAGGAAAATTGAGAGGGAAAAAAGAAAAAAGGAAATAGATGGAATAGAACACATTAGATACGAAGCTGGCTCTCCAATCAACCAATGACTTCCTCGTTCTCCTCGATGATCTCTTCCACAATCTCCTCCACCACTGTCTCGCCTTGGTCCTCCGACACAGCAGGGGCATCCTTGGCCTGCTTGGCAGAGTCGACGTCTTCCGGCACACCGTAGGCGTCCTTCTCCTCGGCAAGCATCTCCTTCTCCCTCCGGATCCAGGCAGCCCACTCGTTGAGCACGCGCTTGCGCGTCTCCACGACTGCCGTGTTGGCAATGTCCACAGCATACTTGTCCTCCTCGTCGAACTCCTTCGAGTACTCGCGGAGGTTCTTGCGCACTTGCTTCTGCTCCTCCTTGCTGAGAAGAGTGGGGGGACGGGGGCGCCAGATGAACTGCTTGAACTTGTCGGTGGGGTGTTCGGCGAGGGTCTGACCGGCGAAGGTGTGGATGTTGTAACCGTTTTCCATCTACAAGATACATGTCAGTAACCCAGTCCTGATATGAGATATCAAAAGAAAGTAAGAAAAAAAGAAAAACATACCGAGTGGGTCCACACGCTAGCACTGCTGACAACGTAGCGACCCGTAGGATCCCAGTCAATATCCGTAACACCGTAGTGCTCAACGGTCTTCATTAATTGCAGGTTGGCGGCCAGATCCTTCTCGCCCTCGGGCTTCTCACCCTCAAAGTCCATGTCCCAGAAGTCAATGTCGAAGTTGGTCTGAGAGTGAACAGTAGCGACAACGACGAAACGTCCCTTGGGAGACCAGTAGATGGCGTTGCTGGTCTTCTTCTCGATGGTGCGCACAACCTTGAAGTTGCCGGCCGAGACACCCTTCTTTTCGGGGGCGAAGAACGACACGGAGGTCTTGGGGAGAACGGCGGCGCCGCTGGGGGCCTCGCCAGTGGTGATGGCGACGAAACGTCCACCGTTGGGCTCCCAAGCAAAGTTGATGACGGTATCCTTGAGACTGTCGACGACTTCCACGGGGACACCCTTCTCGCGCACACGGAAAATCTCGAGGTTGGTGGCCATGGACTTCTTGGACTTGGAGTGACGGTCGACCTTGACACAGACGTAGGTACCTTGCGACTGCCAGTGCAGCTTGACATCCGACACGTTGAACAGGTTACGCGTACGGACGATCTCCTTCGAGGGAACGCTCATCAAGGCGACACGGGCCGGGTTGCTGCCGATTTCGGGAGTCCAGAAGCAGAGCAGCTGTTCGTACTGCTTAACACCCTCGCGGACGACGGTGGCGGGGGACCACTCGAAGTCCATGACACCATCAATCTTGACGGAAGTCTTGCCCAGCAAGTTCATCCGGGGGAGCTCGTAGATCGAGATCGACTGGTGCTGCAGCATTCTCGCGACGTACTTCTCGTCAGCGGACCACTTGAAAGCGGGCCACTGAACCTTCTTCTTGGGCTCGCCCTCACCACCAGGGCCGGCGGTCAGATCGTGAGAGACGAAGGAGCGAAGGGGCTTGCCAGTGACGATATCCCAGATAATGATGTTCTTTCCGTCTTCCTCGTAGGTCAGGACCGGGTGGCCCTCCTCCACCTGGATGGGGCGGGCGGACCAGGTGGTCAGGTAGCTCTCACCGGGCGAGAATTCGACCAGCTGAACGAAAGGATGGGGGAACTGC
Source organism: Aspergillus brasiliensis CBS 101740 (assembly GCF_001889945.1). NCBI lineage: Eukaryota > Fungi > Ascomycota > Eurotiomycetes > Eurotiales > Aspergillaceae > Aspergillus > Aspergillus brasiliensis. The sequence goes on along the minus strand of NW_027137444.1, from coordinate 2,105,848 downwards.
TTCTGTTTCGAGAAGGCGGGACCACCCCAGAGCTGGACACCCTGGGGGTGGACGGAGGCGAGGTAGGTACCCTTGGGGGACCACTGGACGAAAAGCTGCGTCCAGTGCGCGCGATCGACGACGTTCTCCGGCGGATTGCTCTTGTTGTTCCAGAACACACCGACCTTGTCGCCACGGTAGAGGGCGAACTGGTCACGGGCGTTGGCGTCGCCCAGCCATGAGCGGAGGTGCTCCTTCTCCTTGAAAGGTTCGATGGTGGGGGGCTTGTATTCCTCATCGATGCGTCCTTCACGGCCATAACGATCGATATCCATCAACTTGTTGACGGCGAGAGTGTGCTTCTTATCGAGGGGAACACCGTGCAGTTGCTTGACGGCAGCGATGGCCTGTTCGGGGGTCTCGTACTCGACGAAGGCGAAACTGGAAAACGACATGTTAATGTTTCCACAGACCTTTCCCAACCACAATCAGATTTCCTTATTCGAAACATACCCTTCGGACATGTTCTTGTCGTTGAGGGGCATGAAGACGGCATCTTCGGAGGTGTGGCCGACCGTGTTGAGCTTCCTCAACAAGAACTTGATGAGCTTTTGCCGGCTCTCTTCGGGGACGACCGGAAGTCCATCGATCACAACAAATGTATCCAAACCCTCCTCAAGCTTCACTTCATACTGCTCCTTGAGATCTAGATGGAGAAAATCGGGCGGAGTCAGCGACGAGGGGCACGGGGAAATTTGGGCGAGGAAAGGATGATGATGGGAAAACAACGCGAGGCGCACTCACCGGAGAAGTCAATCTCCTCCTCCTCCTCTTCGTGGAGATCCTGCTCGCTCAGGGTGTCGAAACTGGGCGCCATGGTTGCAGTCGCAGCGAACGGCGATATGGGGGGGAAGGTGGAGAGGGTATGATCTTGAAGATGAAAGATGCTGTTCTGGATTTTCTGCTGGTCGACCCCGTTTTGGCTGATTTTAGGGCAAAAGAACAAATCCCAAACCACAAGCGCCTTCTGTGTGCGAAGCAGCTGAGTCAGGGCTGAGTCATCTCACCACTGTCTCTGCTTGCTTTCACTGTCCGCGCGGTAAAGTGACCGTAAATGACCATTCCCCGTGATACCACTAGTAAATATGCCTATCCTTTCTCCAGCTCCACCACGTGATAACGCTTATCTAAGCCACCCGCCCCCAGCTTCTCGCCCGGCTGATTATGTCTTCTGTAACCGACTTGTACAATCGGCTTGGACCAGCCATAACATTTCGCGATCCTCACACATCGTCCCGCTTTCTATTGCTGCTGCGGGTGATAGCTGCTGGTCGTTGTGGGCCGGCCGTCACGATCTTCTCATTTCTTCCTTTTGTCTTGTCGATTCCATCTCTCTCACTGTCATATACCTCCCTGGGGCTTTACGTACCTCCTCTCTCTTATGCCCCGCCGGTCCTAAGCGCCAGCGCTACGCCCAGATCTAGACGATCCTCCTCAGTGCACGACCACCGTGAGCTGAATCCCGCTGCTGATAGCCTTGCGAACTTTTAAATTGAGTCCGGTCAGCAATTGACAACATCAAATTCCATTCAGTCGTGTCGTTTCCTGCAGAGGTGCTACAAAGCAAAGCTACCCGGTCCACCATGTCGCGTAAGTTCGGAAGTCTGATGTTCCCGGTCGTTGCTCCACGCCGAGATCGCTCTCAACTGACATCATGGCTTTTCTTCTTTTTTTATGCAACAGTACCTCCAGAAGCCCGCGATCAATACGTTCCGATCATTGATTCAATTCTGGCCAGAAGCGATTTGACCACCATCTCTTCAAAAACAATTCGCAACGGCCTTCAGGATGAGATCGGCTATGATCTTACCCCGCATAAGGTCTGCGCCCCGGTCTTTCGATATTGTCGCATACTGCTCTTTGCTCTTTCGAGTTGAAGCGGTAGACTTCAAACATAATGCTAATATTTATTTTCTTCATTCAGCTTGCCATCAAGCAGCTTATCATGGAGCGATTCGACGTCTGTGCGGCACAGAAGGGCATCCAAACCGCCTCCGAGACACCGGCGACCTCTGCTTCCACCACCAATGGCCATGGGAAAGATCATGACTCGGTGACCCCTGTTGAACCGTCCTCTCCTGCCCAATCGTCCATGTCGCAAAAGCGCCAAGCGGAGAGCGAAGAGCCCTCGGACAGTTCAAGCAAGACCCCTCCTGTTAAGAAGAAGAAGCCCGACAATGATATTGATGCGGATGCCTTGTTTGCGGCCAAACTCCAGGCTGAGGAAAATATGCGTGCGCGTCAGACCCGCGGGGCTAGTACACGCAGAAGCCAGCCTGTGAAGAAGAAGCAGCCTGCCAAGGCCAAGACGTCCAAGAAAGTGAAGGCCGAGGACGACTCGGACCTCGAATCGGGCTCGGAATCAGGAAAGAAGGTCAACAGATCTGGCGGATTTCATGTATGCTGCAAATACTTCCTACTGGTGGTGACTGGTGCTGACGGCTGTCTAGAAACCTCTGACTCTTTCTCCGGCACTTTCGGCTTTGTTGGATGGCGAGGTTACGGTATGACTACTTTTCTCATGACTGGTTAGGCAAGATCTACTCACTGACATCGGACAGCTCTCGCGACCGCAAACAGTGAAACGGCTTTGGCAATACATCCACCAGCATGATCTTCAAGATCCTAATGACCGGCGCCAAATCCGCTGTGACGATGCGATGCGTGCCGTGTTCAAGCAAGATCGCATACACATGTTCACAATGACCAAAATTCTCAGCCAGAATCTGTATAGTCCTGATGAATAATCTCTGGTATCTAGACGCGAAACTCTGCCTTCCGGACAAGGCAATCGCAGCGACCAAGTCGTTGCCTTAACGATTCCCCGATTTTGCTTATTACACAGCATTTGGAACCCAGGCGCTAACTCTCATTTGCTCCAAGATTTTATTGCTTCTTATATTGATATCTGTCGCACTGATTGCTACTCTCATTGGCGAAATGACTGCCTTATCTTTCCTTGTGTTGACCTGCTTTTCTCTCCAGCGGGAGTTGGTGCTGCCTTGTGGACAGGCGCGATGGATGTTGTTACCTAGAGATCGTATTCGTTTATTGATTTGACTACATACATCGCATCGCGTCATTGCATGATACATTTTCAATTATCGCACGAGCAGTTAGTACAATTGTAGCCGAGGAAGGGGCTAGTAATGCATCCATGGCTAAGCCACACAATGACCTGCGTTGTAGTTGCTTTTCCTTAGCGATAATGAGCCATAGTGAGTCAAAATGAGTCATATCAGTAAGCGAACCGTTTCAACTAGTTAATCAATTACCTGTGCCCCCTGCCGAGCCTATGGCAATCATAAGAAGAGTAAATAACATGGGGGAGAGGAACTGGATAGTGATGCTCACTAAGCATGCCGCCAAACCAACTTTTTTGCCCGCCGCTCGTAAAGTGAAAGTTGGTCCCTCCACTGCAACGCCGGCTTATCACCCCTCCGCCGAAATTCGCTGTCTGGTCGCACAGGTTCACCAAAGCGCGACGCGCTTCTCCTCCTAAGAGAGCAAATTCTGGGCACTGTCCCCTGTCATACCCCCTCCTGATTTCTTCGAGAAACCATCCCTTCAATCTTTACACGTTCCTAATGTCCGAATCCCAACCCGCCCAAGCTCCCGGAGCGCAAGGCCAAGGCCGGGGCGGCCGTCGACGAGGTCGCGGAGGAGGCTTTGGAGCTGCTCGCCAACCAGGACAAACCGATGGTCACCACCACCATTCTCATGATGGCTCTGGAAGGGGTGCGAGGTCTCGGGGCCAGGGACCCCGTCGCGGAGGCGGCAGCGGAGGACGGGACAAGCAGAATCGCTCGGGAAACAAGTCGGAGGCTTCTGCTGTAGGTGGACAGGGTGATGCGAATGCTCAGACAGCGCCGGAAAGCAAGGGCAAGCAGCCTGTCGCAACGGAAGAGGAAGACGATGCGGATGATGGCGAGATCTGCTTCATTTGTGCTTCGAAGGTCGACCACACCTCCGTCTCGCCGTGTAATCACCGGACTTGTCATATTTGTGCGCTGAGATTGAGAGCCTTGTACAAGAATAAAGCTTGTGCTCATTGTCGGGTATGTGTCTTGTCTGATCGTGTTCTTTGGTCTTGGTTGGGGATATGCGCTGACATTTGCTTTGGTATAGACGGAATCCAACTATGTCATCTTCACGGATGACCATGCCAAGCGCTATGAGGATTTCAAGGACTCCGATTTCTCGCAGATGGATGAGAACCTAGGGATTAAGTATGAGAATAACGACATCTTCGAAGATACGGTGTTGCTGTTGCGGTACAATTGCCCGGATCGAGGGTGCGATGTGGCTTGCTTGGGATGGCCTGACCTGCATCGTCACGTCAAAAGCAAGCATGGCAGGGTGATGTGGTATGTTCTTCTTGCTGTTAGATGGAATGAGCTGTGCAGGCGCATACTGACTTCCGATTTCTAGTGATCTTTGCACGCGGAACAAGAAGGTGTTCACGCACGAGCATGAGCTCTTCACCAATGCAGAGTTGCGCAAGCACGAGAAGCACGGAGATGATGTACCTGGTGCCATTGACCAGAGTGGATTCAGAGGTCATCCTGAGTGTGGTTTCTGTCGGCAACGGTTCTATGGCGACGACGAATTATACGCTCACTGTCGTGACCGTCACGAAAGATGCCACATCTGTGACCGTCGCTCCGCCAGCCGCCAGCAACAATACTATATCGACTACAACGCTCTCGAAGACCACTTCCAGAAAGACCACTTCCTCTGCCTCGACCGGGAGTGTCTGGAGAAGAAGTTTGTCGTCTTTGAGTCCCAGATGGATCTCAAGGCGCATCAACTTGAATGTCATCCCAACGGGCTTTCTAAGGACGCCAGACGCGACGCTCGCACCGTTGACTTGTCAACATTCGATTACAGAACTCCTTACCAGCCTCAGCGTCAGCGCCGGGGTGCTGGTCGTGGACGTGATCCTAACGCAGAGCCCTTGCCTGTGTCCAGCGCTCAGCCACTGAGAAGAGACGAGGTTGCCTATCAGCGCCAAATGGCCATCCAAAGTGCACAGTCTGTGTCAACCCGCAGCTTCGGTGGCCAGCTAACACGCAACGATACTCAGCCTGTGCGTGCTCCGGCGCGTCCCACCCCCACCCAGACTCCTCCAGCAGCCACTCCTGTTGCCGAGATGGAAAGCCTCAATCTCAGTGCGGATTCGGGCCCAGTTACTCCCCAAGAACAAGCCCGTCGTCTACGCCATGCAGCCGTCGTCGAAAGAGCCTCGAACCTCCTAGGCAACGACCAGAATAAGCTCAAGGAATTCCGTGCCCGAGTTTCCAGCTACCGCACCTCCTCCATCTCCGCTACCGAACTCATCGACGCCTTCTTCTCCCTCTTCGATACTTCCAGCACCGAACTGGGTAAACTCATTAAAGAACTCGCCGAGATCTACGAAGACGAAGGCAAACGCAACGCACTCCTCAAGTCCTGGAACGACTGGCGCGCCATCAATGAAGACTACCCAGCTCTTCCCGGCCCCGGCGGCATGCTCCCCGGCATGTCCCCAGGAACCGTGAATGGCAGCGGAGTGGGAGGAAAGCGTGTCCTGCGCCTCAAATCCTCAACAGCCCAGTCCTCTCGTTCCTACGTCGGCAGAAGCGGCGCTATGCCTTCATCATCCTCTTCTTCCGCCGCCAACCCCTTCCCTCCTCTCTCGTCTACCACCGCCCGCTCTACCCCCCGTTCCTCCACCCCCGCCGCCACTACTCCCTGGGGCGCCGCCGCGGCCGCAGCTCCTCCAGTCCGAACTTCCTCTGCCTTCAGCAGCGCCACCTCATCCCGCTCCGCTTCGCGCGCCCCGGCCCGCCCGGTCAACTCCAACAGCGGCGAAGCCTTCCCTGCCCTCCCTGCTGCTCCTAAACCCAACGTCCTCATGGCCGGTCTGACTCGCGGCACCGTCCGCTGGGACGACCGTCGCCAGCCGACTGCGAACGCCTGGGCTTCTCAACCTGGCGCTAGCTCATCCAATGCAGAGGAAGATTTCCCCGAGTTCCCTGCTGCGGGAGGAAAGAAGGGCAAGAACAAGAAGGGGAAGCAGACTCTGTTCCACTTCGGATGATGATGACCCACACTGGTGTACCTTTCTTTCCCTTTTTTTTTTACCCCTTTCTCTTTTTTTACTTCATTTCACACATCGGAATGTGGGTTTCTGTCTCTGTGCATAGTCGGTTCCGGGTCCTACGTTTGTTACTGCTGATGATGATGGTGTTGTTGTCGTTGCTTGTTCAGCTTGTATTTGAGCGAAAAAATGTTTCTTATTTCTAGAGTTGCTTGCGTGAGGTAAATAAAAGCTTGTGGGCTGGCTTTTTTTCTCTTTCCATTGGTGCAGGGGGGTGGGATGGAGATGAGTACATATCAATTTGGGGTGGAGATATGGGGGTGTAAAACACATGCAATACAATACTGTTAAAGTCATACATTGTTTGGTAGAAACGAGTGGATCAGGATTCATCATCCATCTCATAGTCCATAGGGGAAGCGCTAACCTGCTCGTCAGTTGTAGAGTCGTCATCATCATCATCATCCACGGAACGTGACGTGGCGAGTCCATCTCTAGGCCCTTCAGGGATGCCCGAGGGAGGAGCGAATGGCCGTGATATACAGGTAGTGGAATTGTCAAGCGGGTGCTCTGACTCAGTAACTTCGGGCTGACCTTCATCGGGTCGTGCCAGATATCCGCCCAGTTCAGAGCTATGATGGATCTCTGGACCCTCATCATCATCATCATCGGAGAGAAGGTTCCCGGTAGTAGCATTCTCATTCATTTCCGCCGGTACAGGTGCATCTTCGTCACTGAGGCATGCCGCGTCCTCGTCAATAGCAGCCATACTTAAGACGAAGTCATCCTGGAGCCGCTTTAACCATTTCCGAAGGGCCTCACGTTCCATAGTTCCATTGCGGACTAGGAGGAGTTGTTCTTTCAGGGAGAGGATTAGATTCCGTCTACGAGTCACTGCCAAGGCTTTGGTCTTGCTGTGTCGGCGTTTGGCGAGCTGGTCAAGTTTCTCTGATACCTGCTGTGCGGTTTCGAGGACACCTGGGGGAAGATCGACGAGCTTGGCCAAGGCGAGGCCGTAGAATTGGTTTGTATCAGGGCCTTCGGCTATCTTGTAGAGCATGGTCATCTTCGAAGCATCGGGGGACACTTCTGCCGCGAGATGGAGGCTCACGACGCCATTGCGCTCTCCCATTATGAGAGCGAGATCCCGGAAATGGGTTACGAACCAGACTAGCGCGTGGCTTTCTACGAGGGCTTCTGCGATGGCGATGGCGATGGCCAGTCCGTCTGTTGTGCTGGTGCCGCGCCCTAGTTCGTCGACGATGACCATGCTGCGCGGTTCGATGTTGCGGAGGATGAAGGCCATTTCGCGCATTTCGGCGGCAAAGGTCGATACGTTTGCTTCGAGGTCGTCGGATGTGGAGACTCGTGCGAACAGCTGGTGGACGATTGGGAATGATGCGTATTCTGCTGGGATGAAACAGCCGATTTGCGCCATCACGGTCATCAGCGCTAGGGCGCGGATGTAGGTGGATTTTCCGCTCATGTTGCAGCCTGTGATGATCTGGAAGCGGGACTGTTGTGTTGCGTAGGCGTCGTTGGGAATGAACTTCTTTGTGTGTATCTTCTCGCGGATAGGGTGACGTCCGGATTTGATTGCGAGAGTATCTGTCAGTTCAGGCCGGATGTAGTCGTTTGATGTAGCTAGATGGGCAAATGCTGCTACCATATCAAGCACGGCAATGGCCTCGCTTACTTTGAAGAGTCCCGAGATTTGTGAGCAAATGTTGTGGAGCAGTGTCTGCACGGTTTCGTCGCATAAACTGATGACTTCCTGGTGTGCATCTGTGATCTTCTGATTGAGCTTAACGAGATCGAGCGTTTGACATTCTATACGTTTCTTTCTGCGGTAGACGTTGATAAAGACGTCTGGCAAGGATTCGACTTGTGTAGCTGAGAGGCTAATGTAGTATTGGCGAGCTCTGTCGAACTTTAAGTCAAGGGCTATACCGTGTGTTTCTACAACTATTAGCTGTGACCAGCTTGGGTATCTAATTTGCTGACCTGCTAGCTCTGCTACCAGATCCGCGGCATCTGTATTAGCCTCCTTGTATGTCTGTCTCGCGACATCGAGGAGGCTATTCACACCAGACTAGACAAACTATGTCAGGCTTGCAGAGGAACTTGCAGAAAGGAGCTTACCCGGATACAGTAGATACGCTGGTTCCTGAGATCAAGTGGCCGAGTCTGGTACATGACATTGTCGTTGAGAGTTTCCTCAATCATCTGCTGAACAGCCCGGTGGCCGGCTGGGGCACATAGCTGTATCGCCGTTAGCTACATCAGAACAACACCAGCATATATCTACTTCTCTTATAGTGGTTAGAAGTCTGCTCTGAGCTGTCATAAGTGCCTTGTAAACCATATTGATTGATTCCACATATGTCTTGACCATGATGACATTGTTGACAGACTGCTCAGCGTATTGGAAGGTACGATTATTGGGTACAAGGATAAGCTGGATTGTCAGTAGATGGTGAGGAATGATAGATCCCACTTACAGAAGTAAGAACTTTGTCTGCATCAACAAAACTTTTGAGAGCTGTTGTTGGGTATGGTTAGAATTACAGTCGTATGTAGCAGGATATAGGCGAACCTTGTCTTACTGAGACAAACATGTCCTCCTTTGTAGACAGATCCCCAACAGCGTCGTATCGTGCTTGCAACATTGGTTCTTCAGTCGAAGGCTGAAGAATGTTGGCTCTGAGCAGTCTTGCACCCATAGGTGTCAGAGTCTCATTGAGGAGTCCGTACAGACTATCCTTGGATTTCGCATTGTGAATATTCTGGATCAATTCCAAGGAGACAATGGTGGATAGATCAATAGACATGGACCCTTGAGAGGGCTCGAACCTGATACGAAGCGAGTGGCATGCGAAGGTTTTGTTCAGCTCCAAGTCGACAAATTTCAAGACCTGGAGATATTAGTGGGATCACCCAGGCTGGTGGTAGTGCTCACCGCAGCGAAGCAGCAAGCAGCATAATAGTTCCCTCCCAGAACAATTTTGATGGGTTCAACGTCCCCGGAGAAGGCGAGTCGCTCTACGTAGTCATGTCCAGCTCTTTCCGACCAGAACCTGCGATCTAGAAAGGTAAATGATGTGTTTCGGAAATTCTCCTGTATGATGTGGGACAGCTTGGATTCTTTGACAGAGCTTGCGAACAGAATTTCCGTCGGTTCGAATACTCCGATCTTCGTGACAGTTTTGACATATGTCTGGCTATCGCATATCTGACACAGAACTGTCTCGGCGGTAGCTAGATTGACAAAAGCAAGGCCAACAGTCGTAGAGATACCTCTGGACTCACTGATGGCACAGATGATGTCCTGAGAAGCAACGCTTGTTGCCGTTGTCGTCGGCCTCGGCGTTGTTCTGGGGATTATGCTGGTCCTGGAAGAGAGGGCAATAGAACTAGCAGCTCCAATGGAGGAACTTCGAACGAATGAAGCTGCCATTCTGCGTTAATGCCTGGTCAGCCAGCTGAAGAAGGGACGTGTCTATTGATGCAGGATATACTAGAGCTGCCGTCCGAAAGCGGACTAGCGGCGATGGAGACTCCCCGCGATAGCGACGGCTATCTTTTATCTTTTTTTCGGCGAAAATCTTCAACGACAAAACCATCCAACAAAGAGCGACACAATGGCGACTCTTCTACCTCCCCCGTCGAAGCGTCAGAGGACGGAAAATGCCGAGAGGGCCCGTCTGCAACAGGAGATTCAGAGTGTCCCCGAAAATTTGGGTAGCATTCGTGTGCAATTCTTCGACCAGGCGACGGGATCTGCGACCGGGCCGGCGGTGTCCGTTCCAGTGGCTGATGCCAGTGTGAAGAATCTCGAGACTCTTTTGAATACGTTACAAGGCAATGTAGGTATGCAGCGGAGGTGTTGTCTAGCATAGACCAGAGACTAATTGATTTCGTGCAACAGGAAGAAGATGAGCGAGTACCGTATCGGTTCACATACCAGTCCGATGGCAAAGACAAAAACGACCAAACAATCGATATCCTCTCCGACCTGTACCACTCCCTCCTGAAGCCCGGCCTGAAGACGACCGAAGATACTGTGCACCTCTACTTCACTCCCCAGGCTGTGTTCCGCGTGAAAGCCGTCTCACGATGCTCCGCCTCGATCGCCGGACACGGCGAGGCCATTCTTGCGACCAGCTTCTCCCCTGTCAACTCGTCCACCATGGTCACCGGCAGCGGTGACTCCACAGCTCGCATCTGGGATTGTGAGACTGGAACGCCTCTGCACACTCTGAAGGGACATACCAGCTGGGTGCTGGCGGTCAGCTACTCGCCCAACGGCGCAATGATTGCGACGGGAAGCATGGACAACACCGTGCGCGTCTGGGACGCAAAGAAGGGAACCCCATTGGGAGCGCCCTTGAAGGGACACGCCAAATGGATCACCAGTCTTGCTTGGGAGCCGTACCATCTCCAGCAGCCGGGCCGGCCGCGCCTGGCCTCCGCATCCAAGGATTCGACCGTCCGCATATGGGACGTGGTCTCGAAACGCATCGACACCGTCCTCACGGGGCACAAGGGCTCAGTGACGTGTGTCCGCTGGGGCGGAACCGGGAACATCTACACTGCTTCTCACGACAAGACGATCAAGGTGTGGAATGCTCAGAACGGCACCCTGGTCCAGACGCTGTCTGCGCACGCCCATCGTGTCAACCACCTGGCCCTGTCGACCGACTTTGTCCTCCGCACTGCCTACCACGACCACACCGGCAAGGTGCCCCAGGTCGATGCCGAGAAGGTCGCGGCCGCCAAGCAGCGATTCGAGCAGGCGGCCACGATCAACAACAAGATCGTCGAGAAGCTTGTGTCCGCGAGTGACGACTTCACCATGTACCTGTGGGAGCCGGGGAACTCGAGCAAGCCCGTTGCACGACTGCTGGGACACCAAAAGGAGGTGAACTATGTGACGTTCTCGCCGGACATGGCGTACATTGCCTCTGCTGGGTTTGACAACCACGTCAAGCTATGGAACGCGCGTGACGGAAAGTGAGTATCCCAACAGCTTCGAAATTTAGTATACAAGATGCTAATCGGTACTAGGTTCATCACAACACTCCGCGGCCACGTCGGCGCCGTGTACCAGTGCTGCTTCTCGGCTGATTCCCGACTGCTGGTATCATCGTCCAAGGACACGACACTGAAGGTCTGGAACGTGCGGACGGGCAAACTGGCAGAAGACCTGCCGGGACACAAGGACGAGGTATTTGCGGTGGATTGGAGTCCGGATGGACAGAAGGTGGGAAGTGGGGGGAAGGACAAGGCGGTGCGGATATGGAGGCATTAGAAGCTACTTACTATCTCACTTCATTCTACATTAGAAAGTATGACACTGTTATGAATGACATATCAATAACAATAATAGCATATCTCAAACTATATCCTACAGTAGACTTAATCAAGATATCAATATCAACAATCATTAATCATGTAAACATACATAATACAAGCAACCATTAACATAAATAAACACAACCCTATCCACACACAACACAACTACAACAACCAACCCCCAACCCAACTCTAGTTGATACTACCCATACTATCAATCAAGATAGATATCTAGATAGATAAACTTAGATATACTCCCAAGCAGCAACAGAGCCATTAGTAGGCACAGCAAGGGCATCAAAGCCCAAGCAATCGGCAACATTGCCACTAGGGACAGTAGCATTCTTGGTCGCAGCAAACACCTGCCACTTGTTGCTCTCGTCAGGGCAAGCCATGAAGCCCGTGGCACCGGCACCGGAGAAAGTCCAGCTGCCAAAGGGCTTGCCGGGAGTGTACTTGAAGGGACCCCGGGAGGAGCCGGCGGGGATGTAGGCCGAGTGAGGCACCGTGAAGGTTAGGGCGCCGCTGGGGGCGACGTAGACTTCTTGGCCGCCGGGGACTTCGACGTCCTATTTCATTTCATAGATTTGTTAGTATCATGTATATGACTTTATGTCGGAGTTGGATGGGGATAAGTGGTTGGTTGTATGGATGGATGGATGGGGGTATGGTATGATGGTAACTATGGGTATAGGGGAAAGCTTACCAAAGCAGAACCATCACCAGAGAAGACAGTCTGAGTACCGGCAGGGCAGCCGGAACCAATAGGGCAGTAAGAAGAGGTGTTTCCACCCAGGTAGAAACCACCGCTGTTGGCGTTCAAGGGGAGGAGGTGGATGGGAGAGCCCGAGCGGGCGGACATGACGCCGAAAGTAGAGGGAGTAGTGGCATTGAGGGTATCACGCTGCTGGTAGGCGGGGGCAGCGGCGGCCAGGAGGGGGAGGAGGGTAGAAGCGAGAGTGAACTTCATTTTGATGGTTATTTTGATGATTAAATAGTAGAGGTGTAAGTAGTATAGTAGTATGAAGATAAAGGGTAGTAGTAGTTCAGTGTCTTGAACGAATGTCTGGTCTGGGATCAGGAGGAAGAGGACGCTCAAGCCGTATTTATATCCTACGATGATCAGACTATGAAGTCAACCAGCTACTACTAGGAAGGAAACCAAGTGGAGTGAGCTCCAAAGAGAGAAAAAGTCAGAGTGGCCAGTCGAGCAAGGGCCTCTCCATCACAAGAAAACACAACGAGGGCACTACTGTGCACTAGCTATGGATAGCAACAAGAGGGCGAGAAGAAAAAACATCGCCTCCAGCATCATAGCAGCAGCAACGCAGGGAAGCGGCACGAGCCGTCAGAGAATAACAAGCGTCTAAACCTATCAGAGACCATCCTCTTGGCCCAGCGCACTAAAGTGAAACCGCATGGAGACGAAGACCCTCACCAGCCATGCAGAGTGGCTCAATTGAAGGAAGAAAACTGGGGAATCCATGAGCTCATGACGTGCCGGTTAAAACGACCTGTCTCAGTTGTTGCTCCGAGACACGGCAAGGGAAATACTACTCCGTATCTAGAAGGGGTTGATGAAGATGATACCTAGTTAAGAGCCGAAGAGGGAAGCCCGTTGGCGACCGTTTAATTATAGAACGACGATCCCCAATCAATGCCAGAAGTTTAGGGAAAAAAAGGGTCCCGTCCAGTAAACTAGCACCATTAGACTACTCCGTAGTAGACAATAGACAGAGGGTCCCCGGTTCCCGACATTCCGATGCCCCAACTCTTTCTCTCTTCCTTCTTCTCTTTTTTTTGGTCGGTCGGACAAGCCCGATTTACCTAGACCCAACCATGCATCATCCCTTGCAAAGGTTTATTTTGTGCTGAAGAGTGAGCGCGCCTTTTTCCGACATCCGCCGCCGTTTGCCCATGGAAGCAAGTGGCCGATCGACGTCATCGTCGACGTTGCGCACCGCCACAGTCGATACGAGCTGAAGAGGCGACCATGTCTCGGTTGAACGATGGTTCGTCCGGACGAGCACTGCGCGTGTCCCTACCAGAACTTTAACCTAGTCAGTGGTAGAGGTAGAGCACAAAGCAATAGATTAGTGCTATCAGGCTATCACTCATACATTCTCCTAGGGTAATGCAATACAGTACAGTCCCCATCAGATGATCATTTTCGCCTCTAACCCTTGTATGCGCGGGACCCGTAGAACCAGGCGCGAATCCATCACTTCGGATAAAGCAAGTCACAGGAATCGAAAGCAGGGCAGAATTAATCGAAGATCACGTAGCAAGGAAGAAAAGAATTCCAGGAGAACCCGAAGAACCCTGTGACACCGGTCCAGATAGTAACAATACACCCCCAGCCAGTTTGAAAGAGCCCATCACCAACACCGCAGAACCAAAACCCCGCGTCCAGCCTTGACCCGTATATATATATGATAAGCGTGAGCAAAAGCAACCAAGAAAAAAAAAATAAACACAAAACATATCGCCCATTGGTATCCCGAATTAGCAAACAACCCTGGTTTAGTCGTAATCGTCCCCGGCATCGTCTCCGTCGCTGTGACGCCCGCGCGATCCCTTCACGCCGTCTTTGCGGATGGGAATCTTGATTCCCTGAAGGGCAAAACATTTGCTCAGCGGTGTGCTCTCAATGACACCCGGGAACTTCTTGGCGGAAAACACGTGGAATGGCTCGGAGAACACAGAGGCCAGCACGGGCGCTGAGCCGTGATTGATCACGGAGACCCCGTTGGGGGAATCGCCGGACTGGCTGCCCACATTCACAAAGCTCATTTTGAGACTGCACGATCAAATCAGTACATCAGCCAGAATGCAATATCAGAGAAGGGCACCCACCGGAAAGAGCCCTCTGTGCGCACACTCAGGTCCTGCAGGATAAACCACACGCCAATCTTGTTTTCCGGATCAGTCAAGCGAAATGCGCTGGCGCTGAGACTGCCGATGAGGTTCCGCGTGAACATGCCGCCAGGCCCGGAGGCCACGGGCTGGGCCGGGGAAATGTTGGCGGGCGGCATGTGGCCACCGGCATAGTAGGGCTGATAATAGGGTGCTTGTGGATTCGTCCCATACGGATTCTGGTATTGTAGTTGGGGGTTGCCACCGTAGTAATTGTTCATCTGAGGGTACCCCACCGGCTGGCCGTAGGCGTTTTGTGCGTAGGGCGGGTAGGAAGGCGAGACACTATGCGGCGGAGGGGGATATGAGGAGGACATGGCAGTCGATATCGATGGAGAAGTGGCGGAGTGCTTGACGAGGTTTACCTCGCTGGTCCCTTCCGCGTTCCACAGGTCGACCATCAGCACATAAAAAGACGTATCGATCTCACTAGAATGGCCGGTCAGCGCCTATCCTCATCCGAGCGGATATGATGCCGCCATACTTGATGTCAATCTCCTTTTCAGTCTGAGCATCTCGAACAACCAGGCGAATGCAGGGCGGAGGTGTAATTGGCCGGCGATCCTGAGCTACAGTCAGCTACTAGCGGAGAGGAGGAAGGGGAAAGGCACAGCAAGACCAACCTTATCGCCGAAGCCGCACATCCGGGCGCGAACCGGCTGCTGAACCACCTGCAAAGACCAAATGCGATTTTCATGAACGGTGGAGAGCGGCGCTAGATGGCTCGACGGCGGTAACCCGCCGGCAGACGCGACGCCTGCAGAGCCCGGAGTGGGGTATGAGGAGGACGGGGGTGGAATACGATCCATCGAGAGCGGCGGCGGGGGAGGCGGTGCGGGATGTGTGCGATCGTCCAGAGCGTACATGACGCTCATCACGTTGAAGACGGTGAAGGTCGAGGAAGTGGTGGTGGGGTGAATGCCCAAAACTGCTGCAGCAAGACTCGCGACGGGCAAACCCAATCTATCACGAGCGTAGATCGGGCCAAAGACACAAGCTCCTATGAGAGTCTTGCGAAGAGGACCGGAAGAATTAACCCACGCGTCGTTCGGACGATGGTGTACAGCGTAAAACGTGAAGCTCGTGAAGTGAGGATTGAAGTCTGGGTAAGGCGCAGCGACGAGCTGTCAAAATGCGGGAGAATCGCTGAGCCTTCCACGGATCGGCCGCAGGACCACAGGTTCCCCAACGATGACCGCTTTATCCTGGGGGGTGTTGGCAGCACAAGGACAGGAACCAGCCGGACTAAATGATTGGCGGCTATGTAGTTGCAAGCCAACCCAAAGCTGGAACAAGCAAGACCAGATAATGGTGAGGAAGAAGAGGAAAGATGGCGGGGTTGCGAAAAGAGGGCAGAACTGAACGTGAAGAGGAAAGACGGAGGAGTTGGTGCGGACAGCAGAAAAGATTGGAGCAGCCGAGGAGGGGACGAAAGCAGAAGGTGAGCGAGTCACGGGCAGCTCTCGAGGTCCAGAACCTTAACTCGAGAGATGAGCTCACTCATTTGCGGTTGCTACAGTACGCCTCTGCGTAGAGTAGCTGAGTAGCTACTTATCACTACGCGAATTTTTACGAGCGCTGGTCTTTGTTTCGATTCCATTTATTCTGAATAGAATAGATAGTTGATATACAAACAATCTACTATATCCAGGGAAGCATGATTTCCCCCAATCTCCAAAGTATGGAAGAAGTCGTCTACTGCTGGGAAGGATTTCCATAGGACGCGTGTTGCAGGAAAAAAGTGAAAGCCAGTCCACGGATCCCCGGGGGGAGGTTACTGTTAGAAAGGGAGCCCAGCCCCAGCAACTCCGGCAGTTTTACTGGCATTTGGGGGGCAGAAGGATTGGGCTAATGGGCTTAGCTGGCCAACCCTCCGGGCGTGCCCTGCTCTTTGCTCCCTTCGGTCGTAGCGTCACGGATCAGGAGGCGATCAACCCGGCGCAGGAACCTCGCGACCCAGACGGTCGGGTTCAGCAAAACTGTCGTTTTTATTCGTTTGACTCGTTTGGCCCAGCAACTCCCGCTGGATTTTCCGGGCCTATCCTTTGTTTGCTTTGACCTTTGCTTTTTATGTGATCCATCTATTCTCCCCAAGTTTGCTTTGAAAACATCTGTTTACTTTTCCTGACTCTTCTTTGTCCTGATTCATACCAATAAAGCGAGGGGAAAAAGGGGATCAAAAAACAGAAAGAGATTCCCCTTCATCTCATCATCATCACGACTGGACCCATCGGGAAGTTCAGCTTGTGTAGTTTACTCCTCCCAAAAGAAAATTCTATTTACATTTTCATTCAGCAGGCCTTTGCTGTCACCGCAGGAGTGGGTCGAGTAAATGCAACGAAAAGAGGAGAAAACGCGACGGTGGGAGGCTACACTGCACAGGCTCCTCTTCCTAATCAGGCCAACTGCGGCATCCACCCCGGCCGAGGCGTGCACTATTGTGGAGCATTTGACCGGATTCCAACCAATCCGCGGCAGGGATCCTCAGCATTGGGTCGGATTGATGGCTGCGGTCGCCGTTCCAGGTTAGGCGGCAGGAAATCAAACTCCATCCGTTCCGTTTTCAGTCAAAGACGGACTCCATCGGCAGGAAAAAGAATCCCACACTCGGTGCCGCCGGGAGCTGAACTGTTTACTGAGTAGGTAAGAACTTCCGATCTTCTTTTACCTCTGGAGACTTTACATTCAACCAATAATCGAATGAGATCTCACCCATCTTACATTCCCTGACTCAGGGGAGGTGGGTTGTTGATTGGAGGGGGAAGCGGTCCAATCGCCCGTAGGCGGATGATCACCCTCGTTGTGCGCCATAATCCAATCCAAGTTCCAACATTTTCATCGGGTGCGGGCGCCGGTGGATCGGTAAACAGGCGCTGCATTGGTACCCGGCCACTTGCAAGTTGCCACTACACACTGCCTGCACTTACTGTATGGGGGATGCGCTTGATTTATCCGCAGTCTTGCCGGCCGGTTCTGCTCGGTCATTACAAATGCTCCGATTGAATGAGTATTATGGAGTAGAGATAGGGGAGAATCATTGCCGCCGCGAGATTTGTCAGTCCACAAAGCTTCTGGGCGTAAGTGAGAAGACCGAAATATCTACATAGTTATTTTCTGCGGTCTAAACCAGTATGAGTACGAAGTACACATGCGGACGTTACTTGAATCTCACTTCCTGGCCACATAGTTATTACTCTTCGCACAAATGCTCTGCTCTTCAATCAGACGCAGTCAAAGTCATCTGCAAGAAAAGCCAGAGAAGGCAGGCATCTGGAAGATCGTTGCGCCTTACCCGTGTGACATGGTGACACGACTACCCAACTAAATTATATGCATATACTTTCCTGGAGACAGCTTGTCATCCTCTCCCGGTTCGCTGGATCTGCATAAGCTCTCACTTAAACTGAAACTCTAATAGCGCTATGAATATCGGAGCCTTGCTGATACCAATAGTCAGTTGGTCGGACGTGGTTGCACCGTGACTAAGGATGAAGTCACTGGCTTCTGCAACGCGATGGATCAAGCAACAGGAAAACCCCTCTCCGCCTGCAGTTATCCGAGAGCCAGTAATGACTTCTCCAGGGCGTGGTATGCCCCCTTGGTCGCTTCAACAACTCCTATATCCTGTGTACAGTCCCTGGTGTCACAGGCAAGGGGCCGTATGTATCCAGGGTCCGGGGCCAGACCAACCCTGCGGTGACAAAGGTCCCTGAAAGTCCCCCTAGTCCGATACATTGCTTGTAGCCACATTCAGGTGGTTCCTTGGTGGAAACTACTTGGCTTCATCAAAGTGCCAGGGGGTTCCATTGTTGCGCAAGGATGAAAGGCGTCAACAGGAGCTACATTTCGTCGTCCAAACTTCTGAAAGGAAGTCAGACGATGAAACTGCAAGATTAAGCTTTGGTGCTAACGAGACTTTGCAGGGATCCTATCTTACAGATTTAAGCATAACATAGGATCACACGTGCCCGCGTGCCTGTGCAGAACACAAGGTTTTCTTCTTGAGGAAGAACCTTGGCATAATGCTCCCGTAGGTGGCTCCTTTGCAGCCCGGTCACTAACCGACCATATCTTGCCCTGAATATGCCCCTGGGCCTCTCGAAGTGCTGCCCTGGGCCTTAAGAAGATTCATCTCCCGCAATTCTTTTCCGAGGATGGGTAGATCGTGGATTCAGGGACGACCCAACGATGAGCCCGAGCCGGGTGCCCCACGATCAGCCATGGAAGACCATCTCAAGGGTCTTCCGACCTGCGGGGAAAGTCTCAGCAGAAGAGGTACACTTAACACTGAGTGGTCCTAGCCTTGAACAGGACTGAAGCCGGGTTGTGAACATCTGGAATGCGGGGGAGGTGATCTGGATTGAAGAATGTGGGAAGCACCGGGGCCGGCCTTGAATGAGCCGAGGACGGCGACAAACTGACAAGAAACGTCGAGGATGATCTACGATCTGAAAGATGCGATCTGCCGGGCCCGTCTCAGGGCTGAATAATGGAAATCATGACCCAGGGGTAAGTCTGAGGTCCGCGGCCGCGATTGGTCGCCGCCTGGCTGGGCTGCTGCTTTTCCATGCCGAACTATGGACGAGAACGAATGGCCCCGGCTTGCTACCAGTTCCTTCATTACTCGTCTGTTAGAATTCAAGCCTAGCAAGGCGGCAAACCCATACGACCCACTGTTTCCAACAAAAACATATTCCTGAATCAAATTGTGCTGCAGACGAACATTATGGGGAGGGAGTACTTGAAAGCCGCATCCCCTGGGATGGCCGGCATGCTGCCAGACAGGTGAGCGGCGACATCACAGTCTCACACATACTCTTCATCTCTGTCTGCTTTTTTCACTGTATGTCATGAGGTGCTTTGGGTTTTTATGTCTCCAATGGGCCTGGGGATGCGCTCTCCTCCAAATTGTTGTGTCTGCCTCCTTTGCTCCCCTACTGCCTCCGGCTTATCCACTTGCTGTCCGCAGCCCCTATCTATCTTGTTAGTCTATCTCTTCTTTGGCTATAGTCTTGATTTGATTGTCTTCAATGTGTAGAATCAATCGTATGCTGACGTATACAGCTTGGCTTCCTGGATCTCAGACATCTAGCCTTCCCACTAGTTCTCCTCAGTTTTGGTTCGGGAATAATCTCACATGGTCTGTCATTGCTCGCGTAGATGGTCAGGCTTACAGTCTGTTCGGGGTCTCTGAGGCACTAGAAGGCATACAGGCTGCTACTGTCAGAGATGGCAATTTCACTTCGACGCACAGTACTTTCGTACTGACAGCCGGGTCGAAGAATTTCACCCTGGACTTTTTCTCGCCTGTCTCCCCAACAACCCTTTTACGCCAGTCTCTGCCCTTTTCTTATCTCACGATATCAGTTAGTGGGATATCGAGCAACGAGTCCGTCCAGATTTACTCAGACATCGATTCTTCCTGGACCGGTCAACCGGATAACGCCACCTGGGCATTCTCTGAAGATAACAGAACCTCAGTGTTCCAGCTAAGCCCTGCTGAAGAGCTTTTATTCTCGCAGAACGCTCAAGAACAAGCACTTTGGGGTGAGGCAGTTTATGCCACGCGAGCCCAAAATGGAAGTGTCCTCTCTTCTGCTTCGGGGCCGTTGTCTGCTATCCGTTCTCAATTTGTGACCAATGGATCTCTGAACAACTCATACGCAGCCTGGACATCTAATGGTGTTGTAGCATTTGCACATGAACTGGGAACTACTGCAGAGAATACTTCAATTACCTTCGCAATAGGCCATGTGCGTGAGCAGACCATTAATTACCTCGGCAGTACGCAAACAGGGTACTACCGAGCACTTTATCCAAATACTACGTCCGCTGTTTCGCATTTCCTTGACGATTATTCGGACGCGCTGGATGAGTCGATCAGCATGGATGAATTCATCCAGAAGGGCGGAGAATCATCATATGGCACCAATTACTCCGACATACTGGCACTGTCCCTCCGACAAATCTACGGTGGCATGGAACTCACTATCCCAAATGATACACTTGACACCAACGACACCAGAGCTTTCATCAAGGAAATCTCGAGTGATGGCAATATCAACACTGTCGATGTCATCTACGCGTCTTTTCCCGTATTCTACGTCCTGAATTCCGACTACATCCGACTCCTCCTAAAGCCCGTATTCGAGTACATGGACAAAACCAACTACACCTACGACTTTGCCGTGCACGACATAGGCTCCAACTATCCCAACGCCACCGGACACAGCCCCAAGGGAGAGTTCATGCCCGTCGAAGAAAGCGGCAACATCCTGATCATGACCTACGCCTACGAAAGCGCAACCAACAGAACCAACATCACAAGCACATACACTCCCCTCCTGCAACAGTACGCCCAATACCTAAACACACATGGCAAATACCCCGACGCACAGCTATCCCTCAACGACGCCTTAGGCAAGGTAGCCAACCAAACCAACCTCGCCATGAAAGCAGCCAGCGGCCTCGCCTGCTACGGACACCTGACCTCGCAGCAAAACTACACCGGCGCAGGTAAATCCATCGCCGACGCCCTCTACAACGGTCGACTCGGCACAGACCCCAACGGCACCTACTTCACCACCCAGTACGGCAACGACTCCTGGTTCCTCGCGTACAACCACTACGCGGACGTCCTCTTCTCCTTGAATCTCTTCCCAGACGAAGCCTACAACGCCACCACGGCCTTCTACCCGACCGTGCGCAAACCAGCAGGTGTAGCCCTCGACGCTAATCTCGACTGGGGGCAAACCAACTGGCAGGGCTTTGTGGCGGCAACCGTCACCGCTGAAGCCAGAGACATGTTTATCTCTGATATACATGCCTACATCGCCAATGGACGCAACGATGTCCCCTTCTCGGACCGCTACTGGGTGCAAGATAGTCCGGCCGGTGAGGCCGGTGAGTATTTCGCTTTCCGGGCGCGACCGGCGCTGGGAAGTCACTTTGCGTTACTGGCGCTGCAGGGTGCGGATCAGTGGTTATATTGATATGCCGTCTTGGTATATGCATGTATTGTAAATAGGACTCCGTTATGTTTAGTTTCGAAATAGAATAATGTATTCACATTTCCGTCGCAATGGGAGTAATTAGTATATACATTTCTTGCAACTTATATATATAGTATGATGATGATGATGATGATGATGATGATGATGATGATGATGATGATGATGATGATCAGTACAAACGAATCAATATGAACCAGCATGCACAATGTACATACGTTATTAGATCCTATCATTCCATACAGAGTACATTCGATGAGAATATATTCAACTACAACTTGCTCATCAATAACAAGTAATTAACGGACGGATTCAATATGAACTGAAAATTGAACTAAAGTGACTGACTACTAACTAAAATTCCAACCTGGATGAGATATGACAATCGCATACAGATAATAACAGATAGCTGTAGGAGACATATGGTTGTTGTGGAGGTGATGAGATCATTACAACCTACCCTATACAATATATGTTGTGATGATATTGAACCGACTATATATTTATCCATCCATTTTTGAGTCGAAAAGGAAAAATATAGTTCGCCACTCAACTACTACTAACGACCTGTGTAATAGTTTGTATAGTAATGTATGGGGTCGGTTTAGTCAACATAGCTCATATCCTTGGGACACTATAGTATACTCTCTCTCTCTATATGTACTATTCATTTAAGGAATTTAAATAGGTGAGCAGGACTTATTATGGAACTACTACTACTACTACTACTACTACTACCACCACTAGTTACTACTACTACATCCAATACTATCACATAATATATGATTCGACCTTGGACTTAGTATGTTTTCCAGAAATCTTATAACTGATACATCGTACATAGTATATGTGTCCTTCTTGTCAACTTCTGCTTCTTATTTTCATCATTATTCTACATGAATTTACGCTGCTGAGTATGAATTATGTTACGACTGATATTGTAGGATTATTCGCAAGACTTGAGACTACCGGGTGGTCATGGGATGCAATTGAGTGAGGTAGCATGTTGAGTCATTTGTAGTTATCAGGTAGGTAGAGGCCTCTTGCGAGGTGATATGGTAGAAGGCAAGTATGGAATAAATCAATGCCGGGTCACGTCACGGTTAGCAAGTGGTCTGTTTACTGCATTGCGTGCTGTGTGTGGCCTGTGATGCAGGTCCCGAATCTTTAGCTTACACGTGTATATTGAGCAGGTTGGATATGCTACGTTTTAGGAAAATGCGTGCGGATGATGTTGAGACGTGATAGGCTCATGTTGCTGTTCAACATGGCTGGCTGATAAGGCACTTGTCGGTTGGTAAGTTGAATGACCTGTGTTGTATTGTTGAGCACGATCTGCATCTCACATACAATTCTAGCATGACTGCCAGGAAAGCAGTGTTAGCAAGTTTAGTGTAGTATCATGTGTCAACTGCTGCATGGTAGAGGTCTTTCGCATCTTGTCAACAATTGGTGGTCTTAGACCTCCAACTCACAAAACTGACGAGCAACTGCCGATTTTCCGGTTCAGTTTGAAATGGGGCGAATCTGGAGTTAGTTCATACGCAGCAAACCGCGTAAAGAAGTCCGTCAGCAGATGCATCGGATGCAGACGTACAGTCCCTCGAGGATAGGCCTTTCGCCTTCAAGATGGTCGACAGCTTCTTTCCGGTCTTCAATCAGAAGCCCCACATATGGGCAAGGCGCCATTTTCTCATCACGGCGACTCCGTATGCTGTGTCAGTCGAGGAGCTAAGGTAGTAATCTCCCAAGTCGCACACATCTTAACACATCTGGCTCTTCAGTTCGGCGTATCTCGGACTCAGCTGACCCAAGTGGTCTGACAAGAATCCCAGTATGTCCCCTATCTAACCGAGTATGCCCAAGGTTCTGGGCGAATCAATATGCTGATGCCTTGTCAAGCACCCAAGCATCCCGTCCTGTGCGCTGCAGCTGTGGGCTCGATATGATGCTAAGCTGTTGAGCATGGAACAAGCGTCCCGGATAGGCAGCCAGGTCCGACGGGCTCATAGCGTTATACTGGGTCGTTGCTTATGCAGAGTGGCCAGTTGGTTCATCATCGAGTGGCCAAGGATGACAGACGAGTTGTGGGAGGGGAGGATTCATATAGAGGCAAGGTCTGCATTTTCCCAGTCGGGAATGACGATGACGTCTCGCAGGAAGAGAAGGATTTGCGGAGACTGTGTATCTGATGTGCTGGCTAATCAGCAGCTCCAGCACACCGGTATGGTCCAATCCGATTTCCAACGAGCGCGATAACGAGCGCGATTTTTCGCTGACGCCATGCCTATTCAAGTCAAGGCGGCCGGTCCCTCAGACGCATCTGGGCGCATGGAGAAGTCCAGAAGATTCAGTAAAGAGGTCTGTGATCTGGAATCCACAGACCGATGGCTTAAGCCAGGCCCGCTGTTCGAGCCTCCGACGGCCCCAAGCCCCCAACAGTGGTCGTTCCTTCTGGACTGACTTAGATTGGCCCGCCGGTGCGATTAGGGTAAATCCATCCCCTCCCCCCAGCGAAAATCAGGCGGACCCACTGGCCGCCTTCTTGATCGCGGTAACCCAACGGCGAGGCCGGTTACCTCCGACGGCCGAGATGTAGATGGGACTAGTAAAGTAGTATCTCGATTCTAGCTAGCCCGGTCTATTCCAGCTGGAGCTCGAAGATTACTCACACGCGAGGTGGTGGAAAAGCGCCGGGCGGAACGGTCGGGCTTTTAGTCCGAAGTATGGCTAGCTGTAGGATGCATGCACCTCGCACTGTGGGTTTAGTTTGTTCATTGGGCAGCGAGAGCACCGCCACGGACGATTGGTGGGATGCCAATGTGTGATGCTGCTGGAAGGCGTGGGAGGCGTGGGCGTGGGTGTGGGAGAGGCTGCGGAAGGCTTTGTCGCAGCGGGGTTCCATCATCCACGGAAAGTACGCCATGGTGCCACCGTGCCGATTTCTTCGAGCGTCTTCGAAATAGAAGAATAACAGGCGGATAGGTCAGTAATTCCTTCATGACAGGCAACGGCTCCCACCTGCGGGGTATTGTTTCCTGATAGATCGACCGAGTCAAAATGATCGTAATCCTAGCTAGCTATGAGAGATTGAGGTTTTGGCTGACATCATTGGGTCTAGCATCTCATGAATTCGGAGCCGAAGGAGATATTCGGAGATGAGAGACACGGATGTCATGCAACATTAGAGACACGGTGTGAATGGAGAAGAAGGAGGGATTGAAACGCGGCGCGATTAGCTGTCTAGACTCTAGTGAGAGGAGTAGCGTAGTGTAGTTAGTGTGCAGTGTAGCTACCAAGTCAACAGTTGGTGAAGGAACGAACCATCGAATCAGGCCTGAGGCAGACAGGCAGACCCGGGCGGCGGGAGAGTCACAGGCCCGCACCCCTTATGCCCGATTCGGCAAGGCGGCAGACCAGCAGACCAATGAGACGACAGTTCAGCCCCCAAGAATCTGAGTTACCCAAAACAGCAAAAGCAGGGTTCATGGCGGCCTGGCACTAAGCCGCGATAGGCAAAGGGCCAGGAGCCCGTAGATGGGGATTTGACTTTTAGGTTTTTTGGCTGCAAGTGGATGTTTGGGGTGGATCCCCGGCTTTGTCCCAAGACGGCATGACGAGAGAGATTCATTGCTGGCCTGTCGGGGTTAAGCATCAATTTTTTTTCCCTTCTTTCTTTTCATTTCTTATGATTGTCCTTCCTAGTTCCCACTCTTCCCCCTCTTCTGTCTTGTCTCCATATCCATCCCGGAATTGATGGACATCCGTTATCCCGGATGGACCGCTTCTTATTCGGTTTCGGGGGAAGATCTGGGATAAACTACACTTAGTCCCTTAATAGTCAATAGATTATTGTAGGATAATCGGGGGGCTGCTTCAGGGGGGGTGGCTGCTTATGCCTGATTGGGTCAATTGGAAGGGTGGCCAGTGGGGCATGTCAAGGATGGGGGAGGAAAAGCACACCACTAAAATCAACTAATCCGTACTAGTTGCTGGTATTTTAGATAGTAAGTCTGTAAGTCTGTAAGTACGGAGGAGTATCGAGTGGTGAACAAGTTTTCTCCTTTCATTCGGGTGGCAGATCTCAGACGGTATACCATGTAGAGTAGGATAAACGCTGGACGTGCACAGTAGTACTGACTTAGTGTTATTTCTTTTTTTATAATCATCAAAAGTTACAGTCAATCGTTTCTGAATGATCATCCTCTCAAGATGGCAAGTCATCAGCGAGCAGGGTCATGACAGGTAGAGAGAGACAGACAGAGACAGAAAGAGAGAGAGAGAGAGAGAGAGGCAACGATGATCCAGGGTTCAAGTACACCGCGACCCAAGACGACCATTTGCCCATTCGACCGCATGATGCATCATCCTGTCTCTCTTTTCTCTCCTTCTCTTTCCTTTCTGCTACGGCGGTTGGGGCGCCGAGCCATCGTAGCGCTGCAGTAGAGAGAACAACAAATCCAATTTTACTAATATTTCTCGCCCGCATTTACTGGTTTTGTGTCTCCATCCCAGGGTGGTAGGAGGAAAGAGGCCAGAGCCATCCAAATCCATCCAACTCCATCCAATCCATGCCGTCGGGGATTCGCACTCTTTCTGCCTCCGTGCAAAGAACGACCGAGTGGGGCAGCGATCTATCGGCTAGCTTGGGACGACTTTGGAATTATTGTTGGAACACTGCTTGGGTGGTGGAGGGCAAAAAGTGGGCTGTGGATGAGGATGTGGTCGATGGGCGGGTTTGGGAACCTTCTCCCTCTTCCAAAAAGCATGGAGAGTCGTTGGAATATTAAATCTCATGGATCTCCAGCAACTCACTCATGAGTTGTAACAGTCGGAGGGGTTCACGGCTTCTTGCTTGTTTGAATTTTTATTAAAACTTGTACTTAATTTTATTTTTCTTTGGCATCCAGAGGTGGTTTTTGATGAAACATCTCCCTCCCCTTCCTCCTCCTCCTCCTCCCTTCCATCCTTGACGCTTCTTCGCCCACCTTGCGCCTGTTGAGAAACCTCCCCCTTCCCTTCAGCCCGTCCACCACCTACCTCCTCCTGGACAGAAGAATAAAAAAGACGAGGACAGGGAATATTACATAAATTCCCAAAGACAAGAAAAAGCTCCCCCAACAATGCCTGCACGGCGCACCTACAGAGCCCCGGCGCGGAATGGCTGTTTTGAGTGCAGGAACCGGCGAATCAAGGTAGGTGCTCTTGGGGTTTTAGTCCCGGTGAAGCTTAACTTAAGTTGCCTGGGCTGGCCTGCTATTTTCTTGGTCGTCTGGTCCACTGAAACTTTCCACCCTTTTGCCCTTCTGCTGCTGCTGCTGCTTCTTATTCTTCTTACAATTTTTCCCTCTTTTTATTTTCCCTTCTATCCTTTCCCTCCGTCTTGCCCCATTTCTCCTTCTCTTTCCCTTTCTCTGCAGTGCTCCCCATGATTGCCTGGATGCCTGGGTGCCTGGATGCCTGAATGATGCAGTGATCCCCTTGCCCTTCCCTGCCTCCCTCGTCCCTTGTCGCTCCTACTGTTAGATATGTTACTATCGGTGGAGCTGTATCTGCTTGTTTGATTGCTGCTGTGGATCGGGACCTTGCTACTCTCTCTTCCCGCCACCACTTACCCCCTGAATTACACACGCACTACACCACTTGCTTGTGGCTCTTCAATCTGGAACTGGTGGTCCTGTGTCGCCCTCATAGATGCTGATTGAACCGGGATGCAGTGCCCCAACGAACACCCCCAGTGCTCCCACTGCACCAGCGACAATATAATATGTCAATATATTCCCTCTGCCACCTCCTTGATCTGGCCGAGGGTCAAGTCTCGCTCCACCACCCCGACCCTGCCCCCGTCCCGCACCGCCTCCCCATCCCACGTGAACCCCAGGATTTTCGCTGAATACCGCGTCGTCATGGACCCTATCGCCCCGTCGAATCCCACCGGGGAGCTCAATATCCAAGACCTGGAGTTGATGATGCAATGGTGTACAACCACATACCGGTCGGTCTCGCGAAATGCCTCGGTAGAGGGAATTTGGCAGGGTGTTGTGCCGCGGGAAGCCATGCGCCACCCATTCTTGATGCACGGCATCTTGGCTCTCTCCGCCCTGGACCTGGGCTTCAACTGCCCCTCCGGCCCGCCCAAAGACTACTACATCCGAACCGCCCAGACACATCAGTCTCGGGCTGTGACCGGTCTCAGCAAGGTCGCGGGATGTCTGGATCAATCCAACTGCAACGCCGCCTTTGCCTTGTCCAGTATCATGGTGGTCTTTTCCTTCGCCCTCCCGCGGACGACGAACAAACACGGGGATGTCCTGAATGAGCTTCTCAACATATTTCGGTTCACACGCGGGTCGGTGGACGTCCAAGGAGACATCATCAATTGGGTCGCGGATGGTGAATTCAGCCCGCTTCTCGAGTGCGATAACTCGCAGCCACTCATGCCCGACACGTCTCGGCTGGCCATCATGTCGCTGACACGCATGAATGCGGACCTGGCCAGCCGCGATCCCGCGCACGACAAGGCCACGTATGACACGACGATCCGGTACCTGAGCTACTCGCTGGACAAGCTGGCCCGGGGCGGAGAAACCATGATCATTGCCTTCCAGTGGATCTTCCAGATTCCACCGCGATATTTGGATTTGCTGCAGCAAAGGCAGCCCTTCGCGTTAGCCATCCTGGCCCATTACGCGGTGATTATCCACTCGCTGCGAGGACATTGGTGGATGGGCGAGTGGGGGGCGCGACTGATCCGGGAGATCGGTCAGCACTTGGGTGCAGACTGGAGAGACTCAATCAGCTGGGTGGTGGATGCGACCGGCTGCTATATTCCTCCAGTCTGAGACGGTCCAGGGACGAGATTTATAGATACCTACTTTCCTGCTCTCCAAGCCAGGATAGCATTTCCGACACCGACAATGGATGCATTCGCGCGCTCGAGAGCACATCTTGTGGTCAACATGACCATCCTTCGAGAGACGCGTGCAGCGTGCACGCTGCCCGTCAATAGCCTTGAAGCAGGAGGGAAACACTACTGCCATCCGTGGGGCCAGCTTTAACACGAGTGGCTTACACAACTCGTGCAGTCAAAGATTTCACAGACAAGAAGGCATGCAGTGGACTGCAACAGAAAGAAGACCGAGATATGACAGGAAGTGACATTTGCGGAGGCCGACCGAGGATAAGCACTAGGAGCGGAGCGGAGTCAACAGCACAGCGGAGGAAGACCAACGTCGAACTAGTGGAATCACCTAGTTGGTTAGTTCAGAAGCAGAGAGGAGCTCCGACCGCCAATCACTCAACAGCGCAAAATGGACAAGGGTGCTGGACATCTTCAACATTTACAACATCTACTACTATCTATGGCATGATCACATGGGACAGATCCTCGCTTGGCATAAGATGGATGATACCTCATAAGCAATATACGGAGTACTTGATTGGTTTTCCATTTGGTTTTAGAGCAGGCTATATGCATACATACATACAAATGTATTTCAAATGATAGATGCATACACTACGGAGTGTTCTACACAGGAGTTACCTCGGCATTGATCAACATAATCCTTTACCAGTAGTACCTTCTAATATCGGTAGTAAGAAACAAGGCAAGAAAAGCAATATGCAGCAATTCCCCGTCTAAACCTAAGCAGATACTCCGACCTCCAAAGATAAGCCCCCGCATTCCTATTGGAGCCGTCATCACTTCATCTCACTCACTAGCAATAGTAGTGCCAACAAGCCCACCTACATAAAAGGCATCCGGTGAGCCACTTCAATAACTAAACTAAAAAAAGAGAATTAAATTACTAAACAGACAAATATGAAACTTATGAATATCAATCAATTAACCCCCAGTCCAAACGCAGCAGCAAACGACGACAAAAAGAAAAGATGAAATGAAATGAAATCAAATGACAGAAATCCAACCCTCGCGCCTTTCTTTTTTCCCCGTTTGCGGGGTTCATTACTACATGGGTATTCTTCAGAAAAATAAAATCAAGATGGGAGAAGAGGGATGTATGAGGAAGGGGTGGTGTGAGAGCTCTCTCCATCTGGAGGGATGAGGTGATGGGTATAAAGATAGAGAGATGAGTAGTGGGTGGGTAGGTAGGTAGGTGGTGTCGAGCACTACCTGCACACTGAACTGCTTGGGTATTGTGTGGAGCAGAAAGTGCAGTTAGCGGTCGGTTGGTGGTCAATCAGTCGAAGTATAGATGGATGGGATGAGAGCACATCCCATCTCGTCAGTCCAGTCCAGTTCACTTATGACAAGTGAGGACCGGAAAAAAGCACACACATGGTGCAACAAACACACGTTTGGAGAAGAGTCAAAGCCGGACTAGCACAGCGCAGCCAGAGCAGGAAGGGAAAGAGAAGAGTAAGTTGGTGTGAGCGAGAGCATCTCCAGCCCACTCACTTCCCCTCACTACCTCCCCTATACGAGGCCACGCCATGCCATACATTGCCGTGCCATATCTGCCAGCAGAAACAACTGACAGAAATGACACTAGAGCAATCATCCAATCTCATCCTCAACTCCAAACATGTGCTAGTCAACTGGACGGATTGCGTTCCTCGCCGCCGCCACCCTCACCACCACTACTACCCTCACCAGCGACACTCGCCGTCTCTACATCCTTCCTGCGATCCTTGGATTGCGTGCGCACACGCCTCAACTGCTCCTCTTCCTGTTCGCGCACGCGCTTCTCTTCTTCCGCGGTAGGGATATATGCGTTTGCAGCGCCACCTGGATACGTTACAACCCATTGATTAGCTCATTGCTTCATTGCTTTCCTCGAGATTCATAAAACAGAGGGACAGAAGAGGCGGGCAGAGAATTACCTCGGCCCATGAAGTGCGGCGCTTCTTCCATGCGCAAAGGGGGCGACTCCACATCCTGCATTTCTCGGGCTAATTCGGGGTGTTGCGGATCATTGTGCATCATGTTACCGGAGCCGCCGCGACCGGTGGTAAAGATGTCTTGTTTGATGGTGGGGGTGACGAGGTCCTTTGGGGTAGTGCGGGATTCATTGTTGCCGGAGAAGATGTTGCCTGTGGGCGGGACAATATTCGCGTTAGAAGAGATGAAGAAGATGAAGAGATGGTATTGTGAAGGGTGACAAAGTGGGACAAGGAGATACAGTGCTCAACGTACCTGCGCCGCCGCGGCCGTGGGAGATGTTTCTAGCGCCGCCCATTGTTTCCGTGTTGCCGACAGGGGATGCGATCGGAAGAGTGGTGGAGGGGAGAAGGGAGGTATGGGAAGCGATTAATTGCGGAGGCGCAAACCCTCTCGATCAAGAGCACGAAGCAAGCGAAGGTTGTCAAGAAGAGATGAAGAAGAAGAAAGAGGAGGAGGAGGGGAAGGGAAGCACGCAATAGCTAACCCAACGATGATCAACAAAAAAAAGATGAGAGAGCTGGGAGCCGCAAAAGTGGCAAAGGCAGACTGACTGGAAGAGACTGAATGGCGGCCAAGACTCGGTTTTTGATCAAATGACGTCCTGCTTTTGGGGCCGAATGACCTCGTCGGGCTTCATTTTTTTCATCGTTTTCGTCGCATTGAACGATCCCACTTCATTAACCTGGATTATATTCTCTGGTTACTGCGTTTTCTACTCTTTCGTTCTATCAATTATCCATTCATCCGATCTCCTTACCCATGATCCTGAAGGACTCTGACCTCATGGACGACCGGGGCCTGAAACTAACCTAACAGAAGCAACCCCACTTCCCTTAGTTTTACGATAATACTTTGAATTATGATTTTCATTTTAATTCATTCCAGACGCCGACTGGAAAGTGGAAACCCACTGGAAGATTCGTCTGATTATTTTTCTGGATACTAATTAGTTAGTGTGGGTTATTGCATGTCATTATGTGGTGTTATTTGTCAATTCTACTAGTAATCACTGCAGAGCAGTTCTAGGCTTTCCCCCGCAGAGAGGACATTCTTTCTCATTGCTCATGAGTAGCTCTATTTGGGTCAGAGTATCTCAAATATATGCAAAGAAAGTTACCAATGAAAGAAAATACTGGTAGGACTACTGGATAATAGGAGTGGCATACTTTGACTTCATGACTCTTGATTAATGTAGGGGCGTTGTTATTCAAATTGTTACAATGGGATGGGTAATACTAGTAAGAGTGTAGTTCAATAGGATAGACCCATTATACACAGTCGATTCTGCATGATGAGTAACTCTATAACTGTTATAAAACCAAAGAATCATTATGTATATATATACACCCCAAACCATAAACATTATCCCAGTCATGCGTGTTCATAAACCAGTGCATCCCATCCTATGTCATGTGTGGAACCATTGCTGCATACAGTGTATATAAATCATGCGGAACCATCCATCTGGAATAATCGATCCATGTCCGTCTCGTACGCCTGTTCAAATCCCATACTCCAGACCCCATGCGCTCCCTTGACCCGGTACGGTCCCTCCCATTTCCACGACTTCTTCTTCTCCTTGTACGAGACGGCTCCGACGTGTTGCATCTGCGACGGGGAGATGGCTAGGCGGTCCAGCTCGGTCCGCCCCGCCTGCATCTCGATCACAGTGTCCACTGCCTTGGTGGGGACCTTGCCCTCCATCTGCTCAAAGTATTCCAGGAGGGCTGGAACGTTCTCGCGATTGAAGAGGAGGGCCTGTGAGCAGCAGCCATGCGCGTTCATCACGTGCACCCCATTCTGCATCGGGTACCAGGTAACCCGACCGGATAGGAAGAAGAGGGTGATCAGTAGCGGCACGCAGAAGAAGCAGACCACCAACAGGAACGAGTTGGTGAGGATGCCCTGCGTGGAGCGGATCTTCCGTCGAGTGTACATGCCCGCACTGGCGCAGAGCGAGACGAGCAGCACACTCCAGGACAGGTAGATGGGCCAATTCTCCGAGTTCCAGCCGAGGAACTTCTCCGTGTAGAAGAGCCGCAGGTATAGCCAGTCCTTGATCCTGTCGTGTCGGCGCCAGTCCTCTACCTGCTGGACGCTGCGCATCGTGTCCTCGTACCAATTGCGCTGGGCCACTATGTCGTCCTCCAGCATGATGATCCACGGAGCGTCGGTCATGTCGTAGCATGCCTGTAGTCCGAGCCGATAGTCAATCAGAGACTTCTTCTTTATATTGTTCTTCTTCTCCAAGTTCATGATGATGTACGAGGGCGCGTCGACATCGTCGTAGGTGAGCACACGGTCAACGACATTCGAGAGCCATGTCTGGTTGTAATCCGGGTGATCGGAGGGTTCGCTCAGGGCGAAGAGCACTTGAACGGTCAGCGCTGCTCGCTGCTCGGGCGAGAGGGTATCGAGAATCGAAGCAACAGTTGTGTCGAGGTCCTGCTGCAGGGGACGCTTGACGGTGACGATGCCGACACAGGCGGTCTTTTCCCGCGGCGGGCTGGCATGAGAGACGGGACGGGACGGGACAGAGTCGGAACGATTGAAGGTCGACAGCCACTCCAGCGATTCTTGAATACGTTGGAGACTGTATCCTGGGCGATAGCCTTCGGTGGGCTGGAAGAAGAACGAGCCTGGGTCACGGGCGGACCGAAAGTGGCAAAGGACGATAAGGAAGAAAAAGAGGATGGCGAACGAGGACAGAAGCAGCCTCTGCTTTCTGTTGAAGTGATTGAGAGCCATCGGTCACATACTGTTCGAAGGACGATCAGGGAGGACGGGAGAGAGGATGGAGGGGAGGGAGAAGAAGAAGAAGGAAAAGGAAAACAAAAGGCAGGAGGAGCGGATTGCGACAGCAGATAAGCCAGCAGCGGACTAGCAAGAGTTAGCTTGGTGCCATGTTTATGAGTCTTTGCTGCTTGAAGCCCTGGGGCCCTCAGGGTCTGCCCATCGCTTAGTTAGTTTGGTTTAGCCTTTACTGGCCAGCTGATAGTCCGGTCGGTCTTCGTTTATCGGCGCGGTGGAGCGGTGGTCAAAACCCTTCAAGTTGACCCACGCCAGAATAGCCAAGTTTTGGGATCGCGCTGGCCCATTGGCCGATCACGCGGTGGGTGCCAGGGCTGAGGCATGCTGCGTAAGGCATTATCCGAGTAGGGATTCGATAATATGTGCAGGGTTGGGAATAGCGCCGACAGCCATTGTGGATTTCTAGAGGGTCAATTGGCTGAGAGAGACAGAGAGACAGGATGACGATAAGAATAGCTCGGATTGCTTGCTTGAGTTGCTTCACTGGCTTCATTTGCTTGATTGTCTCGGAGCGAAAGAGAGAAAATTAATCCATCCCGCGCGGGCTAAAAAAAGCCTGCCCAGAAAAAGCTTAGCCCCGAACGGTGCCCCAGAAGAAGAGATGAGCAGACTCGGCAGAGAAGAACATCCTAGAAGAATAGCAGAGGGGATAATAATTGTCAATTTCCTTGCAGAGTCCGAGAAAACACATCATGACACAATCAACGAGGCAGTGTTGATGAAACAATTGATTCAGTGCTGATGGCGCAGCAGTTTAGCACCACTGATTGTCTCAAATATCTTGTTTTTTAATGGAGTCGGTTCTCGTATTGAACCCACTTCAGTGCTGTACATGCCTCATCCTGCACTGACAATTATCGAGTCCATCCTGCAGACTCGATCACATTGGCATTCTCGACCTGTCAAGTCAATAAGTGATTAGCTGGAAGGCCAGCCTACCATACTATTTACCATAGGGTTGCATACCTCGGCATCAAGGGACCGGATTACAACATCCGTCAACTCTAACTGTACATCGTTCAACCGATTACAATATCTGACACATCTGACAGCTACACCTAGGTAACCAGATCTTCCATTATGAATAGATAATTGAATTAGATTCAGCTTCAAATCTCATGTTAGAGCCAACCATACACCTCCTAAAACTGCGGGGTAAACACCCCAACGACGGAGTAATAGCCGGACCTCGGCGTGCATCATCCACCAAATACTACTATAACGTTCACTAAACACAAATCAGATAGCCGATCTAGAAATGAGATCAAAGTATATAAACAAGAAAGATATTAGTAGCAAGATAAGAATCAACACTTGAAGGCAGTATCATCCCTCAGCACTTAGTACTTAGTATCCAACAACAATCACCTCAAACCATCATCTACTAGTTATAACTACTATCAACATGTCCATCTCCCTCCCCCCATCCTACGAATCCCACCCAACATCCCACATCAAAATCTCCCACCACCCAGCCAACACTCCCTCCCCAACCCCCGTCATCATCATCACGCTCAACCGGCCCGAGAAACGCAATGCTTATACCGCCACCATGGCCGAGGAGCTCGAATGGGCTTTCACCACCTTGGACCGCGATCCTCGCGTGAAGGTGATCATCCTCACCGGGAGCGGCGATACATTCTGCGCGGGAGCGGATCTCGAGATTGGATTTAGTGTAGGCGAGGAGGGGAAGAAGGTCAACCTGGGTGATTATCGCGATAGGTGGGTAGTTACCATGACCCATTAAAAGTATAGAACTGAGGAAGAAAGCTAACTACAAACATGAAAATAATAACAGTGGCGGCCGCGTCGCCCTCTCCATCCACCGATGCCGTAAACCCACCATCGCAGCAATGCAAGGATCCGCCGTAGGAGTCGGCATGACCATGACTCTTCCTGCTACTATCAGGTAACCTCATCTCTTTTCCCCTCCTCTACTCTATCCTCCCACACACAGCCCGCCAACTTTGAATACATGGTATAGAATCGCCCACACCACCAGCAAATACGGCTTCGTCTTCGGCCGCCGCGGCATCACCATGGAATCCTGCTCCAGCTACCTCCTCCCCCGACTCATCGGGTACTCACGCGCCATGTACCTCATCTCCACGGGGGCAGTGCTCCCGCCGACATCACCGCACTTTGGGGCACTCTTTGCCGAGACTTTCCCAACCAAGGAAGGGGTGGTGAAGCGGGCGGTGGAGTTGGCGAGTGAGATGGCGCAGTTGGTGAGTCCGATGGCGGGGGCGTTGAATCGTGCGTTGATGTGGAGGGCACCCGGGAGTGTGGAGGAGGCGCATTTGGTGGAGTCGAGGGTTTTGGGGCATATGTTTGCTTCGCAGTAAGTTTTCTTCTTTTCTTCTTTCCTTTAGGGTTGGTTGGTGAAGGTTGCTGTTGCTGACCAGTGTATCTGCTTCTGTGTAGGGATCAGAAGGAGGGTGTTGGGGCGTTCTTTGAGAAGAGGAAGCCTGAGTTCAAGTGTGATTTAGATGTGGATGGCCCGGACAATTATCCTTGGTGGGGGGAGGTGAATATTGATCCGAAGAAGGAGGTTGAGAAGTCGAAG
Source organism: Aspergillus brasiliensis CBS 101740 (assembly GCF_001889945.1). NCBI lineage: Eukaryota > Fungi > Ascomycota > Eurotiomycetes > Eurotiales > Aspergillaceae > Aspergillus > Aspergillus brasiliensis. Next base: position 2,070,164 of record NW_027137444.1, on the reverse strand, counting down.
TTGTAGTAGTAGTAGTAGTAGACTAGAAGCGACAATGTACCATTGCTAGTAAATAAGCAAAGTGAACATACTCAATAATCATTTTAAATCGCTCACTGATATGAATATTCGTACAAACAGAAAGATAGAGAACTCAATCATAGCTCTCAAGAATGCCATAATAGCAACCACTATGAAAATGAAAAAGGCATCCCATGCAAAACCAAACCACTAAACTAAACGATGAAATGACGTCTCTTGCGGTTATACGCCCGCTGATCCTTCAACCACTGGCGGTAACCCTGCACACTACCAATCTTCTCACCGTAGTAATCGGGAACGGGGTTAGCAATGGAGTTGGACGACGGGTCGACACGGAAGCGTCTGATGCGGTCGAAGAATTCCTTTTCTTTCTACACACAATCCACTATCAGCATTCACGCTCCTTAAACAATAATCTTACAGAAGCAAGAGACTTACCACCATGACAGCAGGCTTATATCTCCGATAAACCAACCCCCAGACAGCATTTCCAACAAACGGACCAATCAGCCATCCCGCCGCACCGCACGCCGCCGTCGCCATACCCAGCACAACAAACGGATCCAGACCCATGACCTGCGCCCCGAGAGACTCCAGATCCTGCGTCGACAGAACCTGCACACCAATGACCGTAGTGGCCAGGGAGCTCAGGATCGACGAGGCCAGCGAGTACCGGCGGCGGCTGGCGCGGAGCTTGAAGAACGAGTCCCAGTCGAGACGGACGGCATCGCCGGTGGCAGCAGCGGAGGAGTTGGTACGGCGGATAACCAGAGAAGTCGGAAGCTGCGTTGTCGTCGAGGGACGCAGAGCTGTGGTGGTCTTCAGGGTCTGTGTGCTGCGGACTCGCATGGAGGAGGAGGTGGTGGTGCTTGCGGTCCGGGTCTGGCAGAGCGCTTGATACAACGGGCTGGTGCAGCTGCTGGGGTGGGCGAAGGGGCCCAGCGTCTTGGAGGTGAGGCGTCCGCTCAGCATAGCGGTACGCATCCCGCTGATCGAGGGGGCGTGCATAGTGGATGGAAGTTGGGTTGGAAAGTGGTAGGATGTTGTGGTGATGGTGGATTGATTGATTCGTTCAGAAGTTCGGCGGGTGAAGCTGTAGGATTATGTAAGCGGGCCTGAGACATGACCTCATTGGGAAATGCCGCGGCAAATTGGTGACTATGAGAGTAGTGATGCTTTCTTTAGGTGATAGATGTGTTCGAGGCTTCTGCCTTGACTACTTCGTTATGTTCCTTTCTTGGTGGATTAATAGCCTGAACGGTATCAACTTAGATGCTCCTGTGTCCTCTGAAACCCTTGACTATCGGGAAGTGATATATGATAGAAAATGTGGCTTAACTCAAATACTATTACGATACGAGTACGTATATTGCTCCCAGCTTCTGCCGGCACTACAAGTGCTACTAGTAGGAAGCTCATTACCGTGCGGCGGGAGATGACACTGAACTGTCGCAACATTGAGCCATTGCTAAGGTCGCCTAGCCACTTCACAAGCAGCAAAGCGGATGAAAGGATATACATAACAGGATTAAATGTACAAACTAATTATCCCGCCATGTTGCAGTTAGATCACCAAGCATATTGATGGTGCGTTGTAGAAGAGAAAATCCGCCTGGTCGTAATCGCTTCATAGGGGACACGGAGGTGAAGATCGCAAGGTCGACATTGACTAATAGGCGAACCAAGACTACTGCTAGGAGATTGGAGTGGCTGTGAATAAAGAGTGGCCCGAAATCAAGGACTGTAGAAGGCTGAATAGGCTGGTGGCGTGGCAGACACATTTCCGTTATGTAATTTGCTCTTGGTGTTGAATGAGCTCGGCTATAAAGTGCGGGGGTTCAGAATCCTGTGTGGGGTATCAAGTCTAGTGTTGAAATGAAGAGATGCGTAATTTTGCACAGTATATGCCGGAATAAGGACAACTCGTATATATCGTATTAATTGGCCAAAGTACTATATGCTGGTAGTACATATCGTCTCGTCTATACCTTGATGTTTATGTCTCGTCTAGATCGGTTAGGTCCACCATTATACCCTGCGACTTATACATATGGTTATATGTTGCCATTGCTTTTGATCGCCCCGGGGCGAGACTGGGCTTTGGCGCTCGTTCCGTATCCGTTCACGCGGCCATAGAGCCATTTGAGAGTTCCTGTGCTCAGTGCCATGACAATGGCGCTCAAGGCGAAGAGTCCAACGCGACCTTCGAACCCCACAGCTTCAAAAACCGGATAAGGATACCTGCGCAGTCAGTAAGTCGCGTCCCATAAATGGTCATACAAGACGTACCATCCATTATATTGGAAGCACCGTTCGATCCAAAACCAATATCCAAAAGCGATGGTGCTGGACAAAGCCAGTGCAGGAAGAACAGAGATAGTCCACGGAGGGGAAAGAAGAAGAAGGTCTATCAGTAGAACGATCGACGGGACAGCGTGGAAGCCAACATCTTGGTCACGATATCAGCAAGATGAATTTAAGAACTAAGATACAAGTCACGACTTACCGGCATGCATAGGAAGTATCACCCAATCAGGAACAACCAATCGCTTATCGATCTGCTGAATTGTTAAATCGCATTCCGCTCGTCTCCGAAGATATAATTACCAAACGAAGCCCCCAGTATAGGATGCTGATCAACACTTCCATCGGAGCGCTGCATACAGAAAGGAGGTTCTTGGCTAAAAATAGCCGAGCCGATAACGTCATATCCGCCAGCAGACCGACGGCAAAGGTGAGCGTGGCCAGCGTCAGCCCAATGACCGTCAGGTACTGGAAATGCCACCCATATGCTTCATTACTGCCAGGGAAGTTAATCAGCATCCCTGGTTACTCCAGAGCCTTAGACATGGGGGAGCTCACGCCCTATTGGGATTCTCATGCATGCTAGAGAACGGTTAGTGGGCGGGCCGAGCACGGGGAGCACGAGCTGTCGATGACGGGAACTCAACGTACTACTTGAACGAGAAGAAGAAGCTGGCTAGACCGAGAGACTGCCATGGGGAGAAGAAACATCAGTCCAAGGGACGAGCGACCGACACGGGTAAGTGCTCACATGAACCAAGGCCGAGAAGCCTCTGGACGGGCTGGACAGGCGCTGCAGGGGATGTTGCCACTGAAGCGACTGGACTGCTTTAGCGGACGCCATACTGGAAGCGGGATAGAGGTAGAAATTGAAGAGTTTCGATTGATGAGAAAGACACTCCGTTACAACCCGGAGACTTGCAATCACTGCCGAAGAGGCATGAATAAGAGAGATAGGAATCTCACTAATGCAATGATCTAAAGAGCGGGCTAGGATGCCCGGCCATTCCGGGGAGGCCTTAGTAACCCGCAGCAGCTAAGCCTGACGGGGGCAAAGCTGGGCACAGCTGGGCAGAACTAGGTACTAGTTACTTACTCCGTAAACTTGAACAGACCGCCGCGAACCGGAGAAACCTGCCGCCCGGACCAGCTGGGTCTTGGCTTATCAGGCCCCTCTGATTGATGGAGACGGCCGATGGCTTCCCCCCCACTGGCTGGTTATCGGGTGGGCTTCAAGACTGTTGACTGGCTTGTCTTCTCCGCCGGTCTCGTGTAGCATGTATCTTGGTTCGGTGATTACTTCCACTCCTCCCTTTCTTTTCTTCTTCACTCCAAAAGTCTGGAATTCTGCTGGCTTTTGCTGTGAATCCTAGACAACAATAGCGTCACCCTATACCCCCCCATTTCTTGGCTACATTTCAGTTTACAACGGAGTCAATCGACTAGTAGGGTTGCTGTCAAACCATTTAGAATTCCGTGGATTCTTCCCCACACCCCGATGAGTACGAACAACGGGTGTGGGTGTCTTGTCGATTATCGTTTCTTATCGTCTTGGGTGAAACGCCCTACACGCAGGAAAAAAGCCTTCTTCAGCCTCTTGTCTAGATCGTGATCGCTGTTTCGGTCTGTATGGCGATCTTACTCTGCAAGGTAGATCGGAACCATCTCAGATTCCGGACCATTTATCGCTGTGGTCGAGATTGCTGTTTGTCGGATTTAATCCCTCAGTCAGATCGGGCGTGAACTTCCATGCCTCGCCCCAGAAGACCCGGCGCGCCAGAGCCGAAACGACGATCACGTAAGGGCTGCTGGTGAGTTTATTAGACTGCCATTACCCATGACCTTTGATTGACTAGTCCCAGGCCGTGCAAAGCCCGAAAGGTGAAATGGTTTGTCTAATACCCTGGTTTATTATTTGCTATCAAAACTGCTCTTGAGAGCGTTATGCAATCATATGAGGTGTTGACGACGAAGCTAATCTTCATGCAGTGGGGAGGAGAAGCCGTCGTGCCTCAACTGCCGACGCCAGAATGAACCGTGTGACTATAGCATCAGGTTAAATTGGGGCGGGAGGACACGGAGAAAATCTTCTGTAGACTCCCCCAGCTCTCAGTCCAGTAGTCCGTCGGGCCACTATGCCTCCTTCAGTTTCTCACCACCGAACCAATACCATCCGGATGCCCCAAGTCCAGCCCAGCCTTTCACGCCCTTCTCCATTCGAGACGGAACGACTGCGCCGGATCGAGCTGCAGGAGACTTGCTATGGGATGTCGGACTTGCAGGGGGGATGGAAATAGGAACATCCACAACCAGTCCTAAAGGATTACATGATATCCTCCATGAATCTCCGACTGCCTTTGGCCAGTCAAATAATGAATCCACCTGTACAAATGGCAAGACCTCTGTAGACATGGGGGCTGCGTCGCAAGAACACGAAGCGACCATCCCATGGCCAGACCTGTCCCCCGATTTAGCCACACCGTCGTCGAGCGAGACCCTGCTCGCTTTCTCCCCGCATGTATCCCAATCGCTGGACACCGTCTCCTACCCATCGCCTGCGGACACCAACTCGACTATCGGTTCATTCGCAGCTTTCAACTTTTCCGCTGCCACGATATCGGGGCCCATCTCGTTTCTCCGGCATACTTCGGATCTCCATCATTCCCCGCCCGACTCCAATCACATGCCCGAATGTCGTACTGAGTTCTCTAGCTACTCCTCGTCTACGGATGCGATGAGCATCTATGCAGACTACAATTCACATGGCCCATCGTCTGCTCAGATTGCGGCATCGCCAGGGTCGGCAGAAGCAAGTTTGCTTTCGTCAGGATTGGCTCACGAGGCCCCAGCGCTGCAGGCGGGTCCAGCCGTCCATACGGAGAGCTTCTTCAGCAAGATTATGAACGAACCTCTGCATCCTGATAGCCAATCCGATAGACTTTATTCTCGCACAGGATGCATTTCCCATGCTGCTGACAGTGCGGGCCAGAACCTATCGGAAGCGGAGGACGTTTCCATGTCGCAAAAGAGATGGCAGGCTTATCTGACCAGGGTCACGGACAATTACGGGTTGGACTGCGGGCGCCCGGATCTCGATCTCAACAAGAACGACGATCATTCCGCCATTGACATCAACTATGCATTGGACCTGATTAGCTCGGACAATCAATCTTCATCCGCTTCGACCGCGAAGGATTTGCATACAGGTAATGCAAAGTATAATGGCTTTGACTGCAACAAGCGCGTCTACTATGAATCGCCAGTGCCCATCAATATACCGCGATATCTTTCGCCATTGCCACCGTCACTCGTGAAGACGCCAATCAACCTGATGTATTTCCACCACTTCCTCAACCATACAGGCCGGATGCTGGTTCCTCATGACTGCGAAAATAACCCGTTTGTTTCGGTGTTACCGACAAGTACGTGCCATTGCCTTTTGGATTAATCTCAGCACTTTCACTAACATGATATAATTAGTGGCCATTAGCGACTCTAATCTCCTAAATCTGATGCTAGCATACTCCGCTAGTCATCGGGCGCGGTATCTGGGCCATCCTGAGCCCGCAACCCGGATTGCGCACTGGGTGAGCAATGTCTTTCCCACTCTGCGCTTGGCGCTGGAAGATCCCCGTGAGAAGGTGACCGACAGTCATCTTGCGACTGCCATTATGCTTCTTTCTCTGAAGATTATTTCTCCCAGCACGTTTGAAGTGCCCATTCCATGGCAAAGTCACTTGAAGCTTGCTCGGGATCTGTATCTGGCCCGACAAGAGCAGATGTCATACCCTGGGAACCGTGTCGGCGCATTTCTCACGCGCTGGCTGGGGTACATTGACCTCATGGGCGCTCTGTCGTGCCGGAAAAGTGGACCACCGCTGTCCGCATATAATTCGGTCATGTCTGTCTGCTCTGATGCAGGAGCGCATGACGATTATTGTGTTGACTGCTTCAGTGGATTTACACCCAAGACTGGACTGTTTTTAGCGCGGTTGGGTAGATTAACACATGAGTGCGACAACGAGCGTTTTGACGAAAACGGAGTCTTTGTCCCGGACTGGGAACCATCGCCAGATGTCGTTTTTGAAGCTGAATCCTTGATAGCCGATCTCGGTGTTTTGGAAACCTACGCCTATGCTGATGCAGCGCACTTCGGCTTGGGCAAGACGGATTTTCTAGCAACTGATCGGGCATTTCGCTACGCAGGACTGCTGCACCTTCATCGTCGGGTGCTGAATGCGTCGCCCTTTTCTGAGGCGGTCACCGGGGCCGAAAGGGAGCTCTTCAAGGCGATAGACGACATCCAGCAGAGTGCGTCTACGGAGGTTGGGGTTCTGTTCCCGTTGTTTACTGCGGGCTGTGAGGCTCGGGATTCTGAGCAGCGAGCCAAAATCCAGAAGCGCTTCGACTTCCTCGAAAAGACAGGAATGAAACAGGTGAGTTGATAGCTCTTCAAGCAATAAACATGTCTGACTCTATCTCTAGATGCAAAGCGCTCGCAGGCTGATGCAGCGATGCTGGTCTGAAGACCTGCCGTGGATCGCATTGGCTCAGGGCGAATTTCTGGGGTAGCCCGGCAGGCAGAGTGTTGACCTTGTACATCATTATCCACTCAGATGTCATTGCTACGGGTGATTATCTCTCGTACCTGCAGAATATGCCACGCTGACTGCGCTTATTCATATGTCAAGCGATCGTAGACAGGAGGCTGTCTATATTGAGCATACCACTATGTACATATCAAAAGACCGTTGAGGCAGTCTTTTGCAGGAGGAATTGGTCTTTCAACCGCTCATCATACATCAAGTACTACTACGCATGGCGTGCTGTATACTCAGAAATTGTCATTATTTGATGTCTTCCTCGACTGGCGAGACAACCATCTCAGATTCTCTTTAGGCTTTATCATACAGATTAGTGCGATATTCTATCTTGCCTATAGGCGAGACCACTTTCACCTCAATCTACCCTCTACAGCTCTTGATAGCGATCTGCTAGAAACTGATCATATATCATCCATCACTCTTTTGGTTCTCAGTTACCTACACAATTCCTTCTTCCACGGCTCTCGGTAGCGATCTGCTAGGAATCTAATATAAAGATCACTGCTCCTTCGATCCTCTTCTAACCTACACAATCCCTCTTACTCTCGCATCAATTGCATTAATCGCCTAAGAAAAGAAAGGGTTGCCGAGTACCGAAGCACTCCACTAAGTTGTGACTGTCAAGCACTTCACAAACCGCCCACTATCAGCGCCACTTCCCAAAATGGAAGGGTGCCCCTCCCAGCATTACCGCTATGGTCTCCAGAGTGATTCAGGGACCATCCTCGTCCTGTTACTTACATCAATAGTGTTTCTTTGTTTTGTGGTCTACCGCATAGAATCTTATGTATTCCTAATGCTTCAGACGATCAAGCGGGGAGACATGGCTCAGACAGAAGAAAAAACCAGCTTGCAAGTGGAGCGGACCGTGCTGGCTCCAGTGAAGTTATGTGCTCAGAATAGTGCTGCTTCACTCGCCAGTCTTCTCGACAGTGGACTTGACGACATCAAAGTTCCTAGCTTACAGCCGTTGCCGCCCGTCAAAAAGCCTACTGTTAGTCGGATCACAATTCAGAAGCAGCCTGCACAGAGAGCGACAAGCCTGCTCATTGACCAGCACGTTGACAGTCTGTCTATTCCCGTGCTGGACCCTCAGAGAGTGAGTACGCGTTTCGGTGCAACTACCACTATCCCTCAGGTCCGACTTCCATGGTTAACCCGCCCCGTGTGTGTTAAGAAGCAGCCATTCAAGCCATTCAACACGATGAAATTACCAGAGCTTGTGCCGTGGGATGGTACAATCAGATGGGCCCTCAAAGGATGCAGTGTTTTCGAGAATACGGATGAAGAGCTCGACGCGTTGCTGTATCGCCCAAACATTGTCAGCAAGGGATCTCCAGCTGAGCTCTGGATGTTTCAGTTCGGTCTGCGCTATATTCCCGCCGGGCAGGACAGAGATGTATACCGCGCTGTCACTATTGAGAAGCTACCATCGGATGTGACTCTGCAGCAAATCTTACCTCTCATTCACGGCAACATCTATTCCGCACACCTCCTCGATACTGCATCTATTACAGGGTCCAGCACAGCTTTCATCACGTTCGCGACTCAGGCAGATACCTATGACTTCCTCGAAACATCAGGTGGAAGTCTGGTCTTAGGGGCGACACAGGCTAAAGTGACTCTGGTCCCGACTCCTACATATCCTATGGCAGCAGAAATAGCACGCCTAGTTTTTGAAGAGGGTTATACACGGTGCGTCTGTATATCTGGTGTGCGGGATACTTTACAGGCAGAAATCCGTCGCGTCTTGAGCCGGTCGCCGCACATTGACTATCTGGGACGGATCGAAGACGGACAGGTGTTCGGGGAAGTTTATGCTCGTTTCCACTCAATCAAGGCGGCCATTGCCGCATATGGGCTTCTGAAGAGCCATCCTAGCTTCAATGGCTGCAAATTCCGATTTGTGGGAGCAAAACCTGAGGTGCGGCGGTCCCGAATCGGAATCTGGGATTGAGATTGAGCAGTCTCGTCGATCCGCAGGTCTGTACAGTAGATAGCCTTTATATCAAATATATCGTTGTCAATCGGAAGCTTCTAGTAGCGAACTGACCTTGGTAAGCAAGTAAGCAATGCCTAGAATTTCCCCGCATGGGGGCGGGTCTCCAGCATTCCTTAGCCGAGCTCTCCCCACAGTAACCACCCCAACATCCGGTCTATTGCCATTATCGCGGGTGGACTAAGAAAACCCAGCATCTCAAGATGTCATTATGCGAACAGATTGCGGAAGTACATGTTATCGTTATGCTAGCGCATTGTGTGGTAACACATACATAGCCGACTCAGACATGATAGTCCTTGCTTCATCCTGTGCACACTTCCACCGCGGGGAATAACCCTTCGTTTGGGCCCGACTAACTTTTGGGTTTCCTCCTTCAGTCTATCTCGGACCAATCGTCCTCATGCACGCCCTTGGCGATCACCGTGATTGGTTTCTTGTTGGATCCGTTGTGCTGATCGGTCTGTCTATCCTCGCTTCTTGACCCTTGATCCTTCGCGAAGAGCATCGTCATTTAGCTGCAGCTACGATCACGATGGGATTACCAATTGCCGGAAGCCCACCTTTTAAAATATGACTGGCGCCTCCCCTCCTTTCCTTCACTGCTCCTCCCTAGTATCTCATTCCATTGCTTTCTTCCGCTCCTCCTCTTCCCTCTCCATCTCCTCCAGTGCCGCCAACGAACAACATGGCGCAGGTCGACGAGAAACCAGCCATGAATGATTCTTCCCGGGGAGTAGTGGATACAGAGAAGGCTACTACAGTTCACGGTTTACCAGAGGAGTCGCACCTGGATTTTCTTGATGATCCGGACGAAGGTCTGAGTGAGGAGGAGAGGGCGAAGATCGTTAGTAACCTCCCCTGGTCAATACCGACAGGGATATGAACGACTAATGCAATTGCCAGGATCGTGCATTACTGTGGAAACTTGACTTGCGGCTTATCCCGTGGTTGAGTCTGTTGTACCTGATTTCTTTCCTGGACAGGTATGCACAGTTCCCCGATGATCGTCGTTGAAACTAATTCTGGCTTTATAGGACAAATGTCGGCAATGCAAAGCTCGCTGGTCTCCAAGAGGACTTGCATATGACGAACTCGCAATACAACGACTCCTTGACCATTTTCTTCGTGTCGTACGCGATCTTCGAGCCGATCACCAATGTTCTCCTCAAGCGCATGCGACCTAGCGTGTTTATTCCGATAATAATGGCAACATGGGTATGGACGATGAAGCCTTGCGCAGGTTCAATAAAGCGCTAACTTGGGACAGGGCATATGCATGACTTGTATGGGTCTCGTGCACAACTTCTCTGGGATTATGGCGGTGAGTGCGCATACATGGACACTTTCGCCAATAATGGATTCGCGCGGCGCAAATGTCGTCCCTGCTGACGGTATTAGGTGCGATGGTTCCTTGGTCTGGCAGAAGCCGGACTCTTCCCTGGCGTCGGCTACTTCTTATCCTGCTGGTACAAGCGATCTGAATTCGGCGTCCGCATGGCAATTTTCTTCTCCGCCGCCGCCCTTGCGGGGTCATTCGGTGGATTGCTCGCCGCTGCAATTGCCCTGATGGATGGTATTGGGGGCAAGTCGGGCTGGTCTTGGATCTTCATTCTTGAGGGTCTGCTGACGATCGTCATCGGCGTGTTGTCTGTGTGGATGGTATACGACTTTCCGGACCAGGCCAAATTCTTATCTGAAGCGGATCGCAAGCGTGTACTGCGTCGTTTGGCAGCTGACAAGCAAGCCAGTGCCGGGTACGAGAAGTTCGAGATGACCTATTTCTGGAGCAGTTTGAAGGACTGGAAGACCTATCTCAATGCGTTCATCTACATGGGGTCATGCATGCCGCTATATGCATTCTCCCTGTTTACCCCCACTATTATCAATGAGCTAGTATGTCCTCACGATCTGAGTATTTCATACCGTACTGACGAAGCTAGGGTTCGTTTGAAAACTCCTATGATTCGATAGGATCTAACCGACGTAGGCTATACCGCGATCCAGGCGCAGCTTCTCAGTGTCCCGCCGTATGCCGCGGCGGCTATCGTCACCGTGGCGATTGGTTTTATCGCAGATCGGACTGGCCAACGTGGCATTTGCAACATCGCTGTGTCAGTCCTCGGTATCGCTGGATTCTCCTTGCTTCTTGGGGCCAGTTCCGCGGGGGCACGATATGCAGGGGTGTTCCTGGGCGCCATGGGTATCTACCCAGCGATCTCGAACACTATTTCCTGGGCCAGTAACAATTCAGAGGGTATGCATCTCTTGACAATGGAGAACCAATGGCTGACTTTGACAGGTGTGTACAAGCGCGGTGTCACGTTGGGCATTGTCATTGGCTGGGGCAACCTGAACGGCGTCGTGTCGTCAAACATCTACCGCGGTGCAGACGCGCCCCAGTTCTATCCGGGACACGGGACGGTACTGGCATATTTGGTGCTGTTTCTGTTTGGTGGATCAGTCGTGCAGTACGTTCTGCTCCGACGGGAGAACGCGAAACGTCGCCGGGGCGATCGAGACCACTGGGTCGCAGGACTGGAGAGACAGGAGATCGAGAAGCTTGGAGACAAGCGGCCAGACTTTATATACACGCTGTAGCTCTATCAATAGAAACGAAGCGACACCTCCACAAGCCTCAACATTCCCAAAATTATCTAAGTCCTTCTCTATACCGCATCCCGTACTGTATAATAATTCACAATATCCTGATCCTTCTTCGGCCCCTTGACGACATGACGACTGGCCCAACTAACCACCTCCCCAATCCCATCCCCACCATCATCCCCATCCCCATCCCCCTTCAACACCCGAAACGCATACGCCGTCCGATACATATCATTAATACACAGATGATTCCCCCTCGCCGTAACCACCACCGTCTGAGCCCCCTCACCACCAGGTACAGCCGGCGGCACCGGCGCACTCACATACTCCTCCCCTTCACCATCACCCTTATCCCTTTCTCCACCCTGATCGGTAGATGTATCCGTATGAAACTCCATCCCATGAAACAAATAATCCGCAACCCTCTCATCCGCTACTTTCACAAACCACACGGATAAATCATCCATGGATGGACTTGTAGATGTAGCAGATAATCTCCAGATATAAGACTTCTTCCATTGGAGATTATGTCCGATGTGTGCTGGGAGGGTGCCGGTTTCGGTGTAGAGGAGTTGTTGGGATTTCTGTGGCGTTGTTGTTATTGATGAGGAGGGAGAGGTATCGGTGTCAGGGAGAGAGGTAAATGATGCTGTGCCGTGGAGGTTGCCGTTGATGTCGTGTGGGTTTGCGCTGCGGAGGACGCGGAGGAGGGTCCATTGTTTTTGGGGGAGGGAGGTGAAGAGGGTTTGGAGGTTGAGGTTGAGGTTGAGATTAGGAGTCATGATTGTTGTTGTTGGGGTTGGGGTTGTCATTGGAGGTGCATGGTATGGATGTAGGTATGTATGTTGGTGGTGATGTGAGGTGGTGAGGGAGAATGGCGGAGTGACGGAGGAGGGGAGGGGAAGAAGGTCGGGTGTGGAGCTGCGGGAGGTGTGGATTGTGACCCACTGAGTTAGTATTACTTAGTCTTGATCTATCATCAACGGGATAATGTTAGCTAGTCTCTTCTAAAGGATGCCTTTGTTGATATTACTGAATTGGCAATATTCTCTTTCGATCAACGTCTTCACTTGTTAGTCAAAGTAAGATGCTTTAACTATTGACTGGCACGACTGACTGATGAACCTCCCGTCCTCGGATCTATCCGCAACCGCTTGTTACTACACAGTAACTAACTACTCTACTCCAACTCCATGTCTATACACAGGTCAAAATGCTATTTAAAACTTACAAGCTCTATATTCCCTCATTTTAAACTCCCGACTTCTGTTTAAACTACAGCTACTAAACTCATATTCTATAGAGCAGACACCTCTACTCCTACGCGATCAAGAGCCGAACATGCGAGACAGAACCAGTTCATGGATCCTGACCGATTATCATATCAAAAATAGCATTCCTCTCAATATCATATTCGACTAACAGTTCAACTACCTAGAGCAAACACAGCAGCACATCCTTGCGAGCAATCCTGCACTCATCCACGGGCACATATATCTCACCAGCCCGATTTCAGATCACCTAGTTGGGCCTAGGCTGACCCTGGGGCTTAGCATCCTGGTGAGGCTTGTCATCGCCAGGCTTGGGCTGGGACTTCGGCTCCGGCTTCGGTTCATCGTCATGCTTAGGCTCGTCGTTAGGAGACTTCGGAGCATCACGCTTGTGGTTGTCCCCATGAGGGGCCTTAGGATCCTGAGAAGCGGAACCCCCCTCGTGGGGCTTGGGCTGAGGCTGAGACTTCGGAGCATCACGCTTGTGGTTGTCTCCATG
>NW_027137444.1:2002279-2056524 GCF_001889945.1 Aspergillus brasiliensis CBS 101740 | reverse complement strand
GACTTAGGATCCTTAGAAGCGGAATCCCCCTCGTGGGGCTTGGGCTGAGGCTTCGGGCCATCACGCTTGTGACCGTCGTCATGGGGCTTGGGAGCCAGGTCCTCCTCGTGAGGCTTGGACTTCGATCCATTGTCATGCTTAGGCTCGTCGTTAGGAGGCTTCGGACCATCACGCGTGTGGATGTCCGCATGCGGGAGCTTAAGGTCCTTAGAAGCAAGGTCCCCTTCGTGAGGCTTGGGCTCACTCTTGAGCCCGTCCTTGGGAAGCTTCGGTCCATCGCCACGCTTCTTATGACCGATGTCATGGGGCTTGGGCTTGGGTTCATCGGGCTTCAGCTCGTTTTTAGGAAGCTTTGGCCCATCACGCTTGTTAATGTCGTGGGGCTTGGGAAGAGGATCGTTGGGAGGAAGGTCCGGGTGACCATGAGGTTGGACATCGTTAGGACCTAATGGTGTTAGCTTGTGGGCATGTGAAGTTGTTGCAGGAACATACGTGGAGCAGCAGGAGCAGCGGCAACCAGACCGGCCACCATCAAGGTAGAAAGAACGGCAGAAACCTTCATTTTGGAAGACAGCAAAGATTGCAGATGGTAAGACTTTGTGAACGGCTTGTTTTCTTGAGTTGTGATATCTGTTGTTGTTGTTGCTGATGGGTCGATAGCCGGGCTTCGACGTCCCTTTTATACCTCTGTTCCTGCGCATTCGCAGCATCATCAGCCTCGCGAACAGTCCGATTATAGATCTCATAGGGGATTTTCGCCCACTATCCTCATCGGGATGCAAGGGGTGCTGCATTGCATCTAAGGGGAATTAAGTTTGTGTCCCTGCTGAGCCACGGGGCTGACGTATCAGTCCTGCCGTGTTTCAACCTTGCATCAATATACACAATGAAGACATCAATGAAGACAACTAAAGAATATACCACTCGAGAGGCCATCACTCGACCTCAATGTTGGTCAATTCTGTAACGACAAGCAGTTTCGTCTCTCTCATAGACGAGCCTTGGTTTCCTCATGCGCCCTGTCCCAAATTTGGGTAGCAGGGGCGATGTTCCTCGGGCCCTCGGGCCGGTAGCCTTCGTCGATCACGAAGCTTAGCGTTTTAGGTGTCGATCGTTGCTCTAGTTCCACTGAGTTTATGAGCAGACATATTGATAGTCAGGCATTACGACGCGTTGCCTAGCAGAAAAGTTAAGCAAACTGCAGAGCAATTTCTAACAAGGCAACCACACACAGTATCACCAAGTAAGCGTACGTCAGTCTAAATGAGTGAACAAGCCATATACGAGAATTTTACTTTCATACATTCCCACAAGGAGTTTCCCCCTCCTAGCATGAGATTCTGACTACCGGATAATTTTATACCCAGTCCCTCGGAAGGAGGATCTGGACCATTCGATCAACCTCCATTCCTACCGATGAAAGGTTTTCTTCCTCTGAAACACACACACACACATACATACACACATACACATACACACACATAGAAAATACCGCAGACTGTAAAGTATTGCGTGACTACAAGTCAATATTATATGTCAATCTAGAACCTACGCCCCAGACATACCTAATGTATCTGGAATGTGTCCGTGCCCACATAGGGGGCACACCCATACCAGGTCTATGTCATTCGGAAACTATAACGATGACGGAGTATAGTTTGGTTATACGCAATGGAATGTGAGGTTCTAGGGCGAAACTAGTTGTCATAGGATCCCTTCAACTACTAGATATTGGATTGGACCTCAACTCTAAGCACGTTTGACTTAGTTGGTAACCATGCACCATGGCAGGGTAGTAGTGTCCTCATTCTTTGAGGGGGCAAAGTAAAAAAACGCAATAAGACGCAATCATCTTCAGACCAATAAGAATAGAACCACAAGTAAAAACCTGCCACCCAGATGAATAAGTACTACTAGTAGTCTGCTCCGTGATCGGCGTCCACGAACTAGACCATGAGTCTAAAGAAACTTGGCTAGATTTAGCATTCGCTTAGTGCGACGGTTCAGAGTCTGATTGGAAGGAGAGACGAGCAGGAATGCATCATTCTCTGCTCACTTGACTTCTCAAGCTGGATTGAGAATTTCAATGCATTGTCCTGCTTTTGTAGCTTGATGATGATGATGATGATGATGATTACTCTAGATCGTTCGATATAACTGGATAGTATTTTGAACCCTTGGTCAGGTAGACAGACATCCCATCAACTGGTAAGAATCGACCAATATGCACTATAAGAGACATCCAACCAACAATTGAAACAATATCCCCAAGAGGCAGAGGACCCAAGGACTAGGTAGTATCATGTTGACACCGGGACAATTTGGTTGAGCCTTCGCCTCCCAAGGTCTCTGGAACAGGAGCAGGGATATGAGTGTTGCAAGTCTTCTAAATCCCTCACTCGTATGGAGGCCCTTTGCACCCAGGAATGGGGAAACAAACGAAGAAAATAAAGAAGGGAGGTTTATTCAAGCATTAGCTAGTAGCTGTACTTTTCAACTTCTGGTAGTTGTTCAAAAGCTTCAGTTTGCTTATTAGCTGATTGCTTTCAATCGAGTAACCGATTCGCCATAGTATACCCCGACACTCCTTCTGTACATAGCCATTTGCATATAAAGTATGATAGGGACAGCTGCAATAGCTCAATATAACACACAGATGGATATTGACATGGCTAGTAGCAGTGGCAGAAATCCACTTCCTGACCGCTTTATTGACCGCTTTAAGCGGCAGAACCTAGCGAACCTCGCTCGAAAAACCCCGGATTTAAGCGGATTTAAGAACGTACAGTCCCCAAAAAGTCGATCCGGAAACTGTACACTTTTTGACCGCTTTTGATGGGGTTGGCAGAAAATGGTTGCTCATCTGCCTGTTTGCATACAATGCATACTTTGGAGGAGGATAATCGGTTCGTATGGATATTATAAGAGTGCTTTTTCTTCTTTTTTTTCTAACTCTAGTATCTTATTCTGTGTCCATGGATGGATATATGATGTTGTTGTCTTCTGCAGTCTGGTTGATTAGGCGTTCACAGTCAACTTCGTGTTCCTAATCATGTATATATAATCAGGGCCATCTAATTAGTACTACTTGATTCTTATAGTATATATACTATGCCAGCCCTTGGTTTCTACTACTGTGATTCCCAAATGCTGGTGGGAGTGATACCACTAATTGGAGATCTAGTATGTTCTTCTTGTGAGTTTTCTCGTCGAAGAAGTCAAGTCGACTATTGTTTATTGCTTTTCATCTCGAATGTCCTTGTTATAATGGATAGATTATAACCAGCGTACCATTGCAGATGAGAGCAATAGCACCATCACGATATATAAAATCAAGGATCCGTATAATTGAGATGCAGATCTTATGATTGTGGGAGTATTCTAATGCTCCAATTTACTAGATAGATCAAAGGTCATTGATCTATTGATGCAACATGTGCAGGGATCATGGCGTGCGCAAGAACCCCGCATGCCACCGCCGTCGATCATCTCTATCCATCATTCCTGGGATTCCTGGAAATCAATCATCGTTGTTAATCAGGTCGAACATTCCAATATTAAGCAATTCTTGCCGTCATGTCCTCACAAAAGGTCTATCTTGACCACTTGCTTCTTCAATTCAATAAGGAAGAGTTCGAGTCACCGTCTAAATGGCTGACTGATCACTTTACCATCATTGAGGGCGGGACTCATGCGGGTAAGAATTCCATTGTCTCGTTATCGGATAAGATCTCTTGCACATGCTCAACACCCGGCAGGTGGTCTGAGTCGCAACAAACTAATCATCTTCCCCGACGGAACTTATCTGGAGCTTCTAAACTGGATCAACAAACCAGAAGATTGGCGAGACCGACCGGGCGATTTTGCGCTTACTTCGTTGACGCCCATCTCGGCCGAAGATAACCATGATCGTATAGTCAAAGCGCTGGATGCCATCCCTGATGACAGCTTGGGGGTGACGTACTCGCAGCCGATCGATGGAGGGCGCCAGACGCCCAGTGGGGTCGATATTCGTTGGAAACTACTAAAGGCGCTTTATTCCGATGCGGAATCAACTACGCCAGATCTTCATCCGCGAGGCCGCACAGATGCACCCTTCTTCTGTCATGATGTCACGGACAGGGTTCTTCGCGTCCCGTATGATCAGTCTTCTGTCGTGGAGCACCCGTCAGGCGCGACTGGCATAGCGGGCATCGAGATACTCGTGCCTAAAGATAGGCTGCAATCCTATGTGGCCCTGTATACGTGCATAGTGGGCGCATCCCCACGCCTGTCCACTACCCAGGCGGAGTTCGAGCTCAGAGCGCCGGGTTCCCTAGATTTCTCCGGGGTTCTTCGCATTCGGGCTGCAACATCGGAGATTGATGATCGATATCTGCGGGAGAAAGGGATTGGCATCTCTGCTTTGATAATCCGGTCGCAAGCTACCGGGGATTTTCTCTTTCCTGTATCTGATTATTTGCGTTGAGGTATTCGTGCTGATTCGTGTATGTACCTATGCATTGCAATCTATATGCCATACAGTAAGGAAAAGGTCAAAGAGATGAGGCATTAGTCAATATATCACTGTACTGCAGTCGCAAATTTCGTTTCATTGTAGATAATGTTATGCGCATGCTCTGTAGCCTACGGTTGCGTATGAGGTCGCTAGTAGGTCATAAGAGTACTCCTTAGTCATGAATGCTTCCTAGGCACCTTTTCCAGAAAAAGCATGCCTTGATCGAGCAAGGGATCTGTCATGGCTTTCCGACCGTATATTGATCTTTTTATAGGTCGCAGATCGATCAGGAGGTATCGCCCTTGCTTATCATTGCCGCATTAGTGAATATTGTTCTAGCTAGTTAAAAAGGCCGCGGGGCTTCTGCTCAAAGTAATCTGTGTAGCTCACCGCTGGAGCGGTCACTGAGATGAGCTCGTCCAGCTGCTTCAGAGCATGCTGTGGTGTTATCGCTAAGAAAGGTACTTCTACACCCTACCTGCACCGGATGAGCCACACTCAGACAGGTCCTGGTGGCGTCATGGACACATTCCTCCCTGCCCCTGGAATGACCGATCAGCCCGGGGATGAAGGAGATCGGTTCCATCCGACCTCCAAAGCGATCCGTGGATCCACGGCCTTTAAACTCAAATCCAGAGGAATGTGTCAAACGATATCAACAATGTAAACTTAGTGTTGATGTAGATTTCATATATTGATTGGTGAGTGGTGAGCAACATGATGTATAGATTGGTGCGATTTCAGAGGGAATTCAGCCATCCGAAAAGGTGAAGTCGATACCTCTGAGACACTTTTCCACCAAATAACACCCTCGCAATATCCCTGGATGTGAAGGTATCACGGCACCGTTGCATTGTGGGGCTTGGAACCAGGCGCCCCAGATTATTGGGAATAGTGTGCTGCAGAAGATACCCACAGGTCAGTTTGACAGGGCAACAGCCACGGATTCGGGACGACGCATGCGGCGAGGGTTAGAGCCTTGGAGGAGACTGAAAGGGTCCGCGGATACCTAGAAGATGGAAGTGTAACGAGGTACGGTTAGGGAGATGGGGACAAGTGGATCCCAGTTGCAGGGTGTGAGATTTGAGGAGGATGGAGATGATGAAGATCTGAGAGAGTCAAGAGTCAAGAGTCCAGAGAGGCGGCAGAAAAGAAGGAAAGAAAGAGATTCGATGGGGCGAAAATCCGCCCAAGAGGCGTTCAGGGTCCAGACTGCGCGGCCAGAGATTAAAATAACCGGCAACTAAACTGGAGCAGGAAAAGAGCATCCAGCAGGACTTCGTAAAGGACCCCATTCTTACGCAAACCTGGACTTCGGGCGCAAATGAATTTTCGGCGCTACGCAGTGGGACTAATACCAAGGCAGTAAGCATCATCCGCCCCGTGTCTCCTCTGTCTCCTCCGGCCGCAACCGGCCAGGCAATCAATCCTCCCTCAATCTTCCTTCTCCTCTTCCTTCCCTCCTTTGAATCGTTTCCTTATCCTGTCTGGTCTTTTCGCTCCCTCGCCTATTCCCGCTGTCGTCGAGGAGTCCGGTCGCCTCTCTGACCCCCATCTCACCCGGTCCATCTAATCCCCGTCATTCGTTCGACTCGGCCTCCCACTACCACCGCTCCCACTGCCCACCCTCGCTACCTCCGCCATCACCACCATTATATTCTTTCACTCTCCCCGCCACCACTCAGTCGCCTTGGACTAGATCACCGTTATCATATCATGGTGGGCACCTCCCAGTGAGCGATTCTCCTCCCCCTCGACGGTCCCCACCGCCCTCTTTTCAGCCGCAAGATACCTCGTCATGGCACGTTGGCCCCGGGCCTTGACCCCCAGCCATGCGGCCAGTTCGACCTCTTCGTCCATGCTCCTCTATCTCTCCTTGATATCCATCGCTCTGTCGGCCGTCGTTCGCGCTCATACTGTCACCCTTTTGCCATCTGCCGCCTCGTCCGACTTCCCCTCATGTGCCCTGACCTGCCCGGTCTTAAAGGAGGCCCAGAATGACTGTGTGCCGCCCGTCGCCGCCCAGACCGATCATGCGACCTATGTCTCGTGCTTCTGCGAGTCCGCTCTGCTCGATCAGATCCATTACCCGACCGGGGTCTGCACAGAAAGCTGTCCCAGTGATTCGGATCGTGCGTTGATCCGGACATGGTATGACGAATTTTGCTCGTCCGAGGACACCCTCGCCGCCAGAGACACTACGACTTCCATTTTCGCAAGAGATTCGCGCTCCCAGACCTGGTAGGTAGCCCCCCGCCCCAGTGACTACCTGGACCGGCGCAGATTGTTGACGTACCTAGGTGGAAATCACACTACCAGTGGGTGATTATGGTTATTGTGCTGGTGGTCGCGTTTTCCGTCATCACCGTCGTGGGCGTCTGGCTCAAGCGTCGCCACGACCGGAAATACCCTGGCCTCTACCACGCTACCGGAACCGCAGGAACTGATAGCGCACTGTTGGCAGCCCGTCAGCAGGACACCAGTCCCTCACCACAACCAGGACCTCCCCCGCAGGGCTCGTTTAGGCCCGGTCGATTCGATCCCACGATAAACACCGAGTCGATTGCCAGCAGTTCGCGCACCAATATCACCGCTCCGACGACCCGACCCGCTCGAAGTTCGTCGCGTCTACAAAAGGCCCAGCCGGTTCCGGAGGGCGATATTGAAATCCGCGAAGTTCGGTGATCTCCGTGCATGATTACGGTTTCTGTCTTTCTGTTGTTTGCTTTTTGTATCTTCAGGTGTCAATCTTTTCCTACTTTGAGAGCGGGAGAAATGCGCCGTTCACATCGTTAGTACCGACATGACGTGGGTAAAGCCAGTCGGGAAATCAATCTGCGCATCTCGCGAAACAAACTTGCATATACCTGGCGTTCACGTGTTTGTGGGGTTCAACTGGGAAGCTCGTGTCCAGTTTCAGTCCGATTTTATATCGTCCCACCCCTACACTTTTATCTTCTTCTTTTGACTCTCTGCCCCGCCTGCTCCGAATGATTGTGCATAAATATGGTTCAGGTTGCTGTTTGGCTGTGGTTACCTTTGACTCATGTCATCGAATATAGTCCCGTCGCTCGCTTTCTTTGATACATCGATTCTTATCCTCCTTCACTCGGAGCATGACCGGATCGTATATACATACAACTGATTATTATGAAGATTCTAAATTACTCTTATTCGAGGACACCTACTAAGGGAAAAAGAGAAAAAGAAAGCGGCAGAACATTGAATATAAGCAGTGATACAGTATCACACTGTTGTACTGAGCCTCCTAGGAATCTATGCTTAGTTACAGACACATTTAGCTTAGTGTGTTAAGTACAATATTGCTCAATATTCATATAATAGTCAACGTAGTCGTAAGATGCATAGACCACAGGTTTCATGTCTGGTCTGCTCAAATATGAGAAATGAAACAAGTGCCAATTGATATATCTACAGTCATTGAGATCAAGGATGGAGTGAATGAAAGAACAGAACGGTAGGAATTTGTATAAGGCTAGATTTATCTACATTGTTATCAATGCGTTTGAATGATACCAGAGATTAACATCCTACTTGGTGGATCAAACTAGCTGTGACATACAATGTGATGGGGTATTCTTCACAGCTGATTGTAAAGTGATACAGCAAACCAGCTCAATGGTTGTCACATCATACTTCAGTAGGATTGACTTGACAAATGCTGAATGTTAATTTACAGGGGTAGTAGTATATAGAAGACGTTGAATAGAAACACAGTATCGCTGAACCCGAAGCCAAAGATCATTAAACACAAATCACGCAACGAAGAAACAGCCTCTATGTAACCGTGATACTCACGATCTTAATATCCTGCTCCGGTTTCTCCTTGAACGTCTTCGTGTTCTCAATCTTATGTACGACATCCAAACCCTGTACCGCACGGCCAAACACCGTATGTTTCCCATCCAACCACGGCGTCTTCTCCGTAGTGATGAAGAACTGACTTCCATTCGTATTGGGACCCGCGTTAGCCATGGACAAGGTATACGGTTTGTCGTGTTTCAGACTGGAGAATTCATCCTCGAACTCGCCGCCCCAGATCGATTCACCGCCTGTGCCGTCTCCCAGCGGATCACCGCCCTGGATCATGAATTTGCGGATGACACGGTGGAAGATGGTGTTGTTGTAGTAGCCGTTGCGAGCATGGGTGGTAAAGTTCTCGACGGCCTTAGGAGCAGCAGAGGGGTAGAGGCGGAGGTGGATGTCGCCCATGGTGGTGTGTAGGATGGCGGAGGTGCCCAGCTCGGCGGCCTTCGGAGCGGCGGCTTCACGTCCGGAGGCGGCTTCGCGCGGCCGTTCGTTTTGGATGTCACGGTTTGATTTGGAGATTTCGGTGTCGTTTGTGAAGAGGTAGAAGCGGACCTTGGCGAAGCCTGTGCTGACGAGAATCGGATCGCGTTCTTCCGCTTCTTGGAGGAGTGGGTTGGCACTGGCGGCCATGGACACGGTCACGACGCCCTTCTTTTGCGGTTGGCCTTGGTACATGGCGAGGTTGAGCGAACGGAAGGGCTCCTCTTTGGCGTACACGCGGACGACGCGGTTGGTGTACGTGTTGATGCATTTGATGCCATAGAGGGAGCCGTAGAGGATGAAGTGGCCGGACTCGTCGAAGAGGACGTTGATCTTGGGCTTGGTGATGGGGTTTTCGAGTTCCCGTTCTACAGCAAGCCGGCGGCCGAATTCGAGCTCGTCGAGCTGATAGATGGCCGTGCCGGCTTGCTGCATTGCAGTGATCGTGGCCAGCGATTCGTCGTACTTGCGGTAGAGCTTGCCCGTGGCGAAGTCGAAAACGCGGACTTGACGGTCCGGGAAGGAGACGGCGGCGAATTGTTGACCGGACGGGGAGATGCACAGCGACGCTGGGACTGACTTGGCCTTTCGGAACTCGAAGAGGTTGGTAGAGGACTTGAGCTCAAAGACATTGTCGGGCTTCTCGAAGGAGCCGTCGCCCGCTCGCCAGTACTCAATCATACCGGAGTCGTCGGCGGAGATGACACAATCGTAGGCGTCGTTGAAGGCAATGGCAGCCACGGGGCTGCGGTGGATCGACTTGACGGTGTGCAGAGGGGTCTGGTTTTCACCACGACCATCAAAGACCTGTATCATACTGCTGTCTTCATCTGTTACGGCCAGCAAGGGTAATGAGGCGCCCCGACGATGGACCCAGCATACACAGCGCGGAGTGTATTCGAGGGTGAGCATGGCAAGAAGATCTGCGATAGCGTTAGTGCACTCAATTTATGCGACACTAAATAGCCTATGTGCCTACCAAAAGTGATAACATCGAAGATTTTGACCGTCTTGTCTGCTCCGGTCGTCGCAAAGCTTCTTCCATCGGCGCTGACGCTGACGCTCTTGATCTCGGAGGTGTGGGCGCGAAACTCTTTCACGAACTCGACACCGACTGCCATCTTCTTCCAAAACTTGACAAAGCCATCAATAGATGAGGTTATGAGGAAATCGGTATGCGGAGTCACGGTGACGAAGGACAATTGGTCCTTGTGCATGAGAGACTTGGAGTACCGCGGCGATGCGGGCAGGGCGTTTACGTAGACCTTTTCGAAAGGCAGCTTGCGGCGCTTCTTTTTCGGTGCATCAGCGGAAGGGAGGGCCGGACCAAAGTCATCGTCGGAAGATGAATCGTCTCCTAGAGAAGCTGGTCAGTAGCTATTCGACTGCTATCCTGTCTCCATGGCAGTCGCAGGAGCTGTCCGGATAGTCGTGGACGTACCATTCTCGTCGCTACCATCCACGGCGGAATGGGGGCGCTTATTCGTCGCCAGCTTCTGTTCTTCTTCTGCAGGCATTTTAGGAGGAAATCAAGAGTAATTCTCCAGCTAACAAAGGGTGAGCAAGACAGCAGCGCTGGTCGAGAAGCGATGGAGGAGAAGGCCGGGCGGTCTGCCACCGCCGGCGGAGCTCGGGCCACATCGCGAACTTTTCTGGTTGTCCCGCATTGGTTGGCCTCGCCGTCCTCTGAGTCCTCACCGTCCAGGAGAAGCATCCCCCTGAGCTGCCAGTCTTTCCCCCCGACGGTAGCCCATCCTTTCAACCACATTTAGTCACTATGGTATGTTGTTTATGATGCACCTTCCCCGGTTACGTCGCTTTTATCTAACTACTGACCGCCCCTCAAGGCGTCCTTCGCCAATCCCACGCAGATCTTTGCGGACGATGTCATCGAAGAGAAGGGTGAGAATGCTCGTTTGTCCGCCTTCGTCGGTGCCATTGCCGTCGGAGATCTGGTGAAGAGCACTCTCGGTCCCAAGGGAATGGACAAGATCCTCCAGTCAGCGTATGTGGGATAACCCGTCAAACTAAGCGGGGTTGCCCCCCCTCGAGCACCACACTGACGTTACGGCTGCTATAGGTCGACCGGAGATATCCTCGTTACGAATGACGGTGCTACGATTCTTAAGTCGATTGCTCTCGATAACGCTGCGGCCAAGGTTCTGGTCAACATCTCGAAGGTGCAGGATGACGAAGTCGGTGACGGCACCACCTCCGTGACCGTGTTGGCTGCGGAGTTGCTGCGGGAGGCTGAGAAGCTCGTGAACCGCAAGATCCATCCCCAGACCATCATCGAGGGATACCGGATAGCTAGCAAGGCAGCTCTGGAGGCTTTGGAGAAGACGGCTGTCGACCGCAGTGCCGATATGGAGTCGTTCCGCAAAGACCTTCATGCCATCGCTCGTACCACCCTCAGTTCGAAGGTCCTGGCCCAGGACCGTGATCAGTTCGCTGCCCTCGCCTGTGACGCCGTCCTCCGTCTCCGTGGCTCGACAGACCTGAGCCACATCCAGATCATCAAGAAGGCCGGTGGCAAACTTAGCGACTCCTACCTCGACGAGGGTTTCATCCTCGACAAGAAGATCGGTGTGAACCAGCCCAAGCGCTTGGAGAACGCCAAGATTCTGGTCGCCAACACGGCCATGGACACAGACAAGGTGAAGATCTTTGGTGCACGGGTGAAGGTCGAGTCGACAGGCAAGCTGGCGGATCTCGAGAAGGCGGAGCGCGAGAAGATGAAGGCCAAGGTTGAACGGATCAAGGCTCATGGCATCAACTGCTTCGTCAACCGTCAACTTATCTACAACTGGCCCGAACAGCTGTTCACGGAGGCTGGTATTATGTCCATTGAGCACGCCGACTTCGATGGTGTCGAGCGCCTGGCCCTGGTCACTGGCGGTGAGATCGCCTCGACATTCGACCACCCCGAACAGGTCAAGCTGGGTCAGTGCGACGTTATCGAAGAGGTCATCATTGGCGAGGATACGCTCATCAAATTCTCGGGCGTGGCTGCCGGTCAGGCATGCACCATCGTGCTCCGTGGTGCCACGGAGCAGCTGCTCGATGAAGCCGAGCGCTCTCTCCACGACGCTCTGGCCGTGCTCTCTCAGACGGTCAAGGACCCCCGTGTGACCCTTGGTGGTGGCTGTGCCGAGATGGTGATGTCCAAGGCCGTTGAGCAGGCCGCCCAGAACACGACCGGCAAGAAGCAGATGGCCGTGGACGCGTTTGCGTACGCTCTTAAGCAGCTCCCTACCATCCTGGCGGACAACGCTGGTCTCGACTCTAGCGACCTGGTGACGCGGCTACGACAGGCAATCAACAACGGCATGACCAGCTCTGGACTGGATCTGCTCACCCCGGGCGGTGGCATTGCTGACATGCGCGAGTTGGGTGTTGTGGAGAGCTACAAGCTGAAGAAGGCGGTAGTTTCCTCCGCATCGGAAGCTGCAGAGGTAAGATGGCTTCCCCCGAAATTATCTAGCCAAGTTCCATTATACTGAGACTAACGACCTCCCAGCTTCTTCTGCGTGTCGACAACATCATCCGGGCTGCGCCCCGTAGACGTGAGCGTATGTAAGGGACGAGGGAGATGTCAAGTAAATATCCAATATCCAATCTTATGTGAGCGTGGAAAATAATGTGAACTTGATTCGGACCCGCCAGAAATCACTTAAAGAGGTGGATGGCATGCCCATTGTTTGCTTTATAAGGGAGCGTAATTACCGTGCTATAGACCTTTCGATGAGAAAAGCATCTGACGAATGATTTTGGAACATGCTTATCTTTCTTTTCTTTCCCTTTCTTTTCGTGTAGGCGACGGCTCCCGTGCTGCCTCTGGCTGCCTTCCCGTCATGATATTGTATGATCGGCTTCCTTTCGATTGGGGCTGCGTAAGAGTGTCCTTAAACCTACGCTGTGTAGTAATTGCAGCGCTCTGATCATCTCAGACACGGGAGTTTAGAGCTGGTACGATGTGGGTCGAGGGAGTGTTCCTGCCGCCAACCTGCCATCATTTGACGTGCTACAACATATGCCCCCAGTATGACGAACCCATGTTTATCCCAGTTCCTCTTTCAAACACGGTGACAAAATACTCCCTCGACTGGCAGTAGGCAGAAACAATATTTGAATATGACGGCACCCTTAGTTGCCAATAAGTATTGGTTAGTAGATACTACTACTAGTCTACCAAACTAAGAGAGAAAGTAGTACATTGTAAACTTCCCCCGACGTACAGGGTGTGGGAGAATTGCAGTTGCAGCCGGCCATTGTATTAGATACTAGTCAACTAATAACTAAGAGAATGATGGCTGTGTTAATCCAGCGTCTGCGCCAAGGAAGATATGCGGTCGAGGATCGAAATTTGCAAGTGCTTGTGCGCACCAAAAATTTCCTGGCCGATCATCCCAGCAGCCAAGACTGACACGGGCGATTTCCTATATTTAGTGAGCGTTAAATGTTGTGGGGGGCAGATTTGGCGGTAATCCTCCGAATATGCATATCCATAGTAGTAGTGGTGAGTAGTGGTCGGTCCCATGGATTACTGGGAGATATAGATGCCAACAATATCATCTTTTCTATTGTTTAAATACCGTCCTGTCCATAAATCGATAGAATTTCCTACATGACTGCAATGATATTTCTGTTAGCGCTAGTTAGTCTACTGAGTATCCCGCGAGGCGATCGATGGAGCAGCCCCCGCAAGGACGGGCCAGTCAAAAGCTTCAGCGGCAAGCCATTGCGCGTTCGGCGGTCCCCCCAAGGCACCACAAGCACCACAAGCACTGCTGGACCCTGAAGCTAAAGCCCGAAAGTTAGTGGACTCCAGTTCCCAGGGTCCAGCAGACAGGCGCCGGACTAAGCTTAGTGCAGTTCATCGCGTCCCTGAACTTGGAACCTGGAAACGGTGGAAATGCCTTGGGAGGGGGACACGCCCTGTTCATCGTCCATCATCATCCTTCGTCCTGCCCTTGGCACCGTCAATGCGACCCCGTGGCTCATCGCGGAAGGGGTTGCGATCCACTGCTACCTTTCGTAGACTTTATTACCACCCTCCACTCTGGTACCACCACCCCAGTGACATGATGCCGTCACTGCAGTCTCACTACAAGCTGGTCCTGTACCATATCCAGCCACACCTCGGCTGCTAGCTCTTTCACTCGTTCTCCTTCTGTCGCATGTCATGTTGTCTATTGTGATTGGACCGGTCAAGATCTCTCAGGCTCTCTCAGTGCTCGCTAAGGTCTTTGCGCTCGTTTACATCCCCAGTTGCAAGGCTGGACGTGCTTGATCCCCTCATTCCTCTCCCTCCCCCTCCCTTCCGCATTCCGCCCATCACGGTCCGTCTTCGTCAACGGAACTTTTCACCCGTTTTTTTCACACGCCTGTGGATGCTGCGGTCTTCTTTGTCCTTCACTTGAGGTTTCGCTTTTGCGTCTATTGACGATGGTTGTGCCCGGCTCGATATGGGCGGTCTTCCTGACCATCTTTGTCTTTTATCAGAGGACAGCGACTGCTCTGCAGCTGGACATTAACGATGAACGTAAGTGTTCTGACTCGCGTCAGTATGATGGCGCATGCAGGTGCAGAAAGAAACTCATCATCGCGCAAATACAGAATCTATCAAAAATGCCGCCAGAACCACGGCCTACAACATGATGAGTTACTACCATGGCAACGAATCGGGGCAAACGCCAGGAAAGCTGCCCGATACCTGGTGGGAAGGTGGTGCTATGTTCATGACATTGATTCAGTATTGGTACTGGACTGGCGACTCCTCTTACAATGAGGTCACCACCCAGGGTATGCTTTGGCAGAAGGGCGACAACGACTACTTCCCTGCCAACGATAGTAACTATCTGGGTAATGACGACCAAGTCTTTTGGGGCCTAGCCGCCATGACGGCTGCAGAACTAAACTACCCCGAACAAGACGGTCAGCCATCATGGTTATCGCTCGCCCAAGGTGTCTTCAACACTCAGGTCCCCCGATGGGATACGTCCAGCTGCCAGGGTGGACTGCGTTGGCAGATTTGGCCCTACCAGGCTGGCTATACTACCAAAAACGCCATCTCGAACGGAGGTCTGTTTCAATTGGCTGCTCGTCTGGGGCGCTACACCAACAACCATACGTACACCGACTGGGCGGAAAAGATCTGGGACTGGAGTGCGACGACACCGCTGTTGCAGACGGCGGAATGGTACATTGCCGACACGACCACCACAGAGGCAAATTGCCAGGATCATGGTGATATACAGTGGACGTATAATTATGGAACCTACCTCAGCGGAGCTGCATACATGTACAATCTAGTCAGTGCCTTTGCTTCCAATCTGCTTTGATCCATGCTAATGGACATCTAGACCAATGGTGCCGACAAATGGAAGAAGGGTCTCGACGGTCTGCTGGCAAGTACCTTCTCAAGGTTCTTCCCCAAGGAATACGGCAACAACGTTATGTCGGAGATCTCCTGCGAGTCCAACATGATGTGCGATCGGAATCAGGACTGCTTCAAGGGTTTCTTATCCTCCTGGCTTACTTTCACTACAACCATTGCGCCCTACACTACCGATCAGATCATCCCGAAAATCCAGCAATCCGCCCTGGCAGCGGCGAAGCAATGCTCGGGAGGCGACTCCGGCACTCAGTGCGGGCGGCGGTGGTACCAACCACAGTGGGATGGCGAGACGTCGCTCGAGACCGATATGAGTGCCCTGAGTGTCTTCTCGTCAAATATGATCACGCATCGGCAAAGCCAAGGCGGCCAATCCCAGGGTCCGTTGACATCGAACACTGGCGGCACTAGCCAAAGCAACCCTAATGCGGGAACCGCTCCAAGTAGTTCGCCCGATAAGCTGCCCGACATCACAACGGGAGATCGTGCAGGTGCCTCTATTCTTACCGTCCTTTTTGTCGGCGGCTGGGCTAGTGCCATTACCTGGCTGGTCTATGGAGGCTGAGCGCGTTTGAGATTCCACTTGCCATTTCACTATGTACATAAGAACTGGTTCATTGAGGCAGAGACGGCTCTATAGCTGTTGCTCTTTCCTCTGCGATTTGCTGACTTGGATCATTGCTGGACTTGGCCTGTTGCCAGCCCTGTGGGATCGGATTTCAATTTAGTGTCACTGTTTTGGAGTTACTTGGATGCAGGGATATTGGGAGTTGTGGTGTTTGGAGCGAGTCGAGCTCCACAGCCGGAAGACCCGGATTTTGTTCTTATGGACCTTGGTTTACTTGCTATTCAATAACAGACTAGCTTGCAGCTTTGGCTGTGCTTCTTAAATGAGGCCAGATCCCCGCCCCGAGGGATATCAATTTCCACCGTAATAGAAACAACGCGACTCCCAAATTGACTCGTCTATTCGCTCTCTATAGCCTGTAACTATAGCATTACCCAATCCGGTTAGGACCAGCCACGCCGCCCTAATGTGGCAGGCGGTCGGACGCGCTGCAGGCTCCACGGCCGGCGGGCCAATAGGGCGGTGTCGAGGCGACAATATTCATCAGATAGAGCGATAGATTCACTTCTTCTGGCCAGCAGCAGGAAGGGGACCACAAAACACCTGTCAAACCCCTGGCCCATGGTCCAAGGTTGGTGTTACCAGCTGACACTTACCGTCCCGCCATTCAATTCCATCTTCTCACCTCCAGACCTCCCTCCTACAGCATCATTTCCCTTCCCCATCCATCCCGCCGATCAAGTACGATTTATCACATAACGGATCACTACATCATCCTCTCCTTGCTGCACGGATAATGCTCATTGCAGCTTTCTCTGCTGCTGCTACTTCAACCGTCTGACACACACCGATTGCGCGCGTCCCGTTCCTCACGCCGATATGGTCTTCCTACGTCTCCGAGTCAAGGTCTACCCGCGCGAGCAGGTTGCGCCTACGCCGTCTTTTTCTTTCCGCTCCATCCTGGGTGATCGCGATCGCGATCGCGATGACGCCAGCCGCAGTGCTAATGGCTCGAGCGGGAGCAAACCCGCGACCTTTCTGCTGGTGCTTGAGAAACCCGAAGATATCACGCTGGGTGGGCTGGCCGGTATGATCCAGGACAAGTGGAGGAAGTTGAGACCTAATGCGGAGTAAGTGCATTACTCTTCTGCTTGTCTACTGTTGTGCTCGGGTTGAGCCATGCATACTACGGACGGACTGGCTAACATCGCGTCATGTTAGACCTCTGGACATTAAGAAACTCCTCGACGACGCGAATGAGTCCGATGACCTCGATGCCGATATGACCGTCGCGGATGTGTTCGTCGATAACGGCAGAGCACGTCACGATCTATCCGACCAGCGGGGTACCGTCCGTGTGATACAGAAGCCTGGTCAATATGCCCCTGTGCGGTTCCCCTCCGTCACTCAGGACTGGGATGCGGCGGCGGAGAGCTTCGAGCGCCAGATCCAGGTCAAGAAGGAAGCTGTCAAGAAGGCGATGGATCAGATTCCAACCATTCATGAAGAAGAGAATAATGAGTATTCGATCGCTGGTTCTGCAAGTGCACGATCGTCTGCGTGGAGTCCCTATGAGAAGCGTCGGTCTGAAATTCCCGTTTCGTCTGTGGAAAAGGATGAGGTTCCAGGCTCGCCTGCTGCTTGGGGTAAGAAGCCAGTACTGCATGAAGAGGATTCTCAGAATCAGATTGGCAGCAGTATTGCGGCTACACCTTTGCATAAGCGCATGCAAAGCCAGGAATTAGGGGATTCCCCATCGCATACCCCGACGCCTGAAGAGCGCGCTGCGTCTAGACACAGCTCCTCGCAAGGTTCCGCAAGACAACAGGTGAAGGAGGCAGCAGAACCGAAAGCTAACGGCTCGCACGAAGTGGAAAGTATCGATGGATCTCTGTCACCGCTGAGTACCCGAAAGCCACTTCAACGTCGACAAGTGCCTGAACCCCAGCCGCCAGCTCCGGCCATTAATGCTGACAGTGGAAGTGAGAGTGAGAGTGAGAGCGAGAGCGAGAGTGAGGACGGAAGCGAGGACGAGACAGGAGACGAAAATGACGAGAACGTGGCTCCCCAGTCTGCTCAGGAGGAGCTTCAGAACGGCGATGTCGAAATGCATGATACGGTGGAATCTAGTACGCAGGAACAGCCACAGTCGGTTAACAGCAACTCGCGCAAGAGAAAGTTGAGCCAGGACAGCTTCGAACCGAGCAAAGAGCCCCGCCTTTCTGAGCCAAGAAGCACAAAGGATACCCCCAAGGGCGTTGAACACCACATGGTGACAGTTGAGGTGAGTCCGTTAACTCCAAGCAAGCGCGCACGAACCCCATCAGTCGGATTTAGCCCCCGCCGGAGCTTCTTAATGCATGCCCCATCCGAGCCCCCAAAGCATGGCCTAGGCTTGGGAATCACAAGAAGCCCTCCTAACAGACGACTTACACGCTATTTGACCCAGGACTCGGCCATCCCCGCCCAACCCAACTTTTTGGCCCCTAATGGCACCCCGGAGATCCCCAGTAGCGCCCCTACCATCCGCCGTGGCTCAGTATCGCTCGCCCAGTACTCCACGCCATCGAAGCCCCAATCCTCACTCGATAAAGTTAAGAACTTACACTCGGCCTTGCGCAAGAGTTCCCCAGCTGAACGACCATCCGAACGCCGATCAGTATCGTTCGCCGAAGAGGACGAGGTTGTGTTTGCCGGGTCTCAGCCAGTGCCAAAGTCGAACCCTCAGAGTACCCCGAAAGTTCGAGCCAAGGGTTCAGATGCCGACAGGAGAACATCTGACCCAAGCTCTATGGTTTTCCCTGCTTCCGTGTCCCAAGAGCGGCTGGACCAGCTCATGAAAGAGGCAAACCGGAAGATCGAGCAGGATAAGCGATACGAGGAGGAGCTGCAGGCTAAGCTGCAGACCGCACGCGAGCAGAAAGCCAGCGCTCCCTATATCCGTAAACTACAAGAACTTTTGGACGCATGGACGGCTCTCAAAGAGGCTGGAAAGCACCAAAAGACGAAAATGGTAGCTCAACGTAAGCTCGAGTCACTTCAGAAAGAGGTCGAGAAGCTTGAGGCTACCCAGAAGTCCAAGCCAGCTTCTGCCACGCCGCAGAAGAAACAGCAGTCTACCACGCCTCGTTCTCAGCCCGCTGATGCTGCCAAATTACCGACACCGCATGACACGAAAGCTGCAAATGGCACAAAATCACCGGCTTCCGAAAGTCGTACTCAGCCTCAGAAGACCTCTCCGATGCAAATGCGGACTAGATCAGCTAGTAAGCCGAACGCTTCCCCGAAGGTTGTCGCCAACGAGCCCCAGAGCTCTCTCGCTTCAGACAACCTGGACCTGCCGCCCGTGGGCCGAACCGTTCACAGAGCCGGCTCGTCCAAGCCCAACGGGACCCCCGTCCATCAAAGTACAGTGAAATCACCTGAGAAGGCTCCCAAGTCGTCCCCGCAGGCACCAATCGAGCTGTCGTCCGATTCAGAAGAGTCCGAGGAATCGGAGACCGAATCGGAGTCGGAATCAGAGGAAGAGGAAGAAAAGAAGCCTGCGGCCCGGCAAACAGCGTCTTCGCCAGTGAAAGCCACCACCGCAGCAGCCACCCAGGTGTCAGCCTCGCAACCAGCTCCGTCGCAGACGTGGGCACGCCCTTCAAGCGCCACGCGGTCGACCCGCACGACACTGAAGTCGCTGATCCAGAATCAGAAGAAGGAGCTCGAAGCGAAGACGCAGCCGAAACGCGCGGCGAACTCGCAGCCGCAGAAGCGAAGCGTGTACTCGCCGCCGTCCACCGATGACAGCGAGAGCGAGAGCGAGAGTAGCAGCAGCAGCGACAGCGACAGTGATTAAACATAACTTTCTCCAAATTCAAATTTACATTAACATTTTACGATTATTCCGGGTGGTTGTATCATCATATTTGTCAAGCGCGCACTGCGTTGGCATTTCGGCTTTCTAACTGATATAGCGATGAATACTTATTGTGACTGATCTGGACGTGTGTACCCAGAATCTGGCGTGCATTGTATGTATGTATTGCTTAGCTGAATATGAACGAGTCAGTATTACTTTTATCCCTATCCCAATAACCAAGTAGTAACTATCAAACACAAGATCAAGGCACATTAACTGCAATCTCCTCCCCTTCACCCTCATTTCCATCCCCCATCATCCCTTCCACCTCCCTAACCACCCAATTCCATCCAAACACATCCTCGACCTCCCCTGTCTGAATCCCCTGCAACACCTCCAACAACTTCCTACACACCGGTCCCCCTTCCCCTTTCTCACCACCACACTCAAACTCCCATTTCTCCCCTTTACTCTTCATCGTAATACTCCTCACGGGCACCAACGCCGCCGCCGTCCCCGCCGCAATGACCTCATCAAACTCGCGTATCTCCTCATACTTGACCGTCCTCTTCTCCACGGTATACCCCAGCATCTTCTCCCCGATCTCCAATACCGACGCCGCAGTCACCGAGTCAATCACATTGACACTATCCGGCTGGACCAAAGTCACTTTTCCACCACCATGATTATCATTATACTTGACTCCGATAAACGCACTGGTCGAAAACTCATCCACCTCCGACCTCGTCTTACTATCCAAATGCAACGTTATCCCAAACCCTTCCTTATACGCCGCCATACTATGTCGTTGAACCGGCGCATAATTCCCCCCTGCTTTGGCACTCCCTGTTCCCTTGGGGGCTGTGCGATCGTAGTCTTCGAGGATGAGGGCGTCCACGGCGGATATACCGTGGTAGAGACCTGTGGGCGTGACGAAGATGGCGAAGGTGAATGTTTCTGGCGGGGTGAGGGAGATTTGGGGTGATGAGCCGAATACTAAGGGGCGGATGTAGAGGGCTGATGTTCCTCCTGAAGTTCCTCCTCCGGAGGTGGTGGTGTTGGTGGTGTGAGGGGGTACGTATTCGGCATTGGCGGCGACGGCGAGGTTGACTGCGTCGAGGAAGAGTGATTCGGGGATTGGGGGGATGGAGAGGATGGTTGAGGAGTGAGCGAGACGGGCGGCGTTGCGGGCGGGGCGGAAGATGGTTATTTTGGAGGTATTATCCTTGGTGGTAGCATGGCGGAAGGCTTTGAGGCCTTCGTAGGCTTGTTGGCCGTAGTTTAGGGCTGGGGAGAGCCCGTGGATCGAGAGGTAAGGGGATTTGATTAGTTGGGGGGCGCTCCAGGTGTGGGTTTGGGGGGTGTAGGTTGATTCGATGTGGTAGTTTACTAGTATTATCGTGATATTGTTAGTTGGGTGAATTGGTGAGATGGTGAGATAGAGAGGGGAAATGGGGGCATACCATCGCGTACTTTGAAGCCGATGTTGGTCCAGTCGATGGAGGGGGTCGGGGGTGGGGGGAAGGAGGTCATTTTGTATCTGTATAAAGGAGATGAGTAGATAAGAGAAATAGAGATGTAAAGTAGATAAAGTTGAAGAAGAGATAGATAGAGTACTGTCAGTATAGATATACTACAAAGCAAGGTAGCAAGCAGCAAGCAGCAAGCATAGTACTACTATGTGCAGTGGCATGTGGAATGCCGGAATCGACTCTATTGGAGCGTCTGCATCCGTCCCTAATGCACCACCACCCTCACTACCACTGACTGCATTCACTACATCATCCCACATCATGAGGAATGTTGGTTCCTCGGCTGGGTGCAGCAGTCAAGGTAATTCAATCCATGGGTCGCAGTGCGGTGCATCTCTCCGCATTTCGGCTTTTATCCCCGCAAACTTAGTATTCTAGACTCTAGTAACTAGTTGGGTGGGTATTATCCATTAGCAGCGTTCTCTTTTGGATTACGGGATCAGCAATTCTACTCCGTAGATCAGCTGTCAGTTGTGTAACTTGGTCTGTTCACTCTGTTGGCTTAGGAAAATTTATTAGTTATGCTATGTTAGTAAGACAGTGTACTAGTACTGTGTAAATGTGCAGCTTGGCTGGAAATGTTGAAAAGCCCGTCTTCCATCCCGCTCTGCTCACCAGTCTCTTGTCTTCAACTCCTTAACTGGGAAACTCTCATTATAATCCACTGGTCCGTCTCATGCCAATCAGAAGCAGTAACGAAGTCTGCTTACTGCTTACTGCTATGACAGGGTTTGCCCTCAACCCTCGTCCGTGCATCTGTCTTACGCGAGATATAGCCCTTTCGTTTGTGTGATGATCAACCCTAAGTACTTATTCTAGTGAAAGAGCCTTGCATGGCACAATAAACTAGTGGGTTAATATGGGCGGTGGCTGGACTTGGAGTCTGGCCGTGGCGATAACACCATCGTTCGTCGGTGTGGTGAGACCTTTTAGTCACAGTAGTTAGCACCCTTGATAACGCCCTTGATAATAAGTAGTCCTTGAGATAATGAAACAGTTACTCCTGCTTTTATTCCTTCCCCCTAACGCAGTCTATGGAGTATTGCTGGCATTCCTTTATAGCAAAGTGTCTGCTGGATGTCCTGCGAGTCTGCAAAGCAGTCACAAGTCAGATTTCTGCTGCTGCAGGGTGATGTGTGAACTGGCTAATTTTGGGTCCATCTCGGCCCGCACAGGAGAAGTACTCCGTATGGGGCGGCTAAAGTGGATATCTGCCGTGACGGACAGGGCGGGAAGGACAGAGATCGCTACGACTACCAGAGAAGAGACAGAGATCAGCAGAAGGATGTATGAAGTAGAGTATTAGGCATCATACCACGAGTACTCCGTATTAAATTTTGTATTGTTCGAATGAAGTTGTTTCTTTGAGATTCGTCGACGGAGTACTCCGTATGTCCACTGTCCAGGGAGGATGCCCCTGTCTTACCTGGATCGAGCTAGCCGTGTCGGGAATCCATCCCCGTCCCGATGCAAATGTCGCAAACGCGTCAGCACACATCACGTGCGCACAGCCTCCCCTCGATGCCCCCAATCCAATTCATCCATTCTATTCCATCCTATTCATCCCCTTCAATGCTGCCTGTCAATTGTCATTTTACTCTCGATTATTCTTCTTCCCTCTCCTTTTGTTCCTCCCAACGCGGATTTCTCAACTGATGACACGCCCCGTGCCATCGGATCCCTCACTCTCCAGTTTCTCTCTCCGTCTGGCCCACTGTATTGGAGTCCCTCAGCATGCGGTGGCGGCTGCCTGGCGCCCGGTCGACCCTTCCTGCCAGTGTCGCACTCCTCCTCCTCCCCGTTCTTGTTGCTCCGCAGCAGTGGCATGAACCGCACCATGAGCTTTCCTCGACCGTTTCCGTCCCCCTCCGACCGACCGGTCTCACCTCCGGCGTCGATACCCCTCCCTCTTTCGACGTGAAATCCAACGATGCGAGCGCCCTAGCAACCCTGGCTCTGGCCGGCTCTGGCCGCGCCGTTCGAGCCCCTCCTGCCCAGGCCAGCAGTTCTTCCGCTGGCCTGGCTCCGCAGCTTCACGCGCGGTCCCTGCAGGACTGGGAGGTTGAGGACTTTGTCCTGCTGGCGACCGTCGACGGTTCCATTCACGCACGCGACCGCAAGACCGGTGCCGCTCGTTGGGCCCTCGAGGTCCCGAGCAGCCCGATGGTCGAAAGCCTCTACCACCGAGCTAACCGCTCCAGCTTCGACCGTGCACAGCCCGAGGACGATTTTATCTGGATCGTCGAGCCGAGTCAGGGTGGGAGCCTCTACATCTACAGCTCGGGGCCGGAGGCTGGCCTCCAGAAGTTAGGGCTGACCGTGAAGGAACTCGTGGACGAAACGCCATACTCGGGGACCGACCCGGCTGTTACGTATACGGCACGGAAGGAAACGACCCTTTATACCATCGATGCTCGCACTGGAAACATTCTACGGGTCTTCAGCTCCAGAGGTCCCATCTCGTCGGGTCAGGAATGTCGAAAGGTCGATGGTCTGGATGTGGATATGGAAGAATGTGAATCTCCTTCGGGTACTCTGGTCCTTGGTCGTGTCGAATACACGGTAGCCATTCAGAACACCGAAACCGGTGATCCGATCTGCACTCTCAAGTACTCAGAGTGGACGGCCAACAACCGGGACATGGACCTCCAAAGCCAGTACATTCGCACGATGGATCAAAGCCATATTTACAGCATGCATGACGGTGTGGTCCTGGGCTTTGATCACTCCCGGATGGACCGGCCACGATACACCCAACGATTCTCGAGTCCGGTGGTCCGCGTCTTTGATGTTGCTCGTCCGGTCAGCGCCGACTCGTCCAATGACCCTACCCCACTTATTCTACTCTCGCAGCCTCTGCAGCCTCCTGATCCCGACTACGGTACGCTTGACGACCGTGACGAGCGAGTGTTCATTGATTATACGGAGGGTGGTGGCTGGTATGCCATGTCGGAGGCGACCTACCCGCTTGTCACAGGGAGAGCCAAGATGGCCCAGTGCTACGAAAAAGACTACCTCCGCCATGGTCAACCCCTGACAAGTTTGACCCCCGGGCAGCAACAAGATGCACTCGCAGGAGTTCATTCTTTGAACGGCCCACGCGTTGTTCGCCGTCACATTCCCAGCATTTCCGGCCCCTCGTCAGCCGATATGTCCAATGACACGCCTCGGGAGTTGATCTATAGCTCGTCGGAGTTGGCACTGCCTCCAGCCCTACGCCACAGCACCATCATACGGAAGGGCTGGGACAATGCAATTGATATTTTTGTGACGCTCTTGCTTCTGTTCTTGGGCACCTTTATCTGGTTCAATTCCCATCACATTCAGGAACTGGCCAAACAGAAGTTAGATCTGAAGAATATCATGGCCTCGTACGGACAGCCGCCCATGTCTACCCCGCCGACCCCTATCGTGCAGTCGCCTCATATGAAACGCGACGCTAGCACCAACCGCATGGCGAACTTGACTGTCGACATGAATGTTTCGGAAGAGCAACCGCAGGGTGGTGATGCGACGCCAAAACCCAAGAAATCTCAAAACTCTCTTGCGCCCGAGTCAACTCCGCGCGTACGCATCCGGGAACCATCTCAGGGTCCAGATGTCGATGATGATGTGGACGAGCTAAACCTTCAAGACGGCGAAAAGCCTAAGAAAAAGGCTCGCCGAGGTCGTCGTGGTGGCAAGAATCATAGGCGGGGCAAGAAGCCCAATAGCGACAGTGAATCGAGGGACCCGGCCGATCGTGTTGTTGACGAAGTGAATAAGCTTCAGCCTCAGTCTCGCTTGGAACCCGATGTACAGCTGACCCGGACGGTGTCTCAAGAGGTCATGGAAATGGACGGCGTTCTTCAGATCGGTCGTCTTAGAGTAAACACTGACGTGGTTTTGGGACACGGAAGTCACGGGACCGTGGTGTATCGAGGCTCGTTCGATGGACGCGACGTGGCTGTCAAGCGCATGTTAGTCGAATTCTATGATATCGCTTCCCATGAAGTGGGCCTGTTGCAAGAAAGTGATGACCATGGCAATGTGATCCGGTACTACTGCCGCGAGCAGGCTGCCGGTTTCCTCTACATTGCTTTGGAGCTGTGCCCGGCCTCTTTGCAGGATGTGGTTGAACGTCCATCGGATTTCCCGCAGTTAGTCCAGGGCGGCTTGGATATGCCCGACGTTTTGCGCCAGATTGTGGCGGGTGTTCGCTATCTCCATTCTCTCAAG
Organism: Aspergillus brasiliensis CBS 101740; assembly: GCF_001889945.1. Classification (NCBI taxonomy): domain Eukaryota; kingdom Fungi; phylum Ascomycota; class Eurotiomycetes; order Eurotiales; family Aspergillaceae; genus Aspergillus; species Aspergillus brasiliensis. The sequence goes on along the minus strand of NW_027137444.1, from coordinate 2,031,153 downwards.
ATTGTACACCGTGATTTGAAGCCACAAAACATCCTGGTGGCTATGCCTCGCGGGCGTACGGGTTCTCGCTCCCTCCGCTTGTTGATCTCGGATTTCGGTTTGTGTAAAAAGCTCGAAGACAATCAGAGCTCCTTCCGCGCGACTACGGCACATGCCGCAGGTACCTCGGGCTGGCGAGCCCCTGAGTTGCTGGTAGACGACGACATGAGCCCGGCTATGCAGGGTAGCGAGTCCCAACACACCGAATCATCTGAGCCTGCTGTGGTGGACCCTCAAACCAACCGGCGGGCCACTCGAGCCATCGATATCTTCTCTTTGGGCTGCGTCTTTTACTATGTTCTGACGCGGGGCTGTCATCCTTTTGACAAAAACGGCAAGTTTATGCGCGAGGCCAATATTGTCAAGGGCAACTACAATCTCGATGAGCTGCAGCGTCTGGGCGACTATGCCTACGAGGCTGAAGATCTGATCCAGTCTATGTTGTCGCTTGATCCTCGACGACGGTAAGCGATATACCCTTATACCTACAAAAATCCGCACTAACTCTTCTAGCCCCGATGCGAGCGCCGTGTTGACGCATCCGTTCTTTTGGCCTCCATCTGACCGGCTTAGCTTCCTCTGCGATGTCTCGGATCACTTTGAATTTGAACCGCGAGATCCTCCGTCGGACGCCCTTTTGTGTCTTGAGTCGGTCGCTCCACGGGTGATGGGCCCGGACATGGATTTCCTGCGACTACTGCCACGGGACTTCAAGGACAATCTCGGAAAGCAGCGTAAATACACGGGATCGAAGATGCTAGATTTGCTGCGAGCCCTCCGGAACAAGCGCAATCATTACAACGACATGCCGGAGCATCTCAAGGCACACATTGGCGGGTTGCCCGAGGGGTATCTTAATTTTTGGACGGTGCGATTCCCCAGTCTCCTAATGAGCTGCCACTGGGTCATTGTGGAGTTGCGTTTGACTCGGTCCGACCGGTTCAAGCGCTACTTCACAGCGATCGACTAGGCGGTTGCCGACGTAGAAGCCATTTACTTGCATATATGCATATCTAGAGACGTATGTCATAATAACATGAACTATAAAGTCTTAAATCTTAATTAATGGACATTTGTATATGTTGCATACTCAGTAGTCAGTAATCATTCTGTGTGGGCGGGGTATCACGTGCCTGGAGTCTAGTGACTGGGGAAGCCCTCAGCGATGAGTCATGGAAAGTGCTGATTGGCTTGTGCGCGTTATCTGGAAGCAGCTTAGCGTCCCCGATGTCGCTGGCGGGTCAGTCACAGTCATCGTCAGGTGTGATTCAGACTTGCCTAATTCAGCCAGCCAGTTCCCCATCGCTTTCTTTATCAACACCGTCAATTCTTTCTTCCCTTCTTCCATCCATCCATTCTTCACTATACACACATTCAAGATGAGCGGTAACAAGGCTGTCGCTGAGAACATGCTCTGGGGAGGTCGCTTTACCCGTAAGTACTCTGAATGCCGCTCAATGCCTCCAATTGGGACGTGGGATGTGGCTAATGTTCACTTCCGGCAGAGGGCCTCGACCCCCTGATGGTGCAGTACAACATGTCCCTGCCCTACGACCGCATCTTCTGGAAGCAGGACATTGCTGGTTCCATTGCCTTCGCCCGGGCCAACCACAAGAACGGCATCCTGACCGCACACGAGTTCGCTGAGATCGAGCGTGGCTTCAAGCAGATCGCCGAGGAATGGAGCACCAACACCTTCGTCGCCAAGGAGAACGACGAGGACATCCACACAGCCAACGAGCGCCGTCTCTCTGAGATCATTGGCAAGGAGATTGGAGGCAAGCTGCACACCGGCCGGTCCCGGAACGAGCAGATTGCCACGGACATGCGCTTGTGGCTGCGGGATGAGCTGCGCAAGCTGGAAAGCTTCCTGTGCGATCTCGTCAAGGTCTCCATTGCCCGTGCGGAGTCTGAAATCGACTACATCATGCCGGGTTACACCCACCTGCAGAAGGCCCAGCCGGTCCGCTGGAGCCACTGGCTCCTGTCGCATGCGACCGCCTTTGCCAGCGAACTCCAGCGTCTGCGGGAGGTCATCAAGCGCGTCAACCGCAGTCCCTTGGGTACTGGTGCCCTTGCCGGAAACCCCTTCCAGATTGACCGTGAGGCCATGGCCAAGGAGCTCGGCTTTGAGGGTCTGCTCTACAACTCGATGAACGCTGTGGCCGACCGTGATTTCGCTATGGAGACCATGCAATGGGGCAGCTCCTTCATGCTCAAGATCTCCCGCTGGGCGGAGGATCTGATCATCTACAGCAGCTTGGAGTTTGGCTTTGTCCGGTTGTCCGATGCTTACTCGACCGGTTCGTCGTTGATGCCTCAGAAGAAGAACGCAGGTCAGTGCCTCTCATATATCTAGCACGCGAGTTATACTGACTTCTCATAGACAGCCTGGAGCTTCTGCGTGGAAAGGCCGGTCGTGCCTTTGGCCAGATGGCCGGTCTGATGTGCACCATCAAGGGTCTCCCTACTACATACAACAAGGATCTTCAGGAGAGTGTTGAGCCCCTGCTTGATCACATCAAGACTGTCGGAGACAGCATCCAGATCGCCACCGGTGTTCTCTCCACCCTCACTGTTATCCCGGAGAAGATGACCGCCGCGCTGGCGCCGGAGATGCTGGCCACCGAGATCGCCGATTACCTTGTCCGCAAGGGCGTGCCTTTCCGTGAGGGCCACCACATCTCGGGCCGTGTCGTGGCACTGGCCGAGAAGCACAGCGTGCCCATGGACACGTTGTCCCTGGAGCAGCTGCAGACCGTGGATGCCCGTTTCGATGCGGGCGTGCAGGCGTGCTTGGACTACGAGCGTGCTGTTGAACTGAAGGATGCGGTTGGTGGCACCAGCCGCCGGGCTGTGTTGGAACAGACCGGTGTTCTTCGCGCATTGTTGTAGGCGTTTTGGGTTTTTGGACGGTTATATGGTAAAAGTTAGCGATGCTACGGGATAGAGCTTGTATGATATCCATAATATGATTAGACATGATTCATCAATCTGCACGAGTAGTCTTGAGTAGTCTCCTTGAAGTTGTATACTATTGGTGACTTAGCTACCCAACGTGCAGTAGAAGTGGCCATAAAGATGGATGTAAACACCAGAAAGGAAACTGAAGCCTCTTTCAGTTGACTTGTAGTTATCCTCCATCCCTTCTCTCTCCAATCTGTATCCAAGTCCTTTTCATTGTTAAGTGTTGCATAAGTGCTCTTTTGTTGAGTTTTTGCAGTGCCCTCCCCTTTCATCCCTGGATGTCTTGCTGGCTAGCTCTGTGCCAGATCATATTCAAATTGTTTCTGACGGGGGTGTATGAAGTGTTGAGTGCCTCATCGAGGCTTGAGTGCACTTAGTATATGTCATCTGCCTGACAACTTCACACCAGTGCGTTCAAGTTCAATCGCAAAGAGACCCTATCAGAAGGAATAGGTCTTCTTCTCCAATCTGATAAGTAGTAAGTAGTCCCCTCAACCACCCAACCACCCACAACACCTTCATCTCCTCCGACCAACTAAACAGCCGGTGCTATATTCCACAACCCCAACAACTCCCCCGACACCCCCTTCCCCTTCCCATTCCCACTCCCATCCTGGTACACCCTCAAAACCCCATCCCCCGTATGCACCAACGCACACTTATGCGGCACCGCCTTCACCACCTCAAAAACCATCCGCAACACCCTGACCAACTTCCGGATCTTGTCTGCATTATCCCTCTCCCAGCCCGCTAATCGCCCCTCCTTCTCCATATTTTGTGTTTTCGCGGGGAGGAATGTCCCGTCGGGTTGATATTGCCCCGTGCAGAGGATCGGGGTATGTGAGAACCACATCTGTGATAAGGTTTTGGAGTTGTCGAGACGTTTGGTTACAGGGCCGGTTTTGATCTCGATGATTCGGTGGGGGGGGGCGAGGGTTCCACTTTTAATAACTGATATTCCTGTGGGGGGTTGTTGGTTGCTACTGTTGGTAGTAGTAGTAGTAGGGGGTTGATTCCGGACTGGTTTCCCCGGCAAACACGCATCAACTTCATAGCGAAGCAAGATCTGTATTCCGCCGAGGGTATACTTCACCACTCGATTATGGATGATGCTGCCGCGCACGTACCGCGGATTCCAGGTTGATATCTTTTCGAATTCGTGTCCGTAGCCTTCGAACTTGCCTACAAAGTTGGTGTGGTTTTTGCTTGATGTCCAGGTGGATAAGCAGATGGTGGACTCGATGACTTCGAGGTTGATTCGGAAGGGTTTCTTGTTGGCGCTGACGAACCCCAGAAGGAGGCGGAGGTTGCGTCGGTCGGTGATCAGGTCGGTTGTGGTGAGGGTGTAATTTGGGTGGGTGGTGAGGATGGCGCGGAGGAGTGGTTCCAGAGGACTTTTGGGGAAGATGAAGCTGTTGGGGTCCAGGATGTATTTTCCGGCGTCGGCGGGGATAAGCCGGGGGGTGGTGGGGGGTTTCCAGATCGAGGGGGTTCCTTGTTTTTGTCTCTTAGTATGGGCGGTGATTTTGTTGATTTGGGAGCGGGTATAGGGAGGTCTACCTGGGACTACCATGCTCTTTTCCTTCTTGGGGAGGAGGTTATACGATGTGATGGTTTTGAGGTCCTTCTTGGTGCAGCTGATGCTGGGGTCTGCTTGGATGCTGTCTAGGGGGATTTCCCCGATGGGGAGGAGGAGGCCCTTGATGAGTGGGACTTTGGGCATGGTGCTACTTTGTTGTGGTTGTTTGAGTTGATTAGAGGTGGTGGTTGTAGCAATATGGGATATAGGTGAGGCCCAGATTAGATGGAGTTACTTGAGGCATACGCAAGGCTGCATCAGTGAACTGGTCAGTTACCCCGCAGTTCAGGGGTATGCCAACAAATCTGGTAGTGAATGTGGATGCGAGGCTGTGTTGTACTTACTATTTAGTGAGTTTGGAATTCTTTCTTTGTCTCAGCTTCACGTATGAGTGAGGCGGCTCAGGATGGATGGCTTAACGGCGGTTGTTGCTTATTTGCATTGGGCCCCTTTTCTGCTCCACTTGGATGGGGCAGAAGGAGCTCACATGTTGTCGGGTGTAGAGAGACATGACAGGGTTTCTGAGACATAGTCTAGTGCATTTGAGTTGGTTCAGTGGTCATTTAGTGCTTATGTATTGAGATGATTGTAGGCCTGTGTGTTGCATGGATTCAAGCTCGCAACTACATTTCCTTACATATTCAAGATCGACAGGATGTATATATTACTACTAGTATCATCAGGGTCCAACACTGATCGTGCCACTGTCCAGATAGACACCCTAGCCGCCTGCTGAAACACTCTAATGCCAGTCTCAGTATTCTAGACCCCGTCGTTACTAGGTATAGTGTAGTGATAAGCGCCGATGGATTGTTGGTGCCTGATTGTTGCGATAGTCTATGTTACATCCACCCAGCAGCTTCTGTATATAAAGGTGGCAGTGTTGCGGATCAGCGATGGATAATTTCAACTAGTGGAGCTCAAGTTAGTCCGTCTCATATTCTCGCTTCATTAGTGCGTGAGTGTATGAAGTATGGGTGCCAAAGTACCAAGGAACCATGCTGGTGAGAAGAGGTACAAAGTCAATTGCAGACATGGCTCAGTAGATGATGTACACAGCTACTGTACAATATTATGCTCTAAAGCGAGCACTGTAACAAGTACCTGGGACGATGGCGCATCTGGGAGCGCGTCAGACTGAAGATCTGGAGGTGGCCGGTTCAAGCCCGGCTCGTCCCATTCTTTTTTTTTTCTCAACTATCCCTGTTCTTTGTTTGTCCTTCTATCCCACCTCTTTTTTTGCTTATTTTCTTTCAATTGCACCCATGATAGCACCATAGCACTTCTAGTGTTGTGAGACCATCGCAACTTCTACAACACTTCCATGATGTGACAGATCATCACGCCCTACCACAAGGCAAGGAGTTCCGCCTTTCCCGATGCTTATCTTAGGTTAACTGTCAGGATGATCAGCGTCCATTATCTTAATCACGCCCAATGAATGGACTCTCTTATCCTGTTTGGGGCCAAAAGACGGGTACCTGGTAGGATCACAATAATCAGTGCATGTAGAATGTAGACACCTGCTCGATCAGTATCCAAGCGCCAATGCTACATCGATCCGCTATTATCCTACTCCTAAACTAACCGATTGGTGGTAGCTGGTGGTAGCGCCGGAGGACTCAGGCAGAGTTGGATTGGCGATCGGTCTAAATTTAGCTGAAGGGTCCAACCAGTTGAACGAACCCTGCTACTCTGTAGTCCGTACTGCTAGTCTGCTAGTTTGCTAGTCCCTTGTAGGCAGCCTGTGAATTCATTGACACCCGCTTGGCACCTGCAAGCCCGCCAACCAGATGGAGAAAAGCCTGGCGACTCCCTCCGGCGCCACTCGCCCTTCCAACTTCATGTCGCCCGTCAGACTTATATCCTGCGTCTGTCGCTTTCCCTCCGCTCAATCCTCGCTACGATTCCGTACTTATTGACAACACCTACTGCTCCCATCTGCCAGCATTTGACGACATGTCAGATAGCACGCTGGTGTCAGTCGTTATCTATCGCTAGTCCCGTCGTTCGTTCCATAATCATTCACTTCCCCACCCCCTAAGTGAGGCCGTGAGAATGCGCTGGACAACGTGTCTTACCAGCGCCCTCCTCGCGTCGACCGCACCGCTGGCCGCTGCAACCCGACTCATTGAATCCAATGCTTTGAATATTTGCCAGGATAGCAACAATTTTACTGCCACCTACTTCAGTGTCCGCTTCACCCCCGATAACCGTTCCTTGGCTTTGAGCTTCGATGGCGTGGCCGCCATTTCCGGCAAGGTCACCGCCGATCTCGCCGTCGACGTCTATGGCTACGAGTTGACGGGTGAGACGTTGGACCCGTGTAAAATGAATATCGAGGGTCTCTGTCCGATGAGCGCGGGTGCCATTAACGTCCAAAATGCCGTGATCCAGATTCCGGAAGATGTGGTGCACCGGATCCCGGGTCCGTAGACGCCCCGCCACTAATTGCTTAGTACTAACAGTCTATAGGCATCGCATACACTGTGCCAGATCTTGATGCCACCGTCCGGGTCTACATCAACTCCACAGATACCGGCACCAGTATTACATGTCTCGAAGCGACCCTGTCGAATGGAAAAACGGTCTACCAGAAAGGAGTCGGATGGACGACAGCGGTGATCTCCGGCGTCGGGCTGATCGCGTCGGCTGCCGCAGCTGGTCTGGGCAACTCGAACACGGCTGCCCATGTCGCCGCTAACGTGCTGGCTTTTTTCAGCTTCATGCAATCACAGGCCATGTTTGGGATGATCTCGGTCCACATGCCGCCGATCGTGGAAGCATGGACCCAGAACATGCAGTGGAGCATGGGGATTATCCATGTCAAGTTCTTGGATACCATTTGCACCTGGTATCAGAGGGCGACTGGCGGTACGCCGTCGACTGTTTTGTCGGAGCTCTCCACTACGTCTGTTGAAGTTCTCAAACGAAAGCGATCTTTTGACGATGCCAATGTGTTTAAAAGACAATACGCGCAGTCAGAGACCGCCACTACGGGTACCACAGTGGTGCGAGGGATCGACCGTGTGGGATTCCGGGCCGGCATTGAGAATACCAACATCTTCCTCAATGGCTTCATCTTCTTCGTCTTCTTCGTCGCGGTGGTGATGATCATCGTCGCGTCGCTCAAAATGGGGAGTCGTTTCTTGGCGAAGAAAGGCAAGACCAAGACCGACAAGTTTGGAGACTTTCATGTGTCGAAAGGTATTCTGTATCGGCTCATTTTCATCGGATTCCCGCAGATGTGCGTCCTTTGCCTGTGGGAGTTTACGCAGCACGACTCCGCAGCAGAAGTCGTTCTGGCGGTGATCATGCTGGTGTCCATGGTCTGCACGCTGGGCTGGGCTGCCTTCCGCGTCATCATCCTCGCACGAAGGTCGGTAGCAATGCATCGGAATCCGGCCTACATTCTCTACTCGGATGAGGCCTGTCTGAACAAGCTGGGATTTCTGTATGTGCATTACCGAGCGACGGCCTATTACTTTCTTGTGTTCGCACTGCTGTACATCTTCGTCAAGGCGATGTTTATCAGCCTGAGCCAGCCGGCTCCGATCGTGCTGACCGTGGGCATGGTGATCATCGAAACATCGGCGCTCATTGGAATCAGTATTGTGCGTCCATGGATGGACAAAAAGACCAATGGCTACAGCATTGCCATCGCATCCATCAACTTTGCAAATTCCATTCTGCTGCTGTTCTTTTCGAACGTCTTCGACCAGCCCGGCATCGTGACTGGTGTGATGGGGGTGATTTTCTTTGTGTACAATGCTGCGTTTGTGCTGATCCTGCTCTTCCTCGTTCTGTACACCTCGGTCCACTCCATTCTCTCGAAGAATCCGGACCTGCGCTATCGGCCGATGCGGGACGACCGGGGATCCTTTGCCAAGTCGGGAAGCCAGTTGATCACAGAGCTGGACGCGCTGGGCACGACCGCTCGGGGCGAGGGCACACCGGAGATGTGGAACAAAGGCAGTTTGCTGGATGACAATGGGTCTGTTGCCAGCGAGGGACTGCATCGGAGTCACCCAGATCTGGCCCGAGACACTGCTCCTGGTCGTGAAATGTCGGAGACGCCCGTCAGCCAGGCGAATTCGTTTCCTGTCAGTCGAGGGAGTAGCCCTGTCCACCGGGTGGCATCGTTGAATGCCGCGGGTATGCGTCGCAGTCTGCTGAGTGACAGCGATAATGCATCAGCAACTCACCCGCATGCAAACTTATAGGAATGATGATAGGAGGGTCATTAAGGCGTTATTATTATTTGATGTATCTATTCATTGCTCATTATTCCTGGTATGGTTTCAATTTACGATGTTAAGTTCTGCCGGCAGTGGATCTTCAGGCGGGCTAAGCCGACCCCGTGGGGAATGCATGCGAACAGACCCTGTAGATTTACCAGATTGGCCGTAGGTTCGTCATCAGGCAGCGCTCGGTATTCCGGCTCTGTTTCTCTTGCCGATCTCCTCTTTTCACTTCCTTCTCCTCATCGCGTCTCCTCTTTCTGGACCCATCCTTCCATTATCCCGTTGCATACTCTCGTGCCAACTCCGCATGCCATGCGCCAAGTCATACATTGCCGGTTCGTCTCCGACCAACCAAGGATATTGCCTCACCGTCCCCACGCGTGTCATTTCATCCCCGAGCGTAGCAGTGGAGAACCACTGGAGATGCGTCATTACTCGGAGGATGATCTACCGATAACCTTCATCGTTGCTACCATCGGCTGCCATTGTACCGACTGAGGCCGATATTTAGCCGTGAGAAGCCCCTTGAGCAGACACACATCAGAAAGCCATCACAATGTGGTCTTCCTGGTTGTTGCCGGCCTTTCTGGCCACTGCGTTGGCTGTACCCTACGAGGAATACATCCTAGCTCCCAGCTCTCGCGACTTGACTCCTGCCTCTGTTCGCCAGGTGAACGGTTCTGTCACCAATGCAGCCGCCTTGACCGGCGCCGGCGGGCAAGCCACCTTCAACGGTGTCTCGTCTGTGACATATGACTTTGGCATCAATGTGGCTGGGATCGTGTCGGTGGATGTCGCTTCCGCCTCTGAGGCTGCCTATATCGGCGTGACCTTCACCGAGTCTAGTATGTGGATTAGTAGCGAGGCGTGCGATGCTACTCAGGATGCGGGTCTGGACACTCCGCTCTGGTTTGCTGTCGGAAAAGCGGGCGTGTATACCGTCGAGAAGAAGTATAACCGCGGTGCCTTCCGGTATATGACGGTGGTCAGCAACACCACGGCCACGGTCTCCCTCAACAGCGTCAAGATCAACTATACGGCGGCTCCTACACAGGACCTCCGTGCGTACACCGGGTACTTCCACAGCAACGATGAGCTCCTCAACCGGATTTGGTACGCCGGTGCCTATACCTTGCAGCTCTGCAGTATCGATCCCACTACGGGAGATGCTCTGGTGGGGCTGGGTACCATCACCTCGTCGGAAACTATTACTCTCCCACAGACGGACCAGTGGTGGACAAACTACACCATCACCAACGGCAGCAGTACCCTGACCGATGGGGCCAAGCGTGACCGTCTTGTCTGGCCGGGTGATATGTCCATTGCTCTGGAGAGTGTGGCTGTCAGTACCGAGGATCTGTACAGTGTCCGCACGGCGTTGGAATCGTTGTATGCCCTGCAGAAAGCCGATGGCCGACTTCCCTATGCTGGAAAGCCGTTCTTCGATACGGTCAGCTTCACCTACCATCTCCACAGTCTGATTGGGGCCGCATCTTACTATCAGTACACCGGGGATCGCGCGTGGTTGACCCGGTACTGGGGTCAGTACAAGAAGGGCGTGCAATGGGCGTTGCCGAGCGTGGACAGCACGGGCCTGGCCAATATCACCGCCAGTGCTGACTGGCTGCGGTTCGGCATGGGAGCGCACGTAAGTAAGACCACGGCAGAGGCTATAGTGCAAGCTAATGAGAACAGAATATCGAGGCGAATGCCATCTTGTATTATGTCCTCAACGACGCCATCTCTCTCGCCCAGACGCTTAATGACAACTCTTCTATCCGGAACTGGACCACTACTGCGGCCCGGATCAAGACTGTAGCGAACGAGCTTCTCTGGGATGATAAGAGCGGACTCTACACCGACAACGAGACCACCACGCTGCACCCGCAAGATGGCAACGCCTGGGCAGTCAAGGCAAATCTCACTCTCTCAGCCAACCAGAGTGCCATCATCTCTGAATCGCTTGCTGCCCGTTGGGGCCCATACGGAGCACCCGCACCAGAGGCGGGCGCGACAGTGTCGCCGTTCATCGGCGGCTTCGAGCTGCAAGCGCACTACCAGGCTGGCCAGCCCGACCGCGCCCTTGATCTGCTGCGGCTGCAGTGGGGATTCATGCTGGACGACCCGCGGATGACCAACTCCACCTTCATCGAGGGATACTCGACGGACGGATCGCTGGTCTACGCTCCGTACACCAATACGCCGCGGGTGTCGCACGCGCACGGCTGGTCCACGGGACCGACGTCCGCGCTGACCATCTACACGGCCGGGCTGCGTGTCACCGGGCCAGCGGGTGCGACTTGGCTGTACAAGCCGCAGCCGGGCAATTTGACCCAGGTCGAGGCGGGGTTTAGTACCCGGCTGGGCTCGTTTGTGTCGAGGTATAGCAGAGGGGGGAGCAGATATCAGGAGCTGTCATTCACTACCCCGAACGGGACAACTGGATCAGTGGAGCTAGACGTGAGTGGAGAGTTAGTGTCGGACAGAGGTGTGAAGGTGCAGTTGGTGGGAGGGAAGGCGAGTGGACTGCAGGGGGGGACGTGGCGGTTGATTAGCAGATGAGTTGAATCGTATGTATGACGATGTCGGGATACTCCAACAGCCTTAGAACAATAGTAGTATCCTCTTAACTCCACCTACACCTACAAACTACAAAATGTACCTCCCATTCCTCCTCCTACCACTACCACTGACTACTACCATCGCAACCCTAATCCCCTATCCAGGAGACATTCTCACCATTCCCAGCTGGCTCATCCAACCCACCAACACCACAAACACCACCACATCCCCAATCAACACAACAAATCCAATAAACACCACGGCCCCATATACCACAGTCTTCGCCGCTCTCCTCCAAAACAACAGAACCTACAACGAATCCACCCTCTTCAAAAGCACCACCCTCTCCACTATCCCGTTGACCCCGTTCCAATCCCCATGGCTCTACTACACCACATTGCACCTAACATCCCCCCTTTCAGGAAATGAAAAAATAATCATAACAACGCACGGAATCTCCTCCCGCGGAGATATCTCCATCAACAGCCACTACATAGGTACCGTCTCTGGATGCTATAACGGGGAGGAATATGATATTACCCCATACATACACGACGGAGGATATAAATTGATGATCAAGGTATATCCAGTGGATTATATGAGGGATTTTGCTGTCGGATGGGCGGATTGGAATCCGAGTCCGCCGGATGGGGGGATGGGGGTCTGGAGGGGGGTGAATATTAGGAGGGTAGCTGGGATAGCTATTTATATGGGGGGTGTTAGGGTTATAATCCTTGATGATATTGGAGAGGGGAATGGGGATGTCAAGGTGAGAGTTAGGGCTGATGTGAGGAATTGGGATGATGGACCTGTTACAGGGTGGTTCATGGGACGGATTTATGAGCAGATTACTACTGATGATAAAGGGGTCCAGTTCGCGACAGCATTCACCTTACAAGGAGGGAAGACCACCACCATCGAAGCAACGGTTACTATTTCCAATGCAAAGATCTGGTGGCCTGCTGCGTGGGGAAAGCAGGATATGTATTCTGTTCATGCGAATATCACACTCCACGATGGGAGATTGTCCGATCGAGCAGAGTGCTCTTTTGGCATTCGCTCCGTCACAGCTACACTAACTACCCATGGAGAAGAGAAAGATATCTCTTTCAAAGTCAACGGCCACCCGTTCCACGTCCGCGGCGCAGGCTACGCCCCGGATATATTCCTCCGGTTTGATATCACTCGGGTCCGCACTCTGCTACAAGCTGTGCTAGATATGGGTCTGAACACCATCCGACTGGAAGGCAAGCTCGAACATCCGCAGTTCTACGATCTAGCTGGTCAGATGGGCGTGATGGTATTGGCCGGGTGGGAGTGTTGCGATAAGTGGGAAGCTTGGGAGGTACCATCTATACCATTCCCTTTTATACACTGACACTATATCGATGCTGATAAATGGGATAGTACAACACAGACCTCCCCAAGACATCTCCCTGGACAGAATATGACTACCTAACCGCGACCTCCATGCTCCTTCACGAATCCATCCACCTCCAACCGCACCCCAGTATCCTCGCCTTCCTCCTCGGATCAGACTACCCGCCCAACTCCCATGCCAATACCCTCTACACCACCACCCTAAACCACACCGACTGGTCCACCCCCATTATCCCCTCCGCATCTTCCCGCATCTACCCATCAGGAATGAAAATGCTCGGTCCCTACGACTGGGTTCCCCCTAACTACTGGTACAGTAAGAATTTAGGCGCAGCATACGGATTCGGATCCGAGCTGGGTGCAGGGGTCGGTACCCCAGAACTACCCAGTCTACGACGATTTCTCTCCGAGCAAGAACTAGATAAATTATGGGAAGAGAATGATGCAAATGCAGGGATGTATCATATGTCTCCTACGGGATCGCAGTTCCATACCAGGGAGGTGTATAACTCTGCCCTGTGGGGGAGGTACGGCGTGCCGAGGGAGTTAAGGGGGTATGTGTTTCTGGCGCAGGTGGTGGATTTTGATGCGACGAGGGCGCAGTTTGAGGCGTTTTCTGTTAGGCAGAATATATCATCGGAAGATGATAGTGATGGAGGTAGGGGGAGGGGGAGGGCAGCGACTGGTGTGGTGTATTGGATGTTGAATAGTGCGTGGCCGAGTTTACATTGGCAACTTGTTGATTACTATCTCAAGAGAGGAGGGGCGTATTATGGGGTTAAGGTGGGGGCCAGGAGGGAGCATGTTGCTGTTGATTATTCTAATGGGGATGTTTATGTGATTAATCATGGTTTTGATACTACTAAAGGGATGGTGGTGGTTGATATGGTGGATCTCACTGGGAAGAATCTATTCCATAAGGAGGTAAGTAAGGTGGAAATGGGTCCGACGATGTCCAAAAAGGTTACTTCTGTCATTCCCTGGGTTGGGGATGGTTGGGATGAAGTGGTATTCCTCCGGTTACTTCTACAGAAGAATGGAGAAGTGTTGAGTAGGAATGTGTATACACTTCCTCCGAAACTTGATGTTCTGAACTGGGAGCACTCGACGTGGTATACGACCCCGGTTAGTTCGTATGCGAACTTTACTTCGTTGATGGAGTTGTCATCGGTGGAGGTGGTTGTTAGTGGAAAGATGGATGGGGGTGGGGTGAGTGTGACGTTGGAGAATATGGATACAGTACCGGCGTGGTTTGTGAGGGTTTCTCTGGTGGATGAAGGTGAGGAGGTGGATGTTTGGTGGGAGGATAATTATGTGAGTGTGTTGGGAGGAGAGAAGGTGGTTCTGTATGGGAGAATGGATAGGAAGGAGAGGAGGAAGTTGAAGGTCGTGGTGGAGGGAGGGAATGTGAGGAGGGGATGCTATCTCGTAGGATAGTAGCAATATCTAATGATACTTTTGAGGGATTTAGTATGTTGAAGGTGGTTTATATCTATATCAACTGATATCCAGATAGATACATTCAAGTCCAACTCACTACTAACTATATGATAAATGATTATGACCAGCATAACTCAGCTGCATCAGATCAGCATACCCAACTGCATCAGCATCAGCAGCAGAGCTGCTGCTACTGCTGCGCTGCTGCTGCTGCGCTAAAACTGCTTCACCGTCTTCTGCAACCGCAACGGCTTCCTCGTAAACTTATCCGGCTCCTCTCGCGCCCCCTTCTTCCAATAATCAAACTCCATCCACACATTCTCCTTCATCTGCTCATCCATCGCCTCGAGGAACTCGCCCAGATCCGGACTCAGCGGGATCACGCCCGTCTCCAGGACGTACTGATCCCACAGCTTCAACAACACCTGCATTCGCTCCGGCTCATTCTCTGCCAAGTCGTGCACCTCGCCGGGATCTTTCCGCAGATTATACAGCTGCCAGCGCTCTGGTCCCTTTGGCTTTGGGATATACACGATCTTCCAGTCGCCGTAGCGCAGCGCCGCTCGACCACACGTCTCCCATCCTTGGATGAAGTCCTCTGGGTGGATTCGCGCGGCACTGCCATTGGCCCAGGGGTAGATGGACTTCCCGCGCATAGGGACAATCTCCCGTCCCTGGTATGTCGGTGCCGGGTGAGTGAGACCGGCCATGTCCAGGATCGTCGGGGCAAGGTCCATGACCGTGGCGAACTGGTCGGTTATCGCCCCCGCTTGCACCTGGGGCGATGTCTGCACGGAAGTAGGGAATCTCGCGAGGAAAGGAACGCGGACGCCTCCCTCGGTAGTGTACGCTTTGTACAATCTCGACGGAGCGGTGGCGGCCTGCGCCCACCGCGGTCCGTACCAGATGAAGGAGTTGTAATTACCCAGGTTCTCGAGCGAATTGTCGTAGTATTTCTGCAGATGAGGCAGCACGCCACTCTTCACCAGAGGGTACGCTTCGTAGGCTGCGCCCTCGGCGCCGTTGTCGGACATGAAGCAGACGAAGGTATTGTCCAGTTCGTCGATCGAGGCGAGGTAGTCGACCACCTTGCCGACGTTGGCGTCGATGCACTCGACCATACCCGCGAAGACTTCCATCGCGGTGGAGGACATTTTCTGTTCCTCTGGAGAGAGCTCCGACCAGGGTTTGGCCTCGTCTTCGTCTGCGACCACCGGATGAGGCTCGACGCTATCAGGGATCATGCCGAGGGCTTTGAGACGCTCGAGACGGCGCTGACGCAGAACGTCCGGGCCGTCGTCGTAGACGCCGCGGTAGTGGTCGATGTACTCGCGGGGCGCTTGCAGGGGCCAGTGCGGCGCCGTGAAGGGGAGATAGGCGAAGAACGGCCGGTCATCGCCGCGCTCGTGCCAGTCCTTCAGGTAATCGCGCATCTTGTCGCCGTAGCCGTCCGAAGAGTACCATCCGTCTGGGAGCTTCTTGACGTAGTGGTCGTCTTCCGTGTGCAGGGCGATGTAACTCGCCTCGAGGAAGGTCGGGGTCTCATCGGCGCCTTGGAGCTGGGGCTCAAAGGCGTAGTGGTTGGAGCAGGCAGGGAGGTGGGCCAGCGAACGGTCAAACCCACGACGGTACGGAGAGCGCTCTGGGGTGAGACCCAGGTGCCATTTGCCTGCCATCAGGGTGTGGTAGCCCCCGTCGCGGAGGACTTCGGGGAGGGCGACGACGCGCTCATTGAGGTAGCCTTCGTAGCCGGGCATACCGCGCTGAGGAGCGGTGCTCATGCCGCCGCCTTTAGGGTCATTCTGGCCGGAGATGTTGGTCCATTCGACGAGATTGCCTAGACCGGCGATGTGGTGATCAGTGCCGGTCATGATCATGGCACGAGTGGGGCTGAATAGTTAGTATGTTGTGAGTAGGATGCTTGTATAGAAGGAGGCTTACGAGCATGCTGCTGCAGCGTGAAAGTCGGTAAAGCGAACGCCCTCTTGCGCCAGACGGTTGAGATTCGGAGTGCGAATCTCTCCTCCAAAGCAACCAATGTCAGAGAAGCCCAGATCGTCGGCGACGACCACGAGAAAGTTGGGGCGTTTTGGAGCCATGATAGCGATTAACAAGTGTGATGGTCAGACTTACAGCCATCAGACTGCGAGGGGCCTATAAGTAGGCATCTACCCCGTACTGGCATCATCGGCTCTCGGCTGAGGCACGCGACCCAGCCATTAACCGCAACCAGTAACCAGAGTTACAGCAGGAAACGTAGAGATCAGATGGAGAGGACATCCCCATCCGATTGGTACTTCCAGTGAGGAGACGGTCTATCCGCATGTTGGAGCCAATCAGTGGATCACGCCATGATCCCCGCTTCTCACGCACTCGGCTGTCGGCTGCATTGCCTGTTCCAATCAGTCGGATGATCTTGAGCTGATGTCTAAATAACTAGAGTGGCAAGTGGCAGAAAAGTGGGATAGGGGCAAGTGGCCCGTTTTTGAGCATTGCAGACTGGTTATGATTACTTAGCAGACTGCGGAATAAGCACCATCTCACTGCCACTACCATGATACTCCGACCGATCAATGCTATCGGCTATAGCAACGCTATGATACAAAGTACTGACTGATATTGATACATCTATGCTTGATGTGATCACTCATCCCATACTACACTGCTCAACCCCGTCGAGGTACCAACCACCCCCGGCTCGCCGATCTGCACATTTGCCACCTCATCCCCCAGCTTTCCAGTCTGCGGGTCCCGCGCGACAATGGCCACATTGGACGACGATTGATCGCCAATCGCAACCAAATCTCCCGCCTGGTTGATCACAAAGGTGCGCGGCACTTTGCCATACGATGAAGTGAGCTCGTGGAGGGTGACCGTGCCATTCGAGGAGTGGTCCAGAGTGGTCATCGAATCGTTGGGCGAGAAGCCTTGATCGCTCCGGATCGACACATACAGCGAGTCGCCCGCTTGACGGATTTCCGATGGCGTCGCCCCATCTGGTAGCTGGCCATCGGTGTAGGGCTCGAAGGATTGAAACTCGTCAAAGCTGAGGCAGCCATCGGACGTGTATGACACTGTGAACCCTTGGAAGTGCCCATCCAGCTCATTGACGATATACAAAACTTGAGTGTCCTGCTGCCGAGCTTTCAGTTGACTGGTGTGTATGGAGTTCTCCTGCCAGAACAGGCCGTGTCGAGGTCCGCTACCCTCGGGATAAGTGAGATCAGGACAGGCCCCGTCCAGTTGACCAGTAGACTTGTCGATGGCGTATACGCGGACGAGATCGGCTCCCAAATCTGGCACAAGTATGAATGATCCGGTCGGGTCCAGAATGACTTGGTGAGGATGAGGCGCATCCTGCTGCGGGTTCTGTTTGGTCTTGGAGAGGGTGTAGCGGAAAACCTGGAGCGCTCCCTGATCCAAAGGAAGACGGAATGTGGACATCGCGGAGCCACCACTGAAGAATTAGATTACAGTCACGATATGAGGACACAGACATACTAGTGTGCGATGGCTAGATATTGAGTGCCGTCATCACCGCTATAAAAGACACTGTGTACACCACCCCCAGGTGCCGCGACAGTGGCTATCTCCGTCAAGGTGCCGTCCTGGTCGGCCGCCAGGGTGGTCAGAGATCCATTGGTCGACGCATCGCCAGATTCATCAGAGCAGTATAGAGTGCGCGAGGCCGAGTCGAAGGTCAACCAGCTGGGCATCGAGCCGCACGTCTTGAGCGAGGAGGCTATGGACAGGGAGTAGGTGTCATTGTCGCTGCGTTGGAGGGACAGGCTGTAGACGGAGCCATCATAGTGGGTAGCGTAGAGATTGGTTGCTGTCGCCAAAGACAGACATGTTGCCAGCCAACTGAGAATAAAGTGTCGACCCATGTTGATGGTGGTTGTGCTGTTGCATCGAGGGATGAGGTCGATAAATAGCCACCGCCGGGGTCAGGAATGGATCTACATTCTGCGGGGAGTTATTCCAGGGACGGGAGGAGCGCTGCAGTTGCATGTCTACTGTCAGTACTGTAGAGAAACTTTGTAGCCGAGGGTAGCCTCTATCTGAGTACAGCTTCCCTCACTGTCTCAGTCTAGCCAGCCATTGTTCCAGTCACCAATCATCGTGGACCAACTAGACGGATCCCTTGCTTAGGCTCAGACTGTTTGCAATATGTGTTATTTGTATCAGCTGAAACAGTACTTCCCAGGCGGAACAGCATACCAGACTTGGTCAAGCGAGGGAAGTATGGAGTAAAATGTCAACAGACATCGCTTGCATGCACTTTCCTAATCGGGCATCTTATCGTGCTTATCGCAGGACCAAACAGTGCAAACATCAGATCTGGATATTACTAATCGTCGATCGGAAATCCGGAGATATCACGTGGCGATGCTCCGCGGTTTGCATGTGGCTTACAATCCAACACTCGCCAGTCATCAGTCACTCACTATACTGAGACTACACCAGCATGGGCTGGGTCGGGGTCGCCACCCTCATTGCAACAGCATGCTTCCTGCTATACCGCCATCCCCCCGGAACCTGGGCTCCTGAGCCCCCGGCATCCAATTCACCCCCGAAACCCGGTACCCCTGCGGCTCGCGCGACAGAGGACACAGCAGTCAACGGCGCAGCAAGACCTCCTAACGACGAGGATGATGCTGCGAGCGACACCCAGACCACCCCCAAGGCAACCCCATCTAGTGCACCTGCACTGGAGGTACCTTCATTCCGACTAGACGACAGCGCCGATCAATCCCGGCCCTCAGTGCCGCACATCCAGTCCGGCAGCGACAGCGCTCAAACTCAAAACCTGATGAAACCGCCATCTCGACCCCTAAGCCAGACCAAGATGGCAGACAGCACCCTCATGCCTCCGCCACCCGCACCGCAGCAATCCAACCCCGCTAGAAGCTCCTCCCTGATGCCTCCCCCGGCCCCGCCGCGACTCCGTCCGATCGCATCGCAGACTACCTCTGCGCCCTCCCTCGCACCGGGGCGATATCCCCCACGCCCGAACAATACAACCAGCTCGAGCTCACTGCGTCCGCCCCCCTCCGCTGCTGCTTCCCTGCGTGTCCCGCCGAGCAGCGGCCTCTCGAGCAGCACGCTCGCCCCGACAAAGGTGACCGCCAAACCATCCAGCGCTTCGAAACGAGCGGTCCTCGAACCGGGATACTCGCCGCTAGACTGGGCCGCCTTGACATCCAACCCGAAGAACAACTTGCGGGGAGCGAACCTCCCTCCGACACTGATCCGCGTGACTCCATCGATGCTGAAAGCACAGAACGGCCGAAAGGGCATGGACGCATGGACATCATACCAGGGCAAAGTTTACAACATCACACCATACCTCCCGTTCCACCCGGGCGGCCGGGGCGAGCTCCTCCGCGGCGCGGGCAAGGACTCAGGGAAGCTATTCTTCGAGATCCATCCTTGGGTAAACTGGGACGCTATACTAGGAGAATGCCTCGTGGGGATACTAGTGTCAGAGAACGACGAGCTAGACACAAGTGACAACAAGCTAGATGCGATGGATTAACCCTGTATAAATAGACTCATATCCGTGTACCTAATCTATTCTACACATAGACGAAGATACCCTAGACGAACAATAGAACAGAAACCTCACATCCTTACCCACAATCCCATCCCAATAAAACATAGAGAAGAAACCCAGAGAAAGAGAAGATTACAACTCATCCCTCTTAACCCCCTGAATCCCCACCAACTCCGTCTCAAAAATCAACGTCGCACCCCCAGGAATCGGCCCAATGCCCCGATCACCATATCCCAGCTCCGGCGGAATCGTCAACGTGCGCTTCTCCCCGATACACATGTCCTGGAGGCCTTGATCCCATCTACAGAACAATTAGCATCCATTCCCATAACCAATCCAGCCACATCAGAAAGAAACCAGGGGAAAAGGTAAACATACCCCTTAATAACCCTCCCCGCACCAAGCTTAAACTTCAACGGAGTGCCCCGATTATAACTCGCATCGAACTCGGATCCATCAGAGGCAAGCTTGCCCCGGTAGTGCATCGATACTGTATCTCCGATTTGGGTCTTGCGGGTGCATTCGACGGGGTGGGTTACTTCGATGCCGAGGTTAGAGTCGGAGGCAGAGGAGGCGGAGGCGAGGGTGGTGAGGGAGAGGGCGAGGAGGGTGGTTAGGGTTGGGAGGTGCATGATGATTGATAGATTATCTTCGATAGATGGATTGATGAATTGGTAGGTTGAGTGAGTGGGAGGGGTGGGAGTGTAGGTTGGAGGTTGGAAGGAATTGGGACTGGGGAGATGCGGATACGTATACTTTAGTTACTAAGTAGGAAGTGTGAGCGGAGGAGATGCGGAGGTGGCTTGGTGGTGGTTCCGGGCGGTTAGTAGATAATTACTAGGGATGTGCAGGGGCATGCCGAGTTTATTAGGTGTCTTCTTTACCTTTAGGAATGTTGTATTTATATAATTTAGTATAAAAAGAGAAGAAGAAGTGGTGATTGTAAAGAGGTATGCGCTAGGGACTGAAAAAGAAAAACAAAAAAGTGACTAGACTGGGGCTCGATCCCAGGACCTTATGCGTGTGAAGCATACGTGATAACCAACTACACCATCCAGCCAACTTGTTGTGATAGTCTGTTATTCATTTTGACCTATGAATAGTCTAAATACAGCTGGCTCAATAGTTTGTTCACTTTTAAGCTGTCTGCCCATCTACTTCTACGATGCATGCCTGAGGTAGGATCATTCATGATAACTGTCATCATATACTTCATAAATGCATAAATGGTATAATGGTATATGGTATCTATGTACAAGAAAAATCTATTTAAGCCCATTTACCCAGCAGGGCCATCAGCAAAGCACCCAGGCAGAGCAGACCGAACGCCGCCAGAACAATCTGTATCGGTGCCTTCCGCATCGCCGTGCTGAACATGAACTCGTGGGCCAGTAGCTCCACCAGGGCCGTGTAGATGAGAATGCCCGCCGAAATCGAATCAAAGACGCCGCTAACGATCAACGTCGTGGCGCCATCGGAGGCATAAGAGTTGCGCACGCCGAGACCGATCGCAATGGCAATCGGCGTGGAAATCCCGTAGCCGAGACCCAGGAAATAAGGGGTCCATCGCTTGGAGCTTGGCCAGGGAACGGTCGCTAACCGGGATCCCAGACCCAGGCCTTCAAAGGTTTGGTGGAAGACAAGGACAACATAGAGCGTCACAAACTCCGAGCCGGTGACCGCCAGGGTCAACCCGATGAAAACGGAGTGGAAGATGATGCCAAACTCCAGAATGAAGATGGAGGTTAATTGAGCCACGTACTCCTCCATATCGGAGTGCTGTTTCCCGATTTCAATATCGTGGTGTTCGCGGGAGTGCCCGAGATGGTCCTCCCCCGGCATATGGGTCTTCACGTCCACCGACTCAGCAGGAGAGGAGGTCGCGCTATGTTCGATCTTCACGTGGTCATCCTCGTCGTCATGAGAGTGGCCGTGGCCGAAACGGGCAAAGCGCATGACCATCAGCTCGACGAAGAACAGTACAACAATGGTCATGAGAACGATGCCCTCGACCCAAGAGTATTCTGTGATTGGGCCGGTGAGGCAGTCGTCGGTCAAGGCCTCTTCGGCAGGGGCAAGGAGGTGAATGAATGCGGTGGCAATGATGACACCGGAGCCAAAGTATTTGGCAATGAAGAAGGCGCATTTTGCAATCTTGGAGTCTTTGAAACTCCGGGCCATGACGGGAAAGAGAGCCCCGCATGTTGAACCGACGAGAATGACGAAGATGGACGAGATACGCAGGCCCATTCGACCATCGTATCCGTTGCCTGTCTCGCAAGCATCTCTGGCAACCAGACTATGAAGGGAATCCATATCCACTGAGAATGTATCCAACCGGCAACTCCCTGCAGATTGGACCAGCTGAGAATAGCACGGGCCCGCCCGAAGAAGGTAGGGATAATCGAACGACGTCTGACAGTTCCGGGTCCAATGGCGTGCAGGATCGGTGTGACAGGCGATGGCGGAAGTGTAGGCACGTGGAAGAGGAATGTCAACTGCAGTAATCGGTTGAAATTGCTGGGAGATGTCGTCTGCAAGGTCCCCCGCTCTTAAATTGGTTTCTCAAATGTGCGCCAAGTTGTCAGTGTGAGAGTTGGGCGTCCCCAAGGTCCCTAAGGCTGGTCCACGTCAAAGAGTCCGGCGATGAACGGCGTTGAACCGGTGGTGAGGACCTTGGTGGCACAGGCTGAGGGGTTGCACCACGCGATCGCTGAGGCCACAACTGGGTTCAATCGGACAAGGAACGATCTCAACTTGGCAGCGCGCAGTTCACCTGCACAGAGATGAGAAGTCAATTAAGCAACACAACACAAAGAAAGAACAGGGGTTGAATGCAGAGGCCTCCATGATGGCGGGCGACTGAGACTTCAGTCCGTTCTGGGTAAAGTGCGAGGTTGCATCAGATGGGGACCTTGGGGGAAAGCCGCGGGTTCACCTCAAGAGTTTTCGCTCGAAAATGAGGACCTTGCGGACGAGGACTTTATTCTACTGGCCTCTCATTGGCTCGGGTGGACCAGGGCGGGGATTTTGACGCAATGGTTAGCGGCCCGGAACCTTGTTGATCCGGCGCTTCTCATTTCCGACATCTCGATTGGCTTGTTGCAGGCGGTCAAGAGGGCGGAAGTAGTATATTCTGGCAGAAACAGAGTGGGATGAACACCTGCCTGATTAGGTAATGGTGATACTTAGAGCAGCATAATGAACAGATTTCTGTCACAAAAACTATTAGATCAATAGTAAAGACGCGTAAGGTGAGTTCGGCGCATACGCCAAGGTATGCGATGACAATCGTGATCCGGAACAGGACACCTGATTACCGAGATGTCAGCAACAACCAGACCCAAGCACATCAGAGGATCGCCAAGGCTACGGTGATAGGAAGTCCGAGAGGCTGACATGCATCATGACTATTGGAGCGGAAGCCACTGTCCTTGGCTGATTGAGGTATTCCACTAGTGGCGGGGATGCAGGTAATGGCTCATCCAGCTAACGGATGTGTAACATCTGTGTGACCTTGCATCGAAGCTGCACTCGGCTAAACAAATCGGGCAGTGTGTTTATCATGTTCGAAATACAGAGTCTATGCATCATGACCTTCGCCGATACACCAAAAATCTTTACTGTTTCATGCCCCAAAATCGATGCTGCTTGGTCTCAACTATCAAATAATAGCTTCGCTTATATCTTAATCCAGATCACCTTCAGCTCTGGATCATAAATATGGGTCCTTCCTATGGAGCAAAAGGCCAAAGCAACTGAGATACTATCCATGGCAAAGCTATGCAACATCTTGAACCAGCTGGCATTATACACGCGTTATCTTAACTTATAATGCCTGGGGTTGGGCACTACTAATCTAGGTATTGAACAACTGTACGCATCACAGTATCCGACCTGAGCGTGAGGCCGATGACCTCTAGCGACCTGTACGGGATGCTGTCACTGGACCTTCATGGTTCAGTACTGTTTGCAACAGCTCCATCACGATTTCATGGATTTTACTGGCGATCAATGGCAATGCGCCATGAAGCGGGGTATGGACCTATCGAAGCGCCGATGAGCTTAGCGCTGAGCGTGGCCGTGTTCTACCATGTTTACTACAGCCTTGTCACAACCGCCTCTTCCCTCTGAATGTTGTTCACGATTCAAGTACATAGGCGACGAGAATGCCATTGCATAAACTAGTTCAAGATGAAAACCAGGCGCGAGAGGTTGCTGTACGGAACGCTTCAACAAGCATTATTCGGGCTTATGCAACTGCCGCTCACCCTACTTCGGAGCATTACTGAGCCAGATTCCAGCTATAAGAGGCCCAGAACAGTGCCCGCTGACGCTATAGCTGTCGCAATTTTCTGTGCTCTATCGTACGAAGCTACTGCGGTCAAGTGTTGCCTGGATGAAGAACTCGCATGTCATCCGCGAACAATAGGCCCGAAGAATTATATGTACTCTTTCGGCCGTATAGGCGAGCACAAAGTCGTCATCGCCCAACCAGTTCACATGGGACTTGTCAAAGCTGCTCAATGTGCAGCAACAGTTAGGCAACAATTCCCACATGTTCGATTTGCCTTGATGGTTGGTATTGGGGCAGGGATTCCACGTCCTAATAGGTGTGATGTCCGGCTAGGCGATATCGCGGTCGGCATCCCGCGAGGCAATCACCCTGGGGTGGTACAGTATGACCTGGGGATATACGAAGAGGATAGATTCGTACCTCAAGGATGTCTAAACAAACCACCCTCAATCTTGATAAGTGCAGATAGATCACTAGAAGAAGACGAGATAATGGACAGAAGCCCGCTGCGAGAGATACTGCAAGACATTACGAAGACCCCTGGGTTTGAACGACCAATAGGGGAAGATATACTGTATGACGATGATTTTCACCATTTCAACGCCGGCAGCGACTGTACCGAGTGTGAGAAGTCTGACAGGAAGAAAATTGTGCTCCGCTCTCCGCGTTCTTGCGATCACCCCATCGTTCATCGAGGTCTTATACTTTCCGGTAATGGCGTTATCAAAACCCCACAGGATCGCAACCGCCTACGGCGTGGCCACGACGACACTATTTGCTTCGAAATGGAAGGAGCTGGTATAGCGGATGTGATTCCTTGCCTTGTCGTGCGAGGAATATGCGATTATGCGGACACCCATAAGCAGGATGGGTGGCATCATTATGCTGCGGCTGTGGCTGCGGCTTATTGCAAATCTATCCTCCTCAAAATCGATGCTTTAGAAGTTGGAGCTTCTAATGATATGGGATTTTCATTGAGTGAGCAGTACGACCTATTGCGGGCGATCAGAACTATGATCCAAAGTCAAAGTTTAGCCCCTGTGTTGTGGCCACTAAAGTATCTGCTGCCACTAGAGACAGGCTGTGATGGTGTCGATTATAAACAGAAAGAATGGACGGACTTGAATAGGCTGCCGATCGCTGAAGATGCTAGCTTTGATTCGTACGCAGGTCAGCACGAACCTGTATGTCTTCCAGGTACTCGCATCGGGATTCTTCAGCGTATTGAGGACTGGGTGTGTGATGAACGTGGAAGATGCGTCTTCTACTTAAGCGGTATGGCTGGGACCGGAAAGTCTACGATATCTCGCACCGTTGCAAAGCGATTCAAGGAAAAAAGAATGTTGGGGGCCAGCTTCTTCTTCAAGAGGGATGCAGGTGACCGAGGACATGCAAGACGGCTTTTCTCGACAATTGCCAGGCAGCTTATGACACACCTCCCTCAGCTAGCACCAATCATCACGAAAGCTGTTCGAGAAGACCCTGATCTCTCTACAAAGTCACTAAGGGAGCAGTTTGAAAGACTCTTACTTCTACCACTGATAGAACTGGGAAGAACTGGAAAGGACACTACGACTATAGTGATCGTGATTGACGCATTAGACGAATGTGAGTCGGACAAAGATGTGCAACTAGTAGTACATTTACTATCCCAATTGCGGGATTCGGGCGTAGTGCGCCCACGAATACTCTTATCAAGTCGACCTGAATTACCTACTCGTCAGGCTTTCAGCTATATCGCTGTCGATGAATATCATGACTTTTCCCTGCAAGAAGTTCCTAGGCCGACAATAGAACACGATATGTCGCTGTTCCTGAAGCACAAGATTGCGGAAACAAGAAACGCTAATAAACTCCCCTCAAACTGGCCCCTTGACCAAGATTTCCACATGCTTGTCACATTGTGCGTTCCTTCGTTTGCTTTTGCCGCTACTCTTTGCACAACGCTTGAGGACCCTCAATGGGACCCGGAGGAAGTTCTTTCGGAATTCCTCCAGACCCCCAGCATTGGGCCCAAGCTAGACGATATATACCTGCCCATATTGAATCGCATTCTGCACGGACAGACAAAATCCCAGCAAGAGCGACTACTTCAAGAGTTTAAAGAAGTAGTTGGCCCGATTCTCATTCTTCAGCGCCCGTTATCGGTCGAATCGCTTTCAAGACTTACTGGTCACTCCGAGAAGTTGATAAAGCGGAGGCTGTATTCGCTGCACTCGATCATCGATGTCCCAGACGATGATATACTGCCGGTGGAACCTCTTCATTGGTCACTCCAAGCCTTTCTATTTAGCCCCAGATCGCGCGAGATGGCACCCTTCTGGATCGATGAGAAAGAGATGCACAATAAACTCACTATCCAGTGCCTAAAACTGATGCAATGCACCTTCGAAAAAGGTATCCACCATTCGTTACCGGCCCTGGCACTCCAATACGCGTGTCAATACTGGGTACATCATCTATCAAACAGTACAGATTCTGTTCATCAGCTAGACACAGTCTTCCCATTCCTTCAGGAACATTTCTTCCATTGGGTTCAAATAATGAGTGTCTTCAGCGATCGGTCTACTATCACAGATATGGTCGATCGTTTGCAGTCGATCAAGCATGTAGGTTATCCAGATGCCCTTATTTGCAATAAAACTGATCATGTCCCCGGTCAAGGATCATGTTGTATCGAAGTTTTTGGAAAATGCGAAGAAGTCTGTTATTGGAAATAGAGGCGGACGATTAGATGATGATGATGATGATACGCGACATACCTAGGATTTGACACCTGGCTCAATCTAGGCGTATTTCTGCTCTACTGATCATCTCAGCCAACTCAATGAGCAGATTCATCGGATTCTACTATGGGCCTAATATGGCAGTGATGGCCGTCTGGATGCTATCACCCCTGACTTGTTACTGACTCCCTCTACTCGAATGGGATAATATAATGATGTCTGCGAATCTTCATTGAATTCGATACATCACAGTGGCAAATTTTAATTATGTTTTCATGCTCGACTTTGTCACCCCTCCGAGGCTGATGTGTCTGGTATCATACGCTGCATGTGGACTATGACGGATGCAATCAGTCGGCGAGACTGCGCAGTCACTTCGGTTCCACTCCAAACAGAGACATGTACGCTTCATGATATCAGCTATCATTAATCAAGCGAAGGTTTCGGATAAGCCTTTCCGATACAGGGATTGATATCTGAATACCGCCTTATGTCATAATCATCGCCATCATGACATCTTCCGCCCAAATAGACGTTGTTAAAGGCCGCATACAGTGCGTATTCCCACTGTAGCCTCATGTCCTTCATGAGCTCTCTCCGAAAATATGCCTGCTATAAACAGGTCCTTCTACGAAAGAATTAAAGCTAAGTCCTATCCTGACAAGCCAAGCTGTCTCGTCTGCGGTTTTCTCTTTGCACTGGGTCCCGGTGAGGACGATCATTACAGTTATGTGGACACGAGATATCGTACCGGAAGTAGTGTCTGTCGCGCGGAGGATCTAGAGGCTTGGAAACCGTTTGGCAGGAAAACATGGTGGAACACTTCCCGCGCAAGTCAGCCACCCTGGTACAACACTCAATAGTTAGTTATCTTCCACTGCTGACTACTCGGTTCAGTACTATACCACCCTGCAACAGGCACATGCCAGCTTTCTGGAGTGACCTTGCATCCTCTCATGACCGGACTGGTTCCAATAAATGAAAAAGATGGATATATCTGCGGTCGTTGGTTTGGCTGGTTATCCCCAAAAGAACGACACGCATTTGTATGTCCGGACATCTCATGCCCAACCCAGGAGCCGGCACCTCACGTTGAGTGGGTGGCTTACTTTGTTCACTCTCGCTGCTGGGAGCTCCTTACTCATCACGACTTGGGGGTGATTGCAGAGAAGGACCTGGGGTTAGTTCTCAACGCTCTCCGAGACAGACATAAGCGAACTGGCTACCGACCAAGAGCCTGGTATGAAATGGTGTGCCGGGAAGGTTAGAGTCTGAAACTTGAACCCATAGCTGAGTCTGACGTTCGATGGCACTGACCTTGGATCTCTACCAGACCCCGTTCGTACAAAATGTGTCACCGACGCCATTAACCTTGCATTGGAGCAGGAAGAGCGAAGGCAATTGAAGCTGAAGAAACGAAAGGGCTATTTAATCACACAGAAGGCACTAAATCCCAGACCCTGCGTTCTTCCGATGGAAATACTTTATATGATATTCGAATATCTTCCATCCCAAACGGTTGCGGACTTGGAAAAAGGACTGTGCCTCAAGCTCGGTAATATGTTTTGGTACACTAGGCCCTCTGCTCGACTATTCTACGAAGTGAAGGAGATTTCTGTCGACGAGGTTGACTGGAAGCGCCTGACGCTGAAGCTGGAAAGACGACTCGAGAAATCAAAGGCTTTGGCCATCCGTCGGTTCTTATTAGCGTCTTTGGATGATGTTATGAAGTTTGTCAACGTGTAACGTGACGGGAAAGCCGTCTAATATAATGTTTAGTGATATCTAATGGTGTTTAATAATGTCCCATTAATGATGTTTGATAATGATGTTCTGATTAATAATACTATCATTCAGGGGTCCAGTCCTCATCACTGGTCTCTTCTTCTCCATCTTCCTCATCCTCTCCCTCATCCTCATCCTCGTCCCCATCCTCATCCTCATCGTCTTCCTCATCATCATCATCTTCTTCGTCTTCTCTCTCTTCTCCTTCTTCTCCTTCTTCTCCTTCTTCTCCTTCTTCTCCTTCTTCTCCTTCTTCTCCTTCTTCTCCTTCTTCTCCTTCTTCTCCTTCTTCTCCTTC